>NW_028288583.1:0-307408 GCF_059628265.1 Tinamus guttatus
TTTTAGATGAGACTTTGGAAGTTTGATGAATCCAGCCCAGCTCACCTGGGTTCTGCCACCCGTCTTCTCTTGAATGACAGTTCCAGAAAGAGCACAGCTGACAGCAAAACTTTTGAAAAATGAGCTGGAAATATTGCATAGCCCCACAGCTATTAGCTCCTGTGTAAAAACAGAAACAGAATGAAGTAGAGAAAAACCTACATGAGTGACTTACCTTAACAGAAATAACTTATAAAGAAGCATTTCTTTATGCTTGTACTTGCTTGTTGCTTATCTGTGTTGCTAAGTTCAGGAGACCCTCTGAAAAAAACAGTTTGCTATGGTTACATGAGCTATCTTTAAAAGCATAAAGTTTTCACAGCTGAGGCCCCCAAAAATCAAGTTTCTTCTTCCAAAGAAATCCACTGGGAACTCCAAAGCTGTATGGAATTGACTTCCAGGCTGACATGTAGCAAATCTCAGTATGCAGCATAGTGCACCTGGACAAACTGAGTAGAAAAGACATTCCCTTGATATTTATTCCAAAAGGCTACAAGAAGTCAGGCTGGCTTCCTTACTGGCTTAATTCCCTCCTAATAAATATTCCAAGTCATCACAAGCTGAACTGCCAGAACAGCCAAACAGCTCATGCTTCCTAACTCCTGCACACTGAAAACCAACACAGTTTTAGCTTGAAAGTCTCTCAAAGCAATTACTCTTGGTAGAGGATCCTGATGCTGAGGTGGTTGCTAGCCCGATACAGGAAAGCACAGCTGTGCAGGCCATTTAGAATTTCAGCTATTAATGCTGTGTGCTTTTATAGCACTGCAGATTCAAAACACCAATGGTCTTTGGGGTTCAGCTGCAGCCGTGTGAGGTGCATCCCAATCAGTGGGATTATGCAAAGGCCTCTTGATCAAAAAGGGACATGCCTTGTCTCTCCGTTTACTGGCTTATAGTGCCTATTCTTCCACATAGGAGGGTATGCAAGTTGCTGCAAAACCTGTGTTTCTACCCCTCTCAAGTGGTTAGTGGCTTTAATAGGAGAGCTCAGTTTGCTTTCTGGCTCAGGAAGTATGTGCATTTTTGTTCTCACCTGATTGCTGGCAATATTGTAGTTGTGAAGTGAAGCATACTTCTTTCCCACAAAAACAAGAAGGAAGTAGCTTACAATAGCAAGGGAGAAGGCATGGAATACAATCTTGTTCAGGTTTGATAAATCTGGCCGTGTAGGAGGCAGAAACCTGCAGATTCAGAGGAGAGAGAAGTTTAGACTTGCTTTGAACTCTGTGCAAAATAACCGTGTACCCCAGACCAACATCCAAGGCAGTCTGCACCCCATAGGAGATGCTCTATAAGACTGCTTGCCTCCACCTCACACAAAATGCAAATTCCTCTCTTTATGCGCACACAACTCTTCAATCCACTAAAGAAGATTGTGGTTTACATTTTGTTTATATGCTCCGAAACAACGAGGCAATTACAGCTCTCGAAGACTTATCTCTAGAACGGGGCTTCCCAGCGCCAAATCCTCCACGTCAATTTTCAGCAACAGGCTGAAACATCTCTTCTGTATGGCAAAAACATTAACAAAAACCTCACTAACAGCAGAGGTAACTAACCCGTGAGGGATCATACTGACGACAACCCTGCTAGATTCAGCATGAAGATGAATACGGTTAGAAATAAGGGTGACTGTGACAATCTGGAAAAGAAAGCAAAAAGCAATGGCAGAGGTTATAGAGGATTCGCTCCTGAGCAAAGCAAAGTATCTAAGCACCTGGTAGGAGTATTTAAAGGAATTAATCACAGATGGAAAGTTATTGAAAAAAGTATATTATACCCATGCCTCCTACCCCTTGGCAATAGTAGTGTCAGGTGTGTCCTATCTAAAAGGAGGGCTATTTTTCTTGTTCCAAACCACCCTGTTACTTCCATGAAACTTTCTGAACACTCAGGAACATCCACATCATCTCAGACAAAACATTCTGGAGCTCTGTGTTGGTTCAGTTATCCCAGGGGAAATATGGAGGGTGCTTACCAAGAGAAGCTCCATAGGAAACGCAACAGGACTGTGCTTATATGTTATCTTGATATATTTACTGACTCGTAGCAAGACCACACAGACCATGAACAGCAATATACTGGTGGCATTTGCCTTTGGGAGAACCAGGAAGTAATGAAATAGATTCTGGAAATGAAAAAAAAAATCACAGAGAGCATCAGAATCAGATACTACCACTATGTAAATTCTGGGAGGTTGACATAGGTTGCCCTGACATGTGAATTCATCCTTTCTGATACAGTGGTGTCTTCAGTGGGAAGAAGAGATGCTAAGAACAAAACAGTATTTAAACATCCATCTTTTCTATTAGTGTCTGCAGAGAAAACAATGCCACAAATAACTCAGATCTGTCTCTGCACCATCATTCCTCTCCTACACTACCCTTTCTTTCAAGCTGTCTGATCAAAATCGTTAAAGTAAATGACAAAAAATTGGCTTTAATTTGTATTTAGCTTGGAGTCTACTGATTCTTTGTCTTTGGTATATTATAATGATACTGTATGCTCAAAAGCACAGTGATGATCTACTGGAAAATGAGACAAAAAACCTTTTCCTATAGCCTTTCCTCTATAACAGTTACAGACGTACTGAAAATTCTAGAACTATATTAGTGATTAAAAATGTGCAAAACCTTTTTTTCTTACATGTCCACAAGTTAATAATCTCCATATGCCCGTTCAAGACAACAGGAAGGTGAAGCAAAGCACCGTTGGGCACTGTACAAATGTTCCCTACCAACTGACATAGCCAAAAATTGCCTTCAGTTTCTGAAGCTGTTCTTTTCTGTCTAACAAGCATGTACTTTTTCGACCAGCAATGAATTTACTCACATAGAAAATGGCCAGGGGGCCCTTGTGGAAGTCAATCACGATGCCCAAGACGAAGGTAAACTGCGATACGATGACATGCAATGCTGCTGCAGTGAGATAAGCATCGATGAGAGTCTTTGGCAAATAGGTTGTGACAAACCCCAGGCAAGAACAGCCTAACAGCAACTGTATTGAATGAGAAAGCAAATGAAAAACGAGATGTGATATAATTCTCAATGCCTAAACTGCCCTTCTTTTTTCCATATTTTAAGATCATTGTTCTTTATGGCTATACATGATGGATAGTTATTTGGAACATGCTATATTTATTAGACATGCTTAAGAGTAAGACGCTGGCGCACCAAAATAAGAGCACTTTACATCAAGTGTGTGGAGGACTACCCAAGGGTTCACACAGTGGAAAATGGGCCAACATAAATGGTAAGCATTTCCTTCACATGTATGTGTTGATCATGGACATGTGCCTCTTCATAGAATCACAGAATGCCTAAGGTTGGAAGGGACCTCTAGAGCTCATCTAGTCCAACCCCCTGCACACGCAGGGTCACCTAGAGCACGTGGCACAGGACTGCGTCCAAGCGGGTTTGAAGATCTCCAGAGAAGGAGACTCCACAACCTCTCTGGGCAGCCTGTTCCAGGGCTCTGGCACCCTCACTGTCAAGAAATTTTTCCTTAAGTTCCTGTGGAACTTTTGGTGTTTCAGTTTCCAGCCGTTTCCTCTAGTTCTGTTAGTGGCCACCAGTGAAAAGAGGCCAGCACCATCCTCCTCACTCCCTCCCTTGAGGTACTTCTAGACACTGCTCAGGTCCCCTCTCAGCCTTCTCTTCTCCAGCTGAACAGGCCCAGCTCCCTCAGCCTCTCCTCGTAGGGCAGATGTTCCAGGCCCCTGATCATCCTCGTAGCCCTGCGCTGGACTATCCAGCAGCTCCACATCCCTTTGTACTGTGGGGCCCTTGAACATATCAAACATCTTTTCTATGCATTGTGACAGGAAGAAGCAGACCTTCATGTTCCAGATTGCACAACATATGTATTCAAATGTGCTGAGCTTAGTCTTTGTGGTTAGAGCATGCACACAGTCTTTCACTTGTCAAAGAATGCATATAAGGGTACGTCCTTATGGGGTAAAATAGACTCATCTTCTACCTGAATGATGCCAGTCAAAAATGTTGTTGATGCCGTAAGTGTTAAGGCCTCCATGTAATTTTTCATAACTGTGGGGTCTGAGAAATTGGCTAATGAGGCATTAGAGGACAATATTTGGTTGAAATTAAGAGTCTTCACAATGTTTGCCACCATTGCATTTAGGATGCTGAATGAGCCTGGAAGCAACAGAACAGACAACAAAAAATGGAACTGCATGAGGTGTTGCAAGAAAGATCTACCTCAAAACCACCATTTCTTCCTCCCACCATCAGCCTCTGCAGTACGAGACAGTCTATTTTCACTCATGTACGTAACCCATTTTCAAAATTCACTGTTCCTCAACAAGCACCTAACGTTCCCCAGTGCTATCTGGAAAGTTCAGACTCCTTCTACAGTTTTACAAGTGCAGTCTCTGATGCGCATCAGGTGCATGACAGAAATATTATACTAAAAAAACAAAAACAATAACAAAAACAGGTGCATTGTCATGAGCTGAGAGAAAGTCTCAGAATACAGTCAGACACAGAAGTGCCCAGTTATGTAAGGAGCTCCACATAGCCCCTTATTATGATGATGTGAAGGGCCTCAGATGTAAACATCTTTCCAATGATTTAGTTGCTGGGAAAATTAAGAATGCCAAACCATCAACAGCTCTGACAAGAAACTGCCCGGCCTCAGGGGCAGACCAGGAGTTAAATCATGATTCATAGTCTCATGCTGGGGGTAAATGAGAAGCAGCTTGTGCTGGCCCTGTATGTAGGAGATGCCACCATGGTATTCCAGCTGTCTCCCTGTGCACTGATGCTGTGACACAGGAGCTGCAGTAGCTCTTGTTGGGCTGGGGTTTAAAGCACCTTCACTTGACAGGCTTGCTGAAATTCTCACCATAAATCAGCTGCAGAAGTGGAACAATTAATAGAGAATTTAGGGCTCTGGAGTCTCACCTAAATAACACTGGCATGTCAACAGATGAATAAACTAGGACATCTTGCCAGCTTTTGAAACAGCATTGCATGTAATGTCTAACACCTGTAGAAACATTTTGCAGTACAAGATAAACCTCACCAATTGAGATATGATGTGAAGTCCCAAATATGACATAAGTCATTGAGCAGCAGAACGCAGAATAGAAGCCATTGATAACTGGCAAAGGTAACCTGGTCAGCAAAACTCCTAGCAGTCCTGGAAGGCAAAAATATTTCTATAATGATACAAACGGGTAAAACTCTCTCATCTTTGGTTAATATATTTAAGTAAAATTTTGCTGATGAAAACCTGACAACTCTAATGAAGACCCGAGTTATATTTTGTAGTGGAACCATCACAATATAGGCAGCATGAGTCTTCTTTATAATACCTCCCACGCGCCAGGCCAGGTCTTGGCCAACATGCCAAGTGGGCAAGAAGCCATTCAACTCCCACCATGTATTTCTTAGGGAGTCCAGAACCTGATAAAGCCACTCAGGCCAATTAGTAACAAAAAAAAAAAAAAAAAAAAAAAAAAAAAGAGAGATTGTGTTGCAACAGGGGCACTTGCTAACTAGAAACTCAAAGAAACTGCCCTTTTAGGCCACCTGCTAGTGAGGTGGCCACGCTGTGAGTTTCTAATACACTTGATTTTGCAGTGTGGGTTGTAAAGACCATGTTATTTCGTTCACAATAGAAGAAAATGACGCTGATGTTTATGTGCTGGAGTTAATTTAAGGGGAATTTTTTGTGTGAAAAAAGTATGTCCTGCTTTTGAAATTATACCATGTACTGTCTGATTACAGATTTTTTTTTCCTAAAAATATGAAAACAAATTGGTTATGAATTATGGAACTTATATGGTTGAAACTCCTGCATAATCCCACATTTAAGAAGAACAGGAAAATATGCAGGTCAAATTTAAAATGATGATATACAAAAGATATTAAGAAAGTTCTTTTTCTCTCTGCCTACCTTGAGGAATCTGAAAGATGCCAACACTTAAGCCTGCATGTATGTCTCTCAAGAGCCACTCTCTGCAGCGATACGAAAAAAGCCAATTCAGGATAGGAAACAACTTGAATATGATCTTTTTGCACCTTTTCCAGGAGAACCTGCAAAAAATTAGATAAGCAGTAATGCCTTTTGCTCCCTCCAGCTCTGCAGCATCCTCTCCACGCTGCTAGGGCTCTTTGCAGGCACCGTGTACTGTGACCCACGCCGGCAGGAGCGTTTGGAGCCCCAGCTGGCACCCGGGCCTCCGCATTCCATTCGGATGAATTGCAAATGCCCCGTGCGCCTTTCGCATGATATCCTCTCGGCTCCAGCGCCCTGAGCTCCAAATGCATCAATTACTTGACCTCATTAATGCAGAAGAACAATAGGAGATGGGATTTGGATCCTTCCTATTCTGGTCTAGAAGGAAAATATAAAAAAACGACACCCGTGGGGAAAAAACAACATAGACAAGTCACTTCCACCTCTCAAGAAACAGTCAAGTGCTTCCTGTATTACATTATTTAATGTAGGGATACAGGGAGAACATGACATGCATAAATTAATCTCCCTATATATTTTGAATCAGAATTTCCAGTAGGTAAACTCTGACTAACCCCACAGCCCGGTGCTCTTTTCCCCCTTGCTAATCCACTGGCAGTGTTGGCGATTTTCCAATTACGAAGCACATGTGAATGATGCAGGGTCTGCCCAGGGCTCCGTCAGCCTTGGGCAGCGGCTGTGGTGACTAAACTCCAGTAAATGTCACAGAATTGAGATCCCTTCCATCATTTTATTATCCAAGGTGACAATATACTGGGCTGCCAAGTGAATACAAATTGCGGAACAGAGAAAACACGAGATAGGGAAGTGGTAAACAACAGGGAAAAAGAGTATGCAGAAGCAAGATAGACATGGGGCTTATACAAGGAGCTGGGGGAGGGAATAAAGAGATTTTCCTACTGATGAGTAAATGCAATGATAAAGTTTCATATAATATTAGCTATAACATAAAAGCAACATTCTGCCTTTGATCTCCGGACAAGACTTATTTTGTTGCACCGAGCGTTTCTTGGTGGGCAGGTGGTTGAATGATCACTTCATAATTAAGCACAATTCACCACTCTCTACCCAGGATTTTTGTTTCTCTGGCTCCAGAACTTTATCCAGTCTCCTCCTTATTTCTTTAATATCCGAAGGGACATTGCTGGAACAGAGACTAATCTTGATGACGAGTCCTTAAGATGAATGAGAAATGAGAAAACACCAGTAGCTGCTCCAATTACGACTCCATTTGCCTTCAGTTACCACCAGGAAATTACTTCACCGTAGCCTCAGTAAAGCACAATCCGCAGCTTCGGGCTGCAGAGCGGAGCTCATACAAGAGCCGGCTGTCCCGAAGGAGGGAGTTCTGGCTCCCCAGCTCTTTTCCCCGTGTGGTCCCGTCCCTCCTGGCTGCAGCGGGTGGATACATCCCAGCAAACCCCCCACACCTCGGGGAAGCTCCCCCATGGCCTGGTCTCGAGTCCTGCCACAGACCCAGAACAGCCACATTTCAGGATACATTTTAGTCCTTGTGAACTGCTGAGACAAAGCTCGGGTAAATGATGAATCAGAGATTTCTTTTTTTACTTTCTTACAAGGACTTTGCACAGCCCAGAGTAAATACATAATGACTGCCAGTCCAGTCAGGATCCAAAGAAAGAAAACTGAGAGTATTCATAGTCAAATAAAACTGAAAGGGAAGCTGATGAAAGAGCTTCCTATTTTTGATTACATTTGCCCGGCTGGAAGAATATGAGGAATTCTCACACGCTGCCAAGAGGAGAGCTTTCTGGGGCTCCTCTGGAAGAAGAGATGCCTCTACCCCAGGACAACGTCCAAAGGAGGTGACGGTGACATCCCAGAACAGGAAACCAGGCTGCTGAAGCAGTAGCGCTGCACCAATACGCTTACCTCAGCCGTTACTGCCAAAGAATATAGGAACACAGCTCCAAAATAAGGAAAAGGCATTTCAGTCAATCTCTGTCATACCATTATGCAACTTTCTATGTCCCCCACTAAGAAGGAACAGAAAATGGGTCTTGAAATTTAAGAAACAAAAGTAGCAAAATCCACAAACCCGAGAAAGCAGATGCAAGCTTGTGCATGCCCCAAGGGTAAGGGAGGCACTGCAGGGGACCAAGACTAATGGTAGTTTGGCTCTGCAGTGCATACATCCCTCTTGCTATCATAGTCCCAAAGTGAACAGGGACTTGTGCAGATTGCAAATGGCAGTTTATGCAGCGCGGTGCTAGGCCGCTCTCATGCTCCAGGTGCGAGTTGCCATTACTGGGTGCTCTGCTTCAGTTATCAATCAGTGCAGTTAGCATTTTCATTACCAGCAGTGGAAAGTTTGCACCTTTTTTGTATACTTGGGCTTCAAGAGCCTCTTTAGTTTCTATGCATCTGTCAGATTCCTCGCATGTAACTCACCTGCAATGGAGCCGCCGATGGACTCGAGGGATTTGTATATCCCCGCATAAGGTGGAGGACAGGTTTCTTTTGAAGTATGTCTGGAAGTGCTCCTCAGTTTGTACGTCTCTTTGGGCTCTGAATGGTGTTGGTTGTAACACCCTGGTGATATCATCATCTAGCTCCATAGAGTCTTCTGATCACCAATGGTCGAAACCAGAGGAACAGCAAGTGCTGGAGGCCAAAACCAAAGAGCTTGTTCTTGCCAGTAAGACTGAAGGAAAACAACAACAGGGTCATTACTGAAGTCTCTCTTAAAAACAAAACCAATAAAAAGTATAATATGTGATTGGCCCACCCCAGCATAACTCCTGTGGAACCAATAGTCAAAGCTCTGGAGACTGAAATCCATTAAAGATCTGCAGCTCTTAGGATGAGATAAATCAACTGCCAAATCACTTGCAGGAATATTGGGTCCTTTGGGAACCTGATTTATTCCAACTCTGTGGGAAGGACCAGCCTGGGTCCCTTCTGTTTTGTGATCTCCAAACCAGGGCTGGGGAACAAGTTCTCAATTTCCTTGTTTCCAGCCCAGGAGGAAAAAAATGGTCTAGATCTGAATCATAAAGACCGCAGCTAAATCTCAGGCTATATAAGTGCTGCAAAATGCTGTGTAAAATCTGCATCTAATACAGTTCAGGTTAAGCCTCAGAATATCTGATTCCCATTCCTTAGGCTTTTAATATCAAGAAGGAGATCTGAGTCCAACCACTATCGCTCCATGTAGGTGAGATGTGAGCTCCCTAAGGGAACACCGAGTAAGCAAGGTCCAGGGCAAGGCAATATCCGAGGGACCTGTCTGACACGCACAACCAGAGCAGAAAAAGCTTCTAATCCAGAGGTGCCAAGTAGAGACTGCATGCATGTAAAGCACTGTGGTGACATGTAGTAACAGAGAGGAAAAGAGGAAATACAAAAAGGCTGGGAGTTAGCAGAAAGGGTCTCTTGAGAATGGAGTCTAAATACAGCAGAATTTGGGAAAAAAAAAAAGAATATTTTTCCTCCTTTTCCTTCCTTTCCTGAACTGCCGGGATGGGTGTACCTGTCTAGCGGTCTGCGCCACTGAACCATGCTGCTTCTGATACAGCAACAGGGAGTCTTGACCCTGACTCTCCTGTCTTGTGAGACACGGCCACAGGCGTGGGGACGCACCGCGGCCGCCCAAAACCCCAGCAGAGCCGCTGCTGGGCAAGTCTCACCCGCGCTGCATCATTAAGGCACAGTTCCTCCCTCTTCGTGCACAGGAGATAAATCCAGATCTTCCATGGGCAGATTTAAGAGCCATTTTTTGTTCATTTTGTTCTTGAGGCCCAGCACAAGTTTTTAAAGCTTTGCCTATTGGTGTCATCTTTGAGCACAGGCACCTTCCTGAGGTAAAATACTACAACAGGAAGGTAGAGTCTGCTGATGGAAGACATTAAAGAGCCCATCCTGCCAATGAGTTAAGTTATCTTTTAGACACAAGCAGGGGTAAAGTTCAGCTCTCCTTCACTCCTGCTGTTTGGACCCCAACGATGACTCACGGAGGCAGAGGACAGGGTCCCATTCTGCCTGCCCGCGTCCGGAACAAGAAGGTTTTTGACACAGGAAGCCACGTTGCGTGTCCATGCAGGACGTGTCCGCCTTGCACGGCACGGCTGACAAAACTGGTCCTCCTCAAGCTTCAGGCCTCATGCTCCAAACCCTAATGCTGTTTATTTGCAATTCCGCACTTGCTACCTGGTGAAAACACCACAGGCTCCACGATAAACTACGCCCAACCTCCAGATACCATCTGGTACGTAGGTATTTTTGGTAATATAAAGCTGTATTGCAGCACTGAGAAACAGTTTGTTCTCTAAAAAACCTAAGTGGGAAACAAACACTGGGCCGAGGGAGCTTAGTTCTGCCCGTGGCCCCACCACGAAGCCCCCAAAAGGGGCAAGGCGCCCTCAGCTCGCAACCCGGGGCCTGTCTCAGTCATATTCTTGAGTTTATTCGTTGATTTTCCTTTTTTTTTTTCTCTGTCAAACTTGCCCTATGGACAACCGAGTGGCAAAAGGGCAGACGGGACTCGTGGACACGTGAAATAAAGGGAAGCACCGGGGAAATCCGGCGGCAGGGAACAGGGAAGCCCCGGACCCGGCCCGGGACGGCGGGAAACCCGCTGCGCCGGCCCCGCCTCCTCCGCGACGTCACCGGCCCCCCGTGCCCCGCCCCCTGCACCAGGCCCCGCCCCACCCGCCGTGCTCTCGCGAGACTTCCCCCGCGCCCCTTCCATATTGGGTCATCTCTGCGGCGGGCTCTGCAGTTCTCGCGAGAGCGGCCGTGCGGAGCCATTGGGCCCCGGCGGCGGCGGCGGGCGCCTCAGAGCAGCCGGGCGGAGCCGGGGGCGGCCGCCGCCACCGTCCCCGTCCCCGTCCCCGTCCCGCCTGCGGCGGGGGCGTCACCTGCCGCGTCCCCGCCGCCCCGCCCCTTAACCCCCTCACGCCTCTCACCTCGCGGCGCTGCAGGGCGGGCTGGGGACGGGGGGACACGCACTGACAGCGCGAGGGCAGCGGGCGGGCGGGCGGGCGGCGGCTCCCAACGCTCGGGCGCGAGGCGCCCCCCGCCGCCGCCCCGGTTACCTCAGCGCGCGAGGCGCGAGCGCGGCGCCGCCGCCAGGGCGGGGGGGGCGGCGGCCAACGGGCGGCGTGAGGGAGGGAGCGAGGGGAGGGCATTGGCGCTGCCCCCGCCTGCAGGGGGAAGGAGGAAGGAAGGAGCCGCCGCCGCTGCTGCTGCTGCTGCTGGAGGTGGCGGCGGGGTTAGGGCTGCCACCGCCGCCGCCGCTGCCGCCGCGGGCCGAGCCTCCCCCTCCCGCCGCGCCGGGCGGGGCGGGCGGGCTGCGGAGCCGACATGTCTCAGGAGCGGCCCAAGTTCTACCGGCAGGAGCTCAACAAGACGGTGTGGGAGGTGCCCGAGCGCTACCAGAACCTCTCCCCGGTCGGATCCGGGGCCTACGGCTCCGTGTGGTGAGTCCGCGGGGCGGGGGGAGGGCGGAATGTGTCGCATTGCACCGCATGGCAGGTGGCACGAAAACATTTTTGCAGGGGAAGATAATCGCGGCCCTGCACCCCCCCGGCGTGATCTGGGACATATTTCCCCGTGCCGCCTTGCAGGCGGGCGTGCAGAGCGACGGGGGCTGGCGAGTCCCTTTGCAGCGCCCGGGCCCTGCAGCAGCCCCTCAGCCTTTTTAATTTTGTTATTGCTCATTTTATCTTTAGGACTAGAAGGCTAGGTTATATTTGAGGCAGTTGCATGCCTTTCGCTTGGATCTGTTGATACAGATGACAGCAAGAGGGCTATGAGGATGTTTTTCTTGCATCCCGGAGTTGTAACAGTAGCTTTCTGGGTGTCAATATTATTTTCGTGGTAGATTAGCACAGGATAACCTCCCTCTCTTGCTGTAGAACTAGAGAATTACTGCAGTGTGTGCTGCCTTGCAGGAGCAGAATCCTGGTGGCAGCTCTGCAGAAATGTGCAGGTCTTGCAAGCAAAAAGAGTTTTTAATGCTTACCTAATGTGAGCAAAATGCATGGCAGGTGACACGTGCAAAATACAGCAAAGCCCCCTTAATTTGTAATTTCTCTGCTAAAGGATGTTGGCTCATTAAGCGTGAATTAACTGGACTGCCTACATCACTTAGAGGAAATAGATTTGAATCCATTTGACAGCCTTTAGCAGTCATATAATGGAATATAAAAGTATTCATTGATTGCTGTGTCCTTTTATTAAAAAATCTTTATTTTTCCAGTTTTTCTTCTCCATCGTTTGTCAACCTGTGATCAGATTTTTTTCATAGAAATCCATAATGGTTATGCATCTGCTTTGCTGCTCTATTTGAGCAGACTTGCATGTTTTTTCATTAGCATAATGTGCAACTCTACAGCATGTATGCCACTTATGTATCATATTATGAATATCGTGAAGAAGAATGCATACTGAAACTATGCTAATAAAGAGATGTTTTGCACATGCTGCAGTTTTACAGAAATAGAGTTGTTTGCTGTTTTTAATATAGCAAGTTTAAGATAACAAAATTGTCAGTTCTATTTAACTAATGTGTGTTCTTAAAATGGACGTTCCCCAATTTAAAGCCTTGCAGTTCATAGAAGACAAAGGCTAAGCCATTCTATCAGCAACGTTAATTGAATGTATTCAGTGATTTAATTATTTATTTTTTTAATAGTAGAAAGATTCAGTTCTGCTGAAGAAGGGCCTTACTGCCCTAGTTGATAAATGCTTTTAACCACTTAGTTTCATAACTCACCAAGTGTAATAGGAAGTTAATTTGCTAAATGCCTTGTCCATTGTATTTTTAAGGTTGACCCTGCACAGTCTAACCCCTTCCTTTTTTCCTTTCCCCCTTCCCACATTGTGTTCTTTTTCCCCCCTCTCCATTGTGCTTTTAATACTTCCAATGTTTGTTTTTATAACCAATAACCGAAGAGTTTGCATCATGAATTTCCTGTTTTGCTGTGTCAAAACTTTAAAAGATTGTGCAACTGCATTCAGGCCAGATGAAACCATTTTTCATTAGAAGCAATTTCAGACGTGTGGCACATGAGTCTTAGTACTATCCATGTTGATGTTTCTCTACTAAAAATTATGTTTCAGAAAAGAAGCAGTTCAGAAAGATGAGTACCATGGAAAGCAAGTCAGGATTAAAGTTAAACTTGCATATAAAAACTTCCTTGATCCTTAATAATGTTAAGCTGCAAATGGTGATGAATAGTGTTTATGATATTTCTAAAATGACATGGTGCATTCTCTGTCCCTTTCGAAAGTTTTCTTTTTCTTCCTCTTCTCTCTCATTTTGCGGGAAAAGGGTATCTAGTTTCCTTTGAAACAAGACCTGTAACAAGGTCTGCAGTAAAACAAATGAGGGTTCCCAAAGCACCAGCCCTGTAAGAAAGGTGGAGGGTTGGGAATTGCAGCATATTGCAGTGGGAAGCGGCTGAATGGAGCTGGGATTGATCCCATGACTCACAGTTTAGCCAGAAAATCTCTTCATTTCTGGATGTGCTAGGGGAAGTCAGAGCAAAAGGCGTTAATTTGGCCTGTTCTGAGCTAAACAGCAGTTGGGTGTTCTGACACTCTGTGCAATCAATTTCTAACATGTTTTGAAGGCAAATTTGATATACTTTGAAGTGTTTTTGACTGACATATTTCTGCAACAGTTGTTGGTGTACTGCATGATATCTATGTGTATTATAACTGTTCTGTAAGTTGCCTTGTAGGGCCTCTGGCTTTATTTATTGGAAATGAATTAAACACTGAGACTTATTTCTCCGTAGAATTTTGAATCTTTTAGCTTTTCCTATTGCTAGACTGTTATGTTATATAACCCTTAAAAGAAACAGGTTAAAAATGATTATAATATAATAATATGATTTCCCTCCTCCCTGCCCAGCTGTGAGTCAAATATCTGAATACCAACACTGACTCTAACTTTCCTGGGTATTTTGAAAATATTGAGATCGTTTCTCTTTTTTTAAGCTAAAGGAAAAATATTGCAAATAGAAGAATTTTAAATATTAGACTGGAGGAAATGAAGGACAACCCTAAGTACCACCTTTGAGATAACAGCTCCTCTGCAAATCTTTTGAACCAACACAAATTTTTAGGCTTAATCCCTTACTGAAGCATGTGAGTGCTGCTGAAGTCTATATGCATTTGGAGGGACTGGTTTTTGCCTTTCCAGGAAGGTGTGATAGGTGGTGGAGAATGGTATGAAGAAAAGCTCTATAGACTGAGTGGGATGTAGACATAGGGATAACATGAGCAGAACACATGCGGGTAGGGAGATGGAAATGAAGACAAATAATTTTAACTTGATGGGAATTAAGTTTAGCTCAGAATTGTCATTTCAGCTTGCTGTGAGTGAGGTGAAAGCACTTTGTGTGCCACAGTGCACTAGTATATAACAAGTCATAAAACAGGGAAGCTCAGATAAATTCTGAGCTTGTGTTGATCTTGCTTCAAATGGGATTTGTAACTGTGGATCGTGCCATTTTTTCCCGATTGGGCTTTTTCATCTCAAATATGATCAGTGTAACACAGCTCTTTAAGTCTGTGATGAATGTGATGAAAGCCATCTCAGTATTTCTTTTATATATATATATATTTCCCCACATCACAGCTGTTGTGTGGCTTTTGCATTCCGTGCTTCTACAAACCGTTAGGCTGTTATCTGTATTGGCAAGAAATTACTCATCATGCCTTCATCTGTAGGGAAATAGTTGTTTAGGCGCCAAATATGACCCAGCTTAAAATTCTTCTGGCTTCAGGACAGCGATGTACACTTCTGGATGTGCCCTGGGTATTTGTTTTATCCAGGTTCAAATTTTAGGAAGGCAAATATGCATGTGGGGTTGCAAAGAAAACGTGCTTCTAAGAGCCAAATGGGGTGACATAATATTAGTCCTTGAAATTATTATCTTCATGCCTAATATAATTTCAATGAGTATTACTTGTGGATATTTGGGCTTTTTTTTTGTTTTGCTTAAATGGTGAAAAGAGAGAACCCTGTGTTTGCCATTATTAGCCAGTGAAGCAGGAAGAATTGAGGATCGTTTATGGATCATTTAAGAAGGCTCAAGTTAGTTAAAAGTGACAAATTTCCGTGAAATGTGCTTTTATAGCGATGAGGTAGGTATTAGTAATTTCTAGGGATTAGTTTCTTGGTTATTCTGATTGTAATTTTACTGTTACAGATTGATGAGTTGATGTGACCCCAAAATGTCATGAAAATGAGGTGGAATCAGTTGTCAGTGGGTTCACAAATAGCTTATGTCCTGTATTTCTGAAATTTCTAAAGAGAATCTTGTGGAAATGGAGAAGGAAATTTGATTATAGACATGGCAGCTGTTAAGGTGGTTAATATGCAGGGGATCCCCTTATTTCCAAGATGAAAAAAATACTAGTATATTATGCTTTTTTTTTTTTTTTTGCATCTGAAATAGTTGAAAGCTGCTGAAGATTCATGACTAATTCACAGCATTCTGGGTTAAACTGTGATGACTAATCTTATTTTTGCACCAAGTCCTAGAAAACACCTTGAGCATTGCTAAAATGTTGCCATACAATTAGGCCTTGAATTAAGTGTATTTTTTTTCTATTGCAAAACAATATTCATGAAGCTTAAAAAATGATATTCAGTGTTTCTTGCCATGTTTGCAGCTTAACAGAGAGACATGTACTAGCAGTGTATGAAAACTTGGTGAGATACTCTGGAATGATTTGTTTGTCCAGACTGAGTGAGGTCTAGAAGGTAACCCACATAAGGAAGAAAATAGTAGGTTTCATGAGTTCTTGGGGAAAGTAGGATGTGATTTCACTTGCTCAGCTATGGCACTTTGGTGCTGCTCTGTTCTAGCTGTATTCTCATCTCTCTTCCATGTGTGCACTGATGTCCCTTATGCAGAAAGCGATATTCCATCATAGCCACACAGTGGGTTTTTCCATTCTCTTGCAAAACATGGGAGAAGGATTATTGCTTGTAGAAATAAGTTTGTATATTGTGGTTTAGTTCTCCTATTTCTCATGAAGCAAGTTGGAAACTGTACAACTTTGGGGTAAGAAGTCTGTTGCAAGTTAGGTCCAATTAGTTTGCTTTAAGAATAAATGGCAACTGTAAATTTATTTGTATGCACAATTTGGGGATTGTTTTATGGCTGTTTTTTTTTCCCCTTCTGTGTTTGGTACTGGACTTACTATTACTGGAGTTGCCTCACACTGTAAACATAAGGTTTTTCCTTTTGCTTAATGTTTATCAAGAACTAGTGCATACTTACTTTTAAGTGGTATTAGGAGTCTGACCTGAATCAGAACGCAGCAGGAAAATGAACAAATGTTGTCTCTAACTTTCTGCTTTCATACTTTCCATGTTCATTGTCATGCTTACAGTGTAGCCTTGATTTCACATCCTCTGCCTCTCCTCCTCCTTCCTTTTTGACAAGCCAGAGCTAGTTTTAGATAAGAATATCAAAAGAGATAAGAAAGAGGAGCAATTAAATTCACAGCTAAATATCTACCTTAGTTCCTTGAGCTCCAGATTCTTGCTAAAACTGTGGGTTTGGAAGTGTTTAAAAGTATCTCTTTTTGCTAATTTGATTTTTTTTTTAATTGTAGTTCTGCCTTTGACACCAAAACGGGGTTGCGTGTAGCTGTGAAGAAGCTGTCCCGACCATTTCAGTCTATCATCCATGCCAAAAGGACCTACCGAGAACTACGGCTGCTTAAGCACATGAAACATGAAAATGTAAGTTGAAGGATGTGCTGTGAAAAGTTGGATTAAAGTTAGACTATCCAGTGAGCATCAGCCTGGATATCCAGCATGGTCATATCTTTAGCTAGTAGGGGGGAGAAAGGGGGAAAAAAAGCCTAATTTCATTACAAGGCCCTCCTTGGAGGGTCTGTTCATCATTCCTGCTTTTGTGGTAGAGGCAGTTGTGTTTTGTGGGTTCTAGTATTGGTATCCCTCAAATCATCTCGGCATTTTTAGTGTGGCTACTATACTTGGAAGATTTGATGTACTATGTAAAACACTCAACAAGAGTCCCTCAGTGCCTGGATACAGGAATACTGTATTTGATACCATTGTTTTGACAGTAGGGGTAGTGTTTGATCCTGCACAATACCCGTTCCCTTGGTAATCTTTTTTTCTGAGCCTTCTCTGATAGCTGGGGTGTTCCCCAAACAGTTGCAGTTCTTAAAAAATGCAGAGCATTAGCCTTTATCTAAGATATTAGGATTAAGTGGCGGAAATTACACTAACTGCTACTATAACAGTTTGACATTCGTTAATATTTTTGTTTTAGTGTAGCATGCAGCCTACATAGCTTTGAGAATAAGGAATAAAAGGGTGTTTAGTTTGTTTGTCAAGCACAGCACTGAGCAGATGTGAAAGGAAACTTGGATTTGGTGCTGTATGAAGTTAATAAACTTCGTGATGCTGAGAGGAGAAAGTATAAGGCTAGTAGTTGGGTTCTGAATCTGGTGACGACCACAGTTCATTTGAATTGGGTCAGTGATGCGCTACAGAATAACCATATTTAAGTGTTTGTGAAGCTTCTTTGATGAAAGATACAGTAATGTAGCAAGATAAAAGTGATAAATGAAAAAGCTGATATCTGGATAGCACAACTTTTTTTTTTTTTCTTTCTCCTTATCATGATAAACTAGGTGGATAATATTCAGTTTTTCTGTAAATAAATTCTGATATGGAAAAGTCCACTGGAGAGAAACTATAAGAGAATTTACTGGATGGATGCAAATTTTAGACTTTGAAGAAAATGTCTGTCTAGAAATTGCTATTGTGATATGCATGGAGAGAGGGGCAGGAAGGTGGTTTCTCTCTTCAGTTTCCTTCCTAAACATTAAATCTGTAATAGACAAAGTAGATCAGATTATACAGAGGTTTTTTATTTCCTATCCCACTTACTTCTTTTTTTCTAGAAACATTTCTAGGCTCCTTAAAACTTTTGTCCTCCATTATCTATTTAAAATAAACAATTTTGGATGATGCCAAAGGAAACCACAGGAATCCAATTATTAATTTCTTATTCACATTGAAGCTGTAGAAATGTGCTTGGGAGCAAAGCGATGTGTATCCGTGTCAAGTGAGATGCTGACTTGAAATGGGAAGAGGGGTTCTTTGGAGGTGGACGAAGAGAAGCTTTCCCTTTATCTCGTGTATTCCTAATGTATAAAATATAATATAAAGCAGTATTTGCTATTAATGGAAGGAAAATAGGTTTTAAAAGCACATCCCACTGAATTAAAACAATTTTAATCCACCAAGTGGATCTTTTTAATGCTGTAAATGACTTAGAAGATACTGGTGGGAAAATAAAATACAATTATTCTTTTCTGAAGCGACACGTTCATACATTTTTACTCTTTTTGGTTAAAACAGGTTCACTGTAAAAAGAATGGTGGAGTAGATGCTCTTAGGGTAGAAGACACAGTGACAGGGAAGTTGTCAGCTGTTCCAGCAAATTGGGTCTTCAGTGCATTGCACTATTTTCCTGACTTGCCTTCTAGTATAGTCATTATTCATTGCTTGTATCCTTGAATTTTTCTATGCACAGTACAAATGAGGGAAAAAAAATACCATCTAGTCAATGGTGTCACAGGGAGCTGAGTAGGAAACAAACTGCTTTCAGTGTATGGTTTTTCTGGAAAACTCTATTTCCTGGACAAATTTAGTAATTTTAAACATTGTAAACCAGCATTAACACCTGCTTTTTGTTGCATTGATTTGTGGTATCTCCTTTTTGATACTTTAAATGTGTAAGAAGACTGCTGTATGTTGTAGCAGTAATATTTTTTGCATAGAAGTGGAACCCTTGTTCCTGATATTGTTTGAATACTATCTCTTTTTTTTTTTCATCAAAATGATTCATGTAGCTGCAAATGAATCTGTAGGCTATGGGAATGAATCTATGAAGATAAATCCAAGGGAATTAATAGTTTCTATTCCATTAAGGATCCTATTTATGTCATACTATACTAGGAACATACAAACTTTCCCACTTTTTCTTTTCTAGGTGATTGGTTTGTTGGATGTGTTCACACCTGCCAAGTCACTAGAAGAATTCAATGATGTGTAGGTAACTTTTCTGAAGACTGGAGCAAAGCATCTTTTGCATCTTCATTTTATCTCCCCAGCTGTTGTAGGGTTATTTGCCACCTTCGTTTTTATCTGCTGTTTTTCTCAAACAGTTGTGAAATCTAACCCAAAAGATTTAAACTCTTGGGCTCCTCAAGCTTGTTCAGTTGTGTTTTGCTCACCGATGCTGTAGTAATCAGGGAACTAATGTGCCATGTTATTTAATGTATCACAAGCTGTATTTCATTCTGTTTGTGCTTTGGGACAGCCGACAGCTGTTGGAGGATGATAAGCAGGATTCATCCTAATCCTGTTGGAGAGACTGCTTCACAGCCTGGGTGTTTTCTTTCATTTGTAGGTACTTGGTAACGCACCTTATGGGAGCAGATTTGAACAACATTGTGAAATGCCAGAAACTCACAGATGACCACGTGCAGTTCCTCATATATCAGATTCTTCGGGGACTGAAGGTACTGTCATCGTGAACATTGGTAGCTAATTGGTGGCAGGTTGTAATCCCTGATTCATATCCGGAGATTCATATGACCAATGAAGCTCCACATGGAGTTTCTATTAATTTTCCTAGCATATCATAGGATAATCTTTTCTTATTGCTCTTTCTCTTTGTACCTCATTTACACTCTGTGTCAGTAAACATCTGTACAAGTTAAGAAGATAATCCTATATGTTTCTAGGGGCAGAGGCTGGAAAGTTATGAATTATGCTGTCCTTTAATCAACTCTGTGCATCTTCCATTCCTTCAGCCTCTTCTTCTGTCATCCCGCTTTTGGTGCCAGGGTGTTTGTAAGGAGAGGCTGAAACATCTAGATACTTGAAAGCCACAGGCACCTGCTCTATTTGGTTCCCTCTGCAAACAAGCTATACTATTTGATTTGTGTGGGATGGGGCAGGGCTGCATTGCGTGGTGACGAAACGAGCAGCAGCTACTCGTGCTCTTTGTAAAATCTGTCGTCTTGCCTTACAGTACATCCATTCGGCTGACATAATACACAGAGTGAGTATTTATCCTAAATTTACTTTTTATTCTGAACCGGTGTGTTCAGGGAGTGTAGCACTGGACCTTACAATGTAGCAACTATAGAATTGAGTAAAAATTTTCTGGAAATTATTGCAGCTAAACAGTCAAGTAGTTACAGATAGGAAGTGGTAGTCAAAATCCTTAGTTTCCGTTCCTGCCTCTCTTGTCTTTCATCTGTCTAAATAGATTTTCTGTTGTGTTTTATGCATCTGCAATAGCAGTGTTACGATAGGCTATTAATGTGTTTTTGCTTATAAATGCCACTTCTGAGAACTGCAGGAGAGAGCTGGCTCCAAGACAAGATTATTTTCCCAAGTACGGAGAGTTGATATTGACAGTCAACTAGAATCTATTTTCTATGTGAATTTATTCTCTTATCTACTTAAGTTTGTGCAGTGATGTATATTCTGCTCTTAATGCTGATGATGTTTAATTTCTAGGATTTAAAACCTAGTAACCTAGCTGTAAATGAAGACTGTGAGCTGAAGGTAATGTATTGATAACGTGGCTGGTTTGACTGGGATTTGAGTGAATGCCTTGTGGATGGTGTTTGAATTAAAGGAACAAAATAATTTCTCATGGAAATACTTTGATGCCCTGAATTAATCATGTCCTTCCAGCTGTAAAGGGCTGTAAGGATGTTTATGCAGATTTTTTTTTCTTTCTATATATGTTTATATGTATTTACCGAATCATCATGAAAGAAAGACTTAGCAGCTTTAGTTCTGATTTAGTTCTTTGTGACTGAGGTGTTCAGATACGGGCCTGATGGTCAGGTCCTGTGCTTTCCTAGGCTAGTGTCGTTTAACAGGTTGTGAAATACAGTTTCATAATCTGCTTTTGCAGTTGCACCACCTCTCCTCCACCCTGTCCAAGAATTGTCTAGTTATTTGCTCTAACCAGTTGGCATTGCTCCACTGCGGTAGTTGGCAAATGTCTTTCTATTCCATAGATCCTGGATTTTGGCTTGGCCCGACACACGGATGATGAGATGACTGGGTATGTGGCTACCAGGTGGTACAGGGCTCCTGAGATCATGCTGAACTGGATGCATTATAACCAGACAGGTAATAGCTTGAACTAGTACCAAGCTTTTCAGTTCCTGAATTTAAAGTCAAAAGAGCTTGTACTGTGAACGTTTTCCTTTGCATTTGATTGAATAAATTGGCAGTTACAGTTACTAAACTTCAGTGAGGGTAGTTAAAAGAAGGAAGGCGTAGAATTAGGTATTTTGTCCACAGTCTAATAGACAAGTTATGAATCACCATGACAGCATTCACACAATTTCTTTAAGCTTGGTCCTTTGAAATAGCAACCAGCAAAATGTCATCAGTACTTCTGGAAATAGTTGCTCTAGTACAAGAGTATCTCCATATGAATCAAAGGAAATAATGTGCTGTGCTAATTTCACATCTGACTACTTTTTCTTCTTTACTCTTTTCCTCTTATATGTGTATGGACTTTTCTGTCATCTGTAATGTAAGAGTTAGTGGTCATTTGATAGTGGTCATTATATAAGACCAAGTTCATTCTTCAGAGCTGCCTTCAACAGGTGGTTGTTTCCTCCGCTTTGTAGATTCCTGCCCAGCCTTTCGGTGTCCAATGTATGTTATATTCAGGAAAGAAAATTTACCTCATCTGCTATTATGTTATTTGGACGAGTCTTAGATGAGGTAATTACTGAACAGCATCAGTTTGCAGCATATCTCAGATTATATTGCAGTAGTCGTGGGGTGTTGAAACAAAGTTATTTGTACCTGTTGAATAGGGTGATTCTGTTAAGCCTTTATTTTTCTGCATTACGTTTTCTTTTTATTTTATTTTGTTCAGTTGATATTTGGTCAGTGGGCTGCATTATGGCTGAGCTGTTGACTGGAAGAACGTTGTTCCCTGGTACAGACCGTATCCTTTAAAAGTAATATATTTTGCCTGAAATGTAAGTTAGAGATCTTAACTTTTAGCATACTTCTCAAGGAAATAGATTCCATTTTTCGTTTGTTTGTTTTTAAATTATTAACAACTTCTTTTACTCACAGTTCAATGAGGTGAGTCTTTGATCTGCTGCACATGAGATCATTGCAGTGTGCAAGGAGGCTGAGCTCTTCCTTTTTGTTGTCTATTAGCATCATTAAAAATATTGCTCCTGTGCTGCTTGTTTCTGGGAATTAATTTCATTTAAGATTATTTAAATAAATTGCTCTTTAAGTTTGTTTAAAAAAAAAACCACACAAGAGTTCTGTCTGCTGTGAATTCTTTCATGCTTCAGGCTTCTAGCAGGTGGGAAGGATCCTTTTTGGGAAGGGATGGCCTCTCTATCCTGGCGTTATGGTGTGAAAGCAGTAGATTTGCAGATTCTTTAGTGCTGCTGATCTTTCAAAATTGTTCAGAAATGTTTAGGTTCCATTTCCATGCGTTAGTCACTTGTGTGCCTTCTTGCACTGTGTGCTTGTACTGATGTGAAAACTCAAGCTTATATAAAATCTTTCCAGCGTTCTTTATGATGCTAAAGTGGACTGGCTAGGACATTCTGGCAAATACACGAGGAACAGTCATTGTGTGTAGAGGTTGGGCATAGGTTCCCCAGGCAATTAGAATGAAGACTTGATGCAGACTTTTATACCGAAAGTTTTAGTTTGTTCAGCTGCATAGTATATAGGGGTAATTCACTTCTGCAAAGATTTTTGTGCCTAAAATTTGGGCTTCATCTATCAGAGGAGATGATATTGGCCCACCTTTTATCAAAATTTTGTTCTAAAGTATTCTTTCAGTCGCAGTTTATTTTAATAACTTTAACTTTCATATTTGTGAAGAACATAAATCCCTTATTTAAAAGAAAAGTGTTGAAATTTTACTACATTACTTTTGGAAAGGATCTAGGTTACAAAACTGTTTAGGAGCTGGGGAAGCGGGAGGGCCTTCACTCCAGTTTTGACACCTTTTTCATCTCTTCTTTTCAATGTGCTTCAGCTTTATCTTTTTTTCCTCTCTTTTTCTGCCTGTCTCCATCTTACAATCTTTCATACGTCATCTCTCCCAATTGGTTGTACTAGCTGTGCTCTGCTGTTCAGTCACCTTTGCTGCATTTTTCTCTTGTCAGGGCCAGATGCAGAACTAACAGGAAAGTGGCTTAGAAGCTGTCGAAAGTTATCAGCTGATTTAGCAGGGATAGTTTGGCTCGAGTGAATTGCTTTTCCCCCCAAGAAAAAGTGAAAAATCAGCAAAGTTTTTAAGTTGTAGACATTACTAGACCCTGGTTAACAGTGATATTTTGGGTTTAAAACCTGATGCTTGTAAATAAAGTAGTTTCGATGGCATTTTCAACATGTAGCAAGTGCTTCGCAGTGGTGGTTAGTGTTATTTTAATGAATTGAGTATCTTCCTTTTACCCCAGCCCCTGCCTTTGGTGAAGGAGCCTTTTGGTGCTCGGGTGGCTGCACTTTGCTTCCATGGGGCGGTTGGGATGGGGAGGGAAGCGCTGCTGGGGGCTGCGTTTGCTGCTTGTGCTGCAGCACATGTCCAAGGATCCCAAAGGCAGCCGGCTCTCAGCTTTCGCTCTGTGGCTGCTGACATCTAAAAGCAGCAAGGAGAAGTAAGAGAATGGTGGGTTCCAACTTCTCCCTGTCTTGAGAAGCTCTTGGAAGCCTTTCTGTAGGCCGCCTTTGTAGGAGTTTTCCAGATTTGGGTCGTGCTGGGGGCTTCCAGGCCCTTGTCCTTCGTGCCTGCAGATTTGCTGAGGCCGAGTCAAGCTGTGCTCCTGCTCCGGTGTCACAGGCGAGTCAAGCTGTGCTCCTGCTCCAGTGTCACAGGCGTTGCTGGCACTGGTGCTGCTGTTGCCCTGCTGAAATCTCAGTTTATGGGTCGTGCTTCCAGTAGCTGCGGCCGCATGTCCCAACCCAGGGCAGCTCGAGGGGATTAGGGCTGCAAACAAGGCAAGGGAGCCACGTGTCCTCCATGTTAACGGAGCTAGAAACTGCCTTCCTCCATCAGCTATGAAAAGCAATGTGCTTGTTACTTTTTCATCTCAAGATACCAGTCTTTTCAACTCTACAGCTTATTTTTTTTCCAAAATGAATGAATAGATAATGTCTTTTCAGCATGCTCGGGACGATCATTCTCTTATCCAGATGGCTCTCTGATTCAAACATTGATTTCTTTCCCCAAGGAAAATTGAGATTTAGTAGTTGTGTGATTCACCAGGGAAATTTAGCAGTTGTGTGATATCATTTCTATTCCATCAGATAGTTCTTTATCCAGCCCAGAGGTGCATGTGTTACTTGTAGCGGGTTTCAGTACAGGCACGCGGTACCCTGGTAAGTACTAAAGCGGTAACTGATGCTGATGATCTTTGGTGTTTGTCATCATTAAGCCCTGATAAAATAATGTCAGATTTAGTTCCAATGTCTGAAGAATCTAATTTGTAGAGATTTGACCATGGCTATCAGTGACCTAAAGCAAGAATTGCAGGTGCCCTTAGAAAAAAAGGGTGGTCTGTATGGGGTCAGTTGTCCAGGATTATTACAGTATTTCTAGGTTATTTTATAAATAAATGTTAAATTAATGTGAATTATTCCTAGCATGATGTGTGTGTGGGGGGGAGCAATATTCAGATGAAAGTTGGGGTTCAAATGTTGTTAAAATCTTTGCGAGGAGGAGGGCTGTGGGAAAGGAACTATTTTTTTTTTGTCAGAGACAAGTTGAGATAATGAAAATCAGTGTCCTTGATGTTTTTAATGTCAAGACTTAGAGACTTTCCTTTGGGTAATGATTATTGTGCTGTCTTATGCCCAGATCAGTTTGTTTGTGTTAAAAATGTGTATTCCTAATTTTCTTACAGCTTTCATAATATGAGTGATTCACACAAATAGGAAAGTTGACTTTAAGCAACAATTCCAGTTGAGTTTAAATAACATAATGTACAAATCAAACTTGCAATGCTTTGAATTTAGCCAATTTTCTGTGTTTTAAGTTGACTGTGTTCTGTTTGAAGTGTGAAGAATATTTGTTACTTTTATGCATTCGGATGGGAATTCCAGTATAACTAACCAGTTTGGAATTACATATTCCTCCCATATACTTGATTCTTGCTTGTGGAGTCTGCGGCAGCCCCTTTCCCACCTTGCTTTGCCCGGATCAGCTCCTGCAGCCCTGCAAGGCCTGCGGCTGATGCCAATGGAATATTGTTTCCTGAATTCGGCAGTCACTGAGACCGCTCGGTCTTTGGGGTACCTGTGGCGATGGCTTCTGAGGCTGGGCTGCTCTGCTTGCTTTGCCATGCTCTTTTTTTACTCCTTTTCTTTTGCTTTGCATTTACTAAACACGTTTCTGTCTTTAATTGCTTGTAGCTCATTTCCCAAGACCACCAGTGGGCTGTAGTCAAATGAGTGCTGTAATTCAGCAGGTTGTAGATGGCAGGCCTAAAACTAGGTGCAACTAGGGGCTGGCTCTGGCTGTACGTGTGGCAGTGCCATTATGCAGTCTGGTTTAATTTTGTTTTTTGAGAAGGAGCTAAAGTGCATTTACACAAAGGTATTCCGAGAGCAAACAATTCCTTGAGAGGAGAGCTGAGGGCAAACTGAGCAACCACGTTGTTGGCAAACCTGATGCACGTGGTTTTTAAATGTCTTGAATTTCAATATTGAAGCTGGGGTATCGCACATGGCTTTGGAGGCCTGTGGGCAGCCCCAAACTTGCACAACTGCTTCATGCACAAGAATAAGTGAAAGGTGCAAAGGCTGTTTTATAATGCACTGAGGAAAGGCCAATTTAAATGAGCTAATTATGGTTTGTACAGGACGCTCTGGTGACTCTTCTGCACCAGGAGATAAACTGATTTCAAGTGTTGATGATTATGAGTTAGACATTTAAGCTAAATCCAACTAGGTATCTAGGATTTAGCCTTGTTTTGAGTGTTTTTAAGTAGATGTTTAACATCAGATGTGAACGAGAGCTTAGCTCAGGTGTTCTTACAGGTGCTGTTTCCCTTTTTTGGTCATTCCTTTTAGATGTAAAATTGTAGACCAAGTTTTATGTTAAAAGATAGCAGTTTTAGCAAAGTGTTTATTACTGCATATACAACTTGCCATTATTCTCAAAACTCTGGCTTTTAAAGAAACACAGATTCTTAAAAAACAATCTTTTGATAGGTCTTTACATAAATACAGTTCTTTCACCACGAGTCAGTTTTTGAAGCAAGCAGAGAACTGTTGCAGTGTTTGAATTAAAAGCTGTTACAACAAGGACTTGTACCTCTATCTTAAAACATCAGCAAGGTGTTAATTCCAGGAGGGGGGGGAAAAAAAAAGTGTATAAGTGGGTTATTTTTACAGAAAGGAGAATATGTAGCTAGTTTGGTGTTAGGAACACGCGTGAATGTTAAGAGTCCAAAATCCCTAATGAGTTTCAAGGGCAGCGTAGAGGAGGGGATTATTCTCGTGATGGTTTTAAACTCGTGTCTCCTCACTCCCTGAGTCCATGTATAACGGTGCTGGGTTTTTTCCCGCACGTCTGTGTGTGTTAGGTGTCCCAAGGCCGGTTCATCCCGCGGGTCGGAGCGAGCACCCTCTGCCGGCAGCGTCGCCCTCGGTCCCCGCAGGCAGCGCGGGCACTGGGGAGGGCCCATGGGCGCCAGAGGTGCTACCACAGAGCCCGAGTGGTGATCAGGGCTGTATTGTTAATAGGGGTTGAATTATCTTAGAGCATGTTCACAAAAGGCCTCTTTTAATATTAGAGCTTGTTCTTTTAGCCCTCTGCTTTCCTCTGTCTGTCACTAACACAGCTTAATGCTGCTAACAGCAGCTGCTCTGGTTGTGGGCTCTGAAAGGGGGCAGCGGTCCACGGCAGTCAAGGATGCAGCCACCCATCCAATGCGTGTGGCATCTCTGGAGCCAAGAGGTTCAGTCCTGGGCATGTAGGCAGAGCTGTCTTGTAAGGGGATACTCAATTTTATTTAAGAGGAATGAATACAGTGTGCTTAACATCGCGCTTTAGGCGAGGTCTCGGTAGACATTATCTTTCAAGGTTAACAGGCTGATGCTTTGCATTTTTATTTTGATTTGTCCCAGCATTTTCCTTTATGGTCCATCATTAGATATTGATCAGTTGAAGCTCATTTTGAGACTCGTTGGAACCCCAGGGCCTGAGCTTTTGAAGAAAATCTCCTCAGAGTCTGTGAGTTTACACTTTGATTGTAATATCTGCCCTTTTGGAACTCCCAGATTTGTGTGTTGCCCTCCCGTAGTCTCTCTGTAGTATGTTGTGGAATTTATTTTCTGTATTTCTGCCTTTTGTCATTCCTCACTCCTAGGTGTCTTTGAGTCCATACACTGAGTGTTATCTGATCTTTATCCCTCTTAACTTTACCTGTGGTATGATTTCTTCCTTCCATATTCTCATTTTACTGCTTTGATTTTTCTTTCAGTTTGTGGGTTTTACTTCATGGTGTATTGGATGATCAGATGCTACTGGGGAAGCATTTTTCACAGCTAAGAGCCTGAGACTTGTCTCAATTATTATTTATCCAGATTGCCAATCCAAAGATCTTCCTGGTGAGGGAAATGTAACAGTACAAAGTGTGTCATCCTCTAAACACACATGGTCCCTTTTTGGCGTTCGGGTATGATTATCTTCTGAAACGCTGCTGCCACTGTGTTTGGTTTTGTGCTGTAAAATCCCAAATGCCTTTAGGTGCTCTTCTGCAGAAGCCTTTTCCAAGGCACACAATGTACAGCCTACCAAATCCATAAGCAATCATGCCATACATTTAAAGGTTGCTGTTGCGTGGGGCCTTTTTATCAAGATAACTGCAAAAAGCTGTCCAGAGAATCCTTTTAAAGGGTGACCCTTCAGCCCTGCCATATTTTCTGTGTTAGTGGATTTACCCTTGGATTATAAACTCCTGTGACGAGTGTTAAACAGCATTTACCTTTGCATAGAAATGAAGTGCATAGAAATTAGACCAAGAGATGCTGTAACAGGACAGCTGAAGAAGTCGGTGCGTAGCGAGCAACGAAGATGCTTAGAGGTGACCATATTTCAAGCTCTCGTTGCTGTTCAGTACCAGATGATCGATGCAGGGGAAAGGGGCGTGAAGATTATTTTCTCCCGCAGCTTATAACATTTCAGCTTTATAACATGTAACAGGGGTGGTAAGTGCAAAACACCGGGGTAGCCAGAACTTGCCAGATGAATTGGTGAGCTTGCTGAACACCATTCCAGCCTAAAAAGCACTGGGATATCTCTTGGAAAAGTGGAGATGAACAAAGCAGGTGGCTTCAGGCAACTGTGAACTGACCTTATGGGACCCTGATGAAGGCGAGTTGGTATTTGAAGCACAGGGGATTAGAGACTCAGGCTTTAAAGTTTAACCAGGTTAAACACAAGATGGGTTTGTACATGTAAGATGAAGTTGGTGTTTTTTTTTTTTTTTTTTTTTTTAAAGTTATGCAATAAAAAGAATTATTCTTGGTCAAGTCCATGTCAAGAGTCTGTTTAAAAAGTACAGTTGAGGTACTGTTTCTGCTTTATTTTTGTTATTTGAGGGCAGCAAATCTGTTAAGTATTCAAGAGGCCTTAGTGTGTCACTGGAAGTTCTGTATTTGTGTTTTTCTCTGCATCACTTCCCTTGCTCTTATTTCCTCTGTTCTGTTCACTGACATCAACTAACTCTGTCTTATGCAATGCCAATGTTTTCTAATTTTGCATTTATAGCCTTCTGTCACCTCGCCCACGTGTCAGAGCACATTCATGGCTGTGTAGAAGGAGGTGTCAGTTGTGAGCTGATTTCACTTTGCACCACAAGGAGCTTAAGATTACTATGCAGTAAGAAAAAACAGATTATTTAACCAGTGCAGAGATAAGATTCCTTGTTGCTCATTTTCCTGGGCTGTCTGTAGCTGCAGCAGCCTAGGAAAACTTCTGAGCAGCTTCAGCCAAAGGCCGACGGCTCCAGCTGTTGGAGATGAGTGATCCCGTTGCAGCGCAGCACTCCCAGGGCAGACAGAAATGCTTCCTGGCTGTCCTGACCCTGTTAGCAGGGGATCGGTAATTCCCCCTTGTTTTAAGTGTTCACTAGTGCAATTGCTAAACTTCTCACAAGTATTTGACCAAAGACCCTGCCTGTTTGGTCTGTGCCTTGTAGTTTGCAGAGGAGATGCTTTGTTTTCTGTTTGAAATGGTATTTTGCACCGTTTTTAACAAAGCCCTTGACCAGGCACTTAAGATATTAACCAGCTTCAGCAGATCATGCGCCTGACGGGGACCCCCCCTGCCTATCTCATTAACAGGATGCCCAGCCACGAGGTGAGACCTGAGCAGACGGGGGGTGGCAGTGCAGGTCCCCACGTGCAGAGTCACTGCTCCTCTAAACAAAGCGCTCGCATGCGGCATGGGGTGGGGATTGCATTAACCACCCGCTACCAAATTGGCATCTGGACAGTTGGTGCTCCCTGTGGGACGCAGCAGGATGGGAGTGCGAGCTGGCGTTGCCCTGTGTGGTGCCAGCTCTGTGGCTTGTCCACAGGCCTGGGGGCTCCGAGTCCATCCGCTCTTGCAGCCCCTCTTAGATCCGTGTGTTTGCATCTCCAGTCTTGCATGAACTTCAAGTAATTGAGCTCTTCCTTCACTATCTCCAGTGGCCTCTGAGGAAAAGATAACATTAGAGGGCTTAGTACACATCAGAAAAGCAGATTAAGATGACAGTCCATGTGCAACCAGTGCATCCTTCAGGAGAACTGAAGTGAGCTCTGTCTCAGTGGCACTGTAGTTCAACAGAGTATTTGTTTCCACAGGCAAGAAACTACATTCAGTCTTTGTCTTATATGCCGAAAATGAACTTTGAAAATGTGTTTATTGGCGCCAATCCCCTAGGTAAGGCCTGCATTTTACATTTTGTGCTCTTCCTGGCATTAAGCCTTGCATGCTGTTGATGAAGTTGAACTTGGCATGCCTTGGGATACCAAGACTTTTCTCAAGCTTCATTTTGACTGCAAAAGTAGTTTGGAAGAGAGATATGTGCCCTTCTGAAAGTGTGCAAAGTACAGGTTATAGGATATGAGAGAAAGAAATTATAGGTGGTGAGGTCCTGAAAAAATACAGATTCCTTATATATATTGGGCTTTTATAAAATTAATTACAATGTGAAATGCCACACAGCTCGCTGGGTAAAATCCTCCCCTTTTCTGCTTGGGGCTGTTGCAGCTGTGGACTTGCTGGAGAAGATGCTGGTGCTGGACACGGACAAACGAATCACCGCGGCCGAGGCTCTGGCTCACGCCTACTTCGCGCAGTACCACGACCCGGACGACGAGCCCGTGGCAGACCCCTACGACCAGTCCTTCGAGAGCAGAGAACTCGAGATCGAGGAATGGAAAAGTGAGTCTGGGGACAGGGGACAGTGTCAGCCTGCTTCTCTGCTGGCACATGCTATAGGTCACAGTTGACTAATCCTTGGGAGTTAGAGGCACAAAAGAAACTGATGAAAATATCATTCCAAAGTCCTTATACAGAGTGAATTTATTTCATGGTGTGTACACAATTAGCATAAGCCATGGTAACGAATTATTATTAGCATTCAACATGTAGATAAGGTAGTTGCTCTTAATACTTACAGTTTCAAACTTACCTGTCCTTATGGCTCTGAAGGTATCTTTTATTGCGTATGTTAATCTGTGAGGTGGTATATTCTTTTTTGTCCTTCTGAATTAAATCATATTTTCCTTGAAATATTGCCAGGAAGAATTTTTAAGATTACTGCACTTTTTCTTTTCCCACACAAGCTATACCTTTAATACAGTGCTAAGTTTTTATTCCTTTCCCACCAGGCTTGACTTACGACGAAGTGATCAGCTTCGTCCCACCGCCGCTCGACCAAGAGGAGATGGAATCCTGAGAAGCCGCTCTCTCCCGTTCGTCCCGTGTCACTGTGAGGGGAAGGCCTTTTCCTAGGGACTCTCCAACTATTCAAGTGCCTGTCACAACAATATTCTCCTTGGTGGAGGGGTTTTGTGTGTGTTGAATTGGGGAGGGTGGGGGGAGGGAAGGAAGTGGACTCTATGTAAACATGCTGCATGCTCTCTTGTATTCTGTGTACAGCCTGGGACGAGCCTCCGAAGACCTTTTCCGACTGCTCTTTGCTCCTTCCAGAGTGACAGTGGGCAGCCAGTTTGCTAGGGCGAGGCAGGCAAGGTGGCACTGAGACTTTGGTCGCGATCGTTGCCGTTTTATCCGTTTGACAATTAAGTCACCTCCCAGTAAGGAAAGATGGGGTTTGGCCTCCGAGTGCTCCGTTTTCTTCAGGACTGAAGGTGAGGTTGAGGTGTGCTCTTGTTCCGTGCCAGGTGGCTGACTGACATCCAGATGTTCCTGGCTTAGTGCACAGCAGAATGTACAGGCCTTCTGATGGCTGTCTTGGAACATGAGCAGGGTTGCATAGAAATTGTAAATATGTTTGTGCCTTAAACTATCGGGGAAGAGGGGAAAGAAGTCTGGAGTGGAATCTGACCCTGCTGTTTTCGGGGAAAAGGCTCCGAGGTAGCCAGGCATGAACACTATGTAATCAGGAAATAACCCTCCAAGTGTCTCTCCCTGGATTGGGGATTCCTGTATTTCTCCCTCTTCCCCTCCTTTCATTCTGAGGCTTCCCAGCACTAGTTCCCAGGAAGGAGGCTGGAGAAGGTTCTTGCTAGCCACATGTTTGTGCATTTTGTTCTTTAAGAGGTGAGGTGTTTTTGCATGTCATAGCTGTATGTGCATGTGGAGCTACTTGGTTCTTGTTTTACTTTTTGGGGATGGCACTGGGGCAGTTAAATCATCAGTGAGCGATTTTTACTGAGTACCTCAGCCAGTGCCATGAAATCATAATATCCTCCCTCTTGTGCTGCAGCTCAGTGTGAATTACCTGCCATTCGGAAGGCCCTGATGGGGAAAGGATAAAATATACAGGATAGAAACATGCACCTTTTTCTTTATTCTGGTCTAGTGGTTTCAGAGAAAGCGAGACTGGGTTGGAAGTCTTTGTGAGATCAAGTATAAAAAAACCTGTCCTTCAAGGAAGCAAAAGAAACAATTGGCATCTTGTGCTGGAATTCAAGTTATTTTCTGAGAAGATTTTCTTTTCTTTTAAAGAAATGTTGGAATCCAAAGCAAAGAAATAAGCAAGCGTAAAACCACAATCCCTTTCACTGTCTAAACCTATAAGTACATATATATACACATATAAATATATATATGTATATAAAAGTAAAAATAGTATCATACTAGGTGTTCTTTTACCTCTTGGACAAGAGCTGCTTGGCTGCTTTTTAGCAGGTTGATCTCTGCCTGAGGAAAGGGGAAAAGGGAGTATGTTTGAATATAATAATGCCTCAAATATTCTGTTTTTTCACAGGACTCTGAGTGAAATGCCCAGAGTTAGAGACTGGCAGGAGGGAGGGCTTTTTCAGCATTTTTTTGTTCTTGTTTTGTGTTAGAATTGTACCTGAGGAGCTCAGGAGCCCAATTTTAGGACTTGGGGAGAAGATTTTTAGATGTTCATCTGTTGCAGGCATCCTGTGTGGACTGTGCACCTGTGAATGTGAGGAGAAAGGCTTTGCAGTATTCTGTATCCTCGTTTCTTATGGGACGGAGACAAACTGTTTTTAGTGTTTTTTGCCCTGTGTTTGAAGAGGCAGCACAAAGGGATGGGCCATGAATAATAAAGCCATTGATTCTTCCTAGGCTGCTTTCCAGTGATCTCTTCAGGTCAGTCGCTCTGCAGATGTTTGGGGTGAGATGGAGAGAGCAGTTATTTCACGCTCTGGGATAGAGCTCTCCCCAGACCAACAAAATCAAGACAGAAAAGCTTCCCTTTCTGCTGGACCAGCAGTCCGGGTATTCAAAGGAAAATGTAGATATTCTCTGTAAACCTACCGCAAGATTATTTTTATCAGCTATTTTATGTGTAGATGCTACAGTGTGATTTCATGCGGAAATATTGCTAAAGATTTTTAAAAATATAGACATTGTGGGTGCGCGTGCGTGTGTGTGTGTGAGTGAGTGGGAATGTTTCATGGGAAGGCCGTACTCCAACGGGAGCCCATGGGCATGCGCTCCCTGCCCGCGCGCCCGACACGAGGGTGCACTTCAGAGATCTGCTCTATTGTTTCTATCCATGAATTTTGCTGTAATTGGTTATGCCAGATAAGATGTCACAATACCACTGGTTTAAAAATAAAACCTATTTTTCAGATTTACTGGGCTGATGGTACTTCAAACCTCTCGTGCTAAACATTTTAGTGGAAAAGTGGGTGGAAAAGGTACTTAGGGGAGCAAGAGGCTTCTCTGAGAGCAATCAGTCATGACTGCCTGCAATGGATGTTAGATTTCTGTCGAGTATCTGTGCCATTTATTCAGAAAAGCAATCAGAGGAATGATGGAATAAAGCAGCGTTCCTGAAACTCTTACGAAAGCCTCAATGTTTGAAGTTCCCAGATACTGAGGAAACTGACCCAAATTAGATAGCTAAAATCTCCAGTTTGTGCCCTGGCCTGTCACAAAGCTGCACAGCAGCTCCTTTGAGCAGTGAGAAAGACTTTTTTTTCTTGATTGCTTTCTGTTTGTTTTCAACTTTGTTCACTGTGGTACACATCAAGAAGGGAGGAAAAATAATTAAGCAAGACATCTTATTTATTACTTTTTGGGCGGGAAAAAAACCAAAAAAAATCCATGGTATAATGCCTGAATGGGCTCACTTGTAATATTATCCTGGTTAGTAAAATTACTAAAGTTGAAGAGAATCAAATTAGAAAACGATAAACTACAACAACAAAAAGAAACTATTCCCTCAAAATCCTTCAGGTTTCTTAGTTGATTTTAAATGGATCACTTGATTTAATTCATCGTGTTACTGCCAAGGCACATGCTGGGTATTTATAGCTACTTAACTGAGCACTGATTAGCTGTGCGTGTGTGTGCAGCTAGCTGAGCAAGAGGTTGTGTTGAGCAAACACAACGGCTCATTTGTACCTTTATTTACCAGCAGTTTTTGCTGTAATGCCTCTTGCTCACAGGTGTATTTATAGAACCAAACGAATCTGCTGTTTATTTCCTCACTGCCCTATTGCTATAGCCAGGCTTTGTTTACATCTGCACATGCAAATTGGGGACTTCAGCAGCACCTTATCCCTGATTTTACTGTACCTAAACAGCAGCCCTTACAGCCGCTGCTGCTTCAAGAGCAGTGCGTGTTGGAGCAGTCACCTGTGCCCAAGTAAAACAGTTTATCTTGCAAACTGGTGTCTTCTACTTACCAGTGGTGCAGGCCCTCGTCTTGCTCCGAAGATGTGCCAAAAGGGAGAGCTTCGAGGATCCCAATGGAGCAGGGGCCGCAGGCAGGAACGAGGGCTGGGGGTGTAGAGCAGGGCTGGTCTGGCTCGTTAGGACGCAGCTGAGTCACTTCCTTCGGAAAATGCGTGGATACGCTCGAGCACAACACCTCATTCTTGTGCAGCTGGAGCAAAACACTGGAGTGATCCCTGCTGCCAGGGAAGAGGCTGCCCCGGACGGGCTGCTGGGGTTTGCTGTTCCACCGGGGGACGGAGCAGGAAACTTGTCCTTTTGTGCTGCCCTGCGAAGGGGCTAGACCTGCTGCAGGACACAGACCTGGAACGGTTCTAGCAGACCCTCGTGCCTGGGCTTTTCCGTGTTCCAGCAGCTCCGGAGCCGGCCGGCACCCTGGGACCACAGAGAGCCTCAGTCTGCGTCCACCGCCTCTGCTCTGCTGGGAAGCCAGGCCGGGAACTGAGGAGGAAGTCAGCGTGATTTCCCTGCCCTTCGGTGGATTATCTCAGCAACCGGATCAACGTCCACACGCGGTGCCCTTCCCCGCGAGCCCGGAGGAGCCCCGGGGAGCAGCACGTCCCCTCTCGTCCCGCGCTCTGCACCCAGCGTGAGGCAGATTCCTCGGCTCGCCAGGCCCTTGCTCATCCGCGTGCTCAGAGCGGTGGTTTCGGGACCCCCCGCGAGGCCGTTTCCGAGGGAGAAGCCGGAGCAGCGCGCTCGGCCGGGCTGGCCTGGGTGAGCGCCCGGGACCGCCTCATGTCCCGGCAGGAGGAGTGTCCGCGCCGGCGCCCGGCACTCCCCGCTCCTACCGGAGAGTCCGCAGACACCTGCGAAAGGTCGAGGCGGGTCTGACTGGAAACCTGATGCCTCATCCCCGCTGCGGCGGAGGCGGAGGGAGGAGCAGGACCCAGAGACATGTCCCTTCACGCTCACAACAGCTGAAAAGGCAGAAGGAGACCAGCGAGAGCCTTGGTTATTTTTACGCGCGCAGAAGGCCTCGGTGTCCCCGTCTGCCACAGAAGCCCGGCTGAATTTCGGTACTCTGGGGGGGCGTCACTCCCGCACCCGCCGGGCGATGAACATCGCGAGGAGAAGAGGATTTTCTAGGCAAGAAGTGAACAAAACCGTGTGGGAGCTGCCCAGGAGATACACGAACATCCACCCCGTGGGCTCCGGGGCCTACGGCTCCGTGTGGTGAGTGAGGGCCCTGCGGGCGCGAGGGGCGGCCCAGGGGTGTTTGAAGCACCGAGGGGGAAACCGGGAGGTTTCCATGACGTGTTTGTGGGGGTGACGGAGGTGGCTTTGTCCCCGGTGCGAGTGACACATTGTGCTTTGGGGTTGCCTGAAGAAATCAGAGTTTTCTCCTACTTGAGGCAGGCAGAGAAGGAAGAGTCTCGTCTCGTTCCTGAGCTCTCCTGTTCCTCCTCACTGGTGCCGACGGGTGGTTTGAGGGGACAGGAGGGTGCCAGGTGCAACAGGACTCGCTCGTGACATTGCCTGGGCTTTGGGAGCCACAGAGCCCCCAGGACTGCCTTGGTCTCCAGCCTATGCAAAGGGAGGAAAAAATTGTCAGTCTGACAGCAATGAAAATAATCCTCAAATAGTAGAAAACTGCTTTGAAATAGTGGGGAAGCCCTTCCCAGCACGCGTTCAGTAACAGGTCAGACACATGGTAGTTGATGCTAGTCTAGGACAGTTTTCTGACTATTCGGAGAAAAACTTGGTTAATGCAACTTCTAGTTACTGCTTCCATCTTGAACTCATAAAGCAGATGTAATTTATACCACAAAACGAGGAAAAAGAAACCATTGCAGTCCTGTGCCACATGCTCTCGGTGACTCTGCATGTGCAGGGGGGTTGGACTAAATGATCTCTAGAGCTCCTTTCCAACCTTAACAATTCCATGATTCTATGATTTTTAAAGCAGGGTCAAGTGAAAGGCTGGAGCTCCTGGCAGGCTGGTGATAACCCAGGTACAAGTGTGGTGTGAAGCCGCCATGAGCTCATGAGCTGGGCAGAGGTGCCCCTCATGCACAAAGTCAGCTCTTGCTTCCTTAGGCTGTGGTAAATCTGGGGAGATTCTGCTGACTTTTAGAAACGTAAACGCGAAGCAGCCCCTAGACGGTGTCTGAGCTCAGGGCTTGCTTCATAACGTGACCCGCAGAGCCAGAGAGCTGCGTCCCCTTTCCTGGGTCTTCTGCAAAGAATCTGCCGCTGCAGGAGTCCCCCAGCCCCAGGGCCGAAAGTCTGGGTCTGTCCCCAGCCTGCCCTTGCGTATCTGCTATTTCTGCATTGCTTTATCGTGCAAAGTGTGTTCCTGAGACACTTAGATGAGTCCAGCAAAATCAGGAAAGACTAAATTTGTTGCTTGTGATATTTCTACTGTGTTCTGCTTTTTATATTAAAAAACAAAGTTAAATAGGAAGGCTAAAAACGAAAGTAGAAAGGATGAATGAGAAGAAAAAAAGGGAAGAAAAATCCAAGTTTTCTTTATGCGCTAGGAGAAGCAAACACGGCAGATCTTTCCCTGGCGCCTTTGGCCGCCTCGGCTGCCCCTGGGGCAGGACGTGGCCCCGCTGCACGGAGCGCGTTTCCGAGCGGGAAGCTTCCCTATTGCCGCGTGGAGCCGAGCTGCTTTTGTTCTTGAGGGGTCTAGAGCAGCAGAACAACGGATTCGGGAGAGGATTCCCTGAATTCCCTCGGGAATTCTGCAATCTGTAGCATCTGGGCTCCCGGCTGGGGTAGCTCTGCAAGGAAAGTCTCGTAACGCGGCCAGCGCCGTGCCAGCGTCTGCGGGCAGAGCCGTGGGGACGCGCGTGGCCCGGGGGGTCCCGCGTTCCGTGCCAGGAGCTGCGGCCGCGGCCCCGCGAGGAGCCGGCGTGACCTCGTCTTGAGGTTGGCCTCGGCGTCATCCCGGGCTTCCACCTGCTCATTAAACCTGGGAAGAACATTGTGGGATCTCCCCGGCTGTGTCACTGGGTGAACTCTTAGCTGTGCCTTATGGCGAGGGTGAAAGTACCGCTGTTTGTGCCGGCGACTGAAACTACAGCACCCACCGTCTCCGGTGTTGACAGGCTGAGTGGTGGGGTGAGAGATCTGCCTCGTAGGCCAGGAGCTAGGAAGGGAGGAAAAAACAAATAGGAAACACGGCTTGGGCCTGCAGTAGTGTGCAGAAGCTCTTGGATTCGTTTCCCTGTATTTCCCTTGCTCCCCAGGGAGCTTCTGCACCGCCTGCTCTGTTGACACTTGCTGCAGCCCTGCTGAAACTGAGAGCTTTTCCCTTTGCTCGTCCCGTGCACTCTTCTGTCATCTCTCAGCACTCACTGCTGTAGCTATTCCAGCACTTCCTTGGCTTGTTTTCCAACTGGCTGCTTTGGCTGCATCACTTGTGCCGCCAAAGGATACGGCTGCTCTCCGCGCGCTCCGGTTAGAGCAGCTGGAAGGGACCTCGGTGGCCAAAAGCAGAGGGGTCCCGTGACACTGTCAGAGATGACGCTCACTAGGTGAGGGCTGCTGATGGGCCAGGCTCTGCAAACGCTGGTTGCTCGTGGCCGACAGCTAAAGCAAGCTGGCTAGCAGGCTTCCAAGATCTGCAGCAAGGAAGGGAACCTCTTTTCATTGGTGTCCCGGATGGAAAGCTGTGCTGAGCAGGAAATTCCAGGCTGCCCTAAGCCCAGTGAAATGCGCTGCTTGACACCGGGCACTCTGTGTTGTTATAACCTGGTGTCTTTTCCTATTTATTTCACTTATGGAAGCATAACCTTGGTGTCTGAAAGCCAAGATGTAAGACACAGACTGGCCTTACCATTGATTTCTGACAGTTTATTAGCAATGAGAATAAACGCTTTGACCTTCAGCACCTCAAGGAATCAAGTATTACCCTCCCTGTGTCTGACAGGACAGCACCAAAAGGCACACAGTGCTTATCACATTCTGAACACTTTGTTCAGAGATTTTTGATCCACGTGTGATTATTATGACCTTTAGATTAACCTCGTTTAACACAATCAGTTTTGCATTGAGAGTTATAAAAGCCAGAGCAGGGCAAGCTGAAGGGTCCTGGTTTCCAGGTCTGAGACCCCATCCCTCAGCCGTGTCTCCAGCTCCAGCTGCTGTGCTGGGTTTCCATTCCAGAACCTCAGGGTCAGACTGGGAGCTGCCGTTGCACAGAAGTGCTTGGAGCAGAATTCAGTCCTGTGCTTTCAGGAGATGTGACGTGTCCTGCCTTCGCTCCAGCAGTCTGTGCAGAAGGCGGAACCACCTTAAAAGAGAGCAGCCTCCAGGCAGAAATTGCTTTATTCCCTTATCTTTGTGAGTCACGTAAGGGGAAGAGCAGAACTATTGCTAATCCTGACCTTTAACCATTTGTGTTTCCTCCTTGCTGCTCTGTTAACACTTGCTTTAACCTGCACAAGTAAGTCAGAGCTAAAGGGCATGAAGACTGGCCACTAATAGTTTACTTGGTGTCCTGCTAGTCCCTCAAAGATCCTGGGGATGTGCCCAAGTCACACAGCAGACCTGAGTGTCCAGAACTCCTCCCCATTTCTCTACCAAAACACAATGATCACGGGACCTCTCCTTGCCTCTCCCTGGCGAAGTCCACACTTAGCTCTCCTCCAGGAGGGAACTTCTTTAGCATTGTGATAAAGTGTTGTGTAAATATATGGGCAAAGTCACAGCAGTTTTTTTATTTGTCTGTTGCAGTTCAGCCATAGACAAGAAGACAGGTGAAAAAGTGGCCATCAAGAAGCTGTGTCGCCCCTTCCAGTCGGAGACCTTTGCCAAGAGGGCGTACAGGGAGCTCATGCTGCTGAAGCACATGCAGCATGAAAACGTGGGTATTCGTTTGTCCCCATTTCCAGCAGGGGAGACCTCCTTGCTGCCCGGAGCGAGTCCTTCCCGGTGGCAGCACCCTCATTTTAACGGGGAGCTCCCTGTGTTGAGCTCGTCCATGTGGTCTTGGGGTTTGTAACGGCTCCCTGCCTATTGCGTCCAGCGGGCACCAGGCTCCAAGAAATTTGTGTGATGGGGGTTCTCTTGTATTAGTAAGAGGAAAAGTAGCTGCATGATGTAGTGAGGGGTTCTCACATTCCTCAGATAGGCTTCTGAAACGTCACACATGCATGTGCCGACGGAGAGCTGTTATAGGAGTCCTGCTTGCACAGCAAATGTTTTCCAGGGTTAAGTTTGGGCTTCTTTTATTCATCAGGTCATTGGGCTGCTTGATGTCTTCACATCTGCCTCCTCCTACCATGAATTCCAGGACTTGTAAGTTCAGAGTCTTTCATTCTGTGTTCACTTGATCTAAATTCAGTCATTAACCAAGACATTTTCAGATTTGGTATCTAGATAATGTATTATTTTGAGGCGCAGTTCTACAGGCTGATTTGGAAAGGGGCCACACTAAAGCCAGACATTCCCAAATAACAAGGGGAATCCAAAGCAAAGGTCAGCTCCAGTGACTCAAACACCCAGAACACACAAACAGATCACACATGCCCTGTCCCCAGTGGGCAGAATACATTGCACATGTACCAGCATATATAACCAAGAATCACTACGTGCCATGGGTATGTCACAGGTAGCATGATACATGCTAATGCCCTGGCAGTGTGACTGCTGAACCAAGAGGCTGCAGCCAGAATGGGAGCAGCATCATTTATCTGCCCACAGAACAATTAAACTGAGAGAATTCTAAAGATCTGATTTATTTTTTTACCTTAATTCTGCCCCTTCTTTTTGGCATTTCCCTCGGTTTTGATGGTTGAGTTGTTTCAATCCCAGTGCCTGGGCTGGGCTCGCAGCTGCTGGCTGCATGTTCAGCCAGCTGCACGGGAGGCGCCGGGCGACGCTCCGCGCGGATCCCACGGGCAGCTCACGAGCAGCCTCGGCAGGCGGGAGCAGCGGCAGAGCTGGACGGTGTCTCCTGAGGCAGGAGTAGCACAGGGATAAATTTGGGACCTAATGCAGCAGTTTTGCAAGACTCTCTTTAAAGCTGCCCAAAATATTTCAGCTGCCAGATGGTGTAAGATGGTCTGGAATATCAGTTGAGGTCTAAGGTAATTTGGGACCATTAAAGTTTCATGTCAGGTACCTAATTTGAGGGGAAGGATAAAGCAATTTTGAGAGAACATAGAAATTCCAGCATCACTGCAGGATATTTTAGCTGGTCAGGGATATAGCTACAACAGCCAGTCTTAGTTGGAGTAAGATACACAGTTGCAAAATAAGTGAGAACAAGGCTAGTCTGGTTCCTTATGTTTTTCTTCTAGACTCAGGGCCTTGTCTTACTGCCTTTTAGCTACCTGGTGATGCCCTACATGCGGACAGATTTGCAAAAGATCATGGGCCATGAATTCAGTGATGAAAAGATCCAGTACCTGGTCTACCAAATGCTGAAAGGGCTGAAGGTAGGTGGGTCTGCAGATGCTACAAGAAGGTTTGGCTTCCAGCAGAGGCAGTGACTCACCAGATCTGCTCTGGGAGTGTATCTTGTGTCACCTCTGGGCTGTATCACAACATACAACTTCTTGAACATTGTATAGGAAGATTTGTATTTTTAATGACACTCACTAATAGCAGATAATTCTTATTGAATTGTTCTTGATTTAGAGCATGTCAATCTAAACACCTGCTCTTTGACACAGCCGATCCCTTACTAAAATAATCCTGCAGTCAAAAACCTTGAGATGTTTTTCCATGATAGCAGTTGGGTCACTGACTTTTTAACAGACCTTGTTTCTCCTTTGTGGCCGTAACTTCTACTGTGGAGTTACGCACTGAGGGCCAGGGGCTTGCAGAAGATTCCAGAGATTGAGTTTTCCACAAATTCTTGTTGGTAGCTTTTGTTCTTTTTTTCTCTGATTTGGGAGAGGAAAAAAAAAAAAAAGACTTTTCTGCTAGTGATCATATTCTCTTTTTATTTCAGTACATTCATTCTGCTGGAATCATTCACCGGGTAAGTTCACGTGCGCTATTATTCCAATTTTGTTTATGTGAGAGAAACACAACTCAGTCATAAAATTAACAACATCATTTTACTAAGAGTCTCATCTTTTTCCTCTGGAGTTCTGCTTCTTTTTCCTTGCTACACCTTCCACTTGCTTATGTTTGCTGTTACCTGTGTAGTACTTTGAGGAGATGATATATTTTCTGACAAGCTGATGTTTTTAGAATGAAAACTGTTCCAGAACAAATGAAATCATTTCCATAATCTAGAGCTGTATAGTATACTCAAGATGCTGTAGTACATCATTTAAAGCAAGCTGAGATTTGACTGAGTCTCATGTTGATGGGCTGCAGGTCATGATGTCCTTATTTTGATCTTGTCTGTTTTAGGACCTGAAGCCAGGAAATCTGGCTGTGAATGAAGATTGTCAGCTAAAGGTAGGTGAAAAAGCACCACTTCACAGCTGGTAGCATGTAGCGTGTCAGGTTGCTGCTGAACATCTTTGTGAGCAGGAATCCTGGCATTCAGGCATCATTATGTTCCCTCTTGTGTCCCAAGATTGATTCAAGGTATTTCATTACACGCTGGTTGAAGTCAGTGGGAAATACCCACGTGCTTATGTAACTTGCTGAATCAGGGCCCAAGACTCGGAATGAACATCCTGTCACTGCAATTCCTGCTCTGCTGAAGTTCGTCATGACTTCCTAAATAAATTCAGTACTGCTGAGCAATACTTGCATTAGGCGAATGATCCCTGAAGGACAGCTCAACTCAAGCACAGTTACCCCTTGGTCCTTGCTGACTCGAAACGGGATGGGTGTGATTCGAAGCCAAGTTATTTTCCACGCTGTTCTACAGGGAGTGCTTGGAGCCGTGCTGACCCAGCAGCGTTCTGTAACGCGTGCTCCAGGGAGTGGCTCTGCTGCCCGTAAAGGCTGGGTCACGCCGTGCCCTCTGCGTGTCGAGGGCGAGCTCATCCCCGCCAGCTGCAGGGTGTTTTTGTAGGCATGGTGACTCGTGTTGGCCTGGGAGCAGCCTTGGCCTCCGGGTTATAGAAGAACTCAATGAAAAAAAAATATAATGGACTTGAAACTTGAGTTTCAAGAAGGGAAGTGACAAGCTCGGAAGCACGCAACACAGATCCCTTTCCTCAGGGTCTTCGCACGATAACTGGTTTTGCAGCCTGCTTACAATTTGCAGTGGAATTAGGACAAACCTGTTAATTCTTTGAGCCATCCTGTGGGTGGCTGTGCTCTAGTAAGAGCTTCATCATTATCTGATTGGATTGGGTTCATTTCCTCATAGAAGTAGATTCTCACTTGCCTGTCGGATTTCTCTTTCCTGCCCTTCCTTTTTCCTTTTCCTTTGGCAACCTGCAGATTTTAGACTTTGGCTTGGCAAGGCACGCGGATGCTGAAATGACAGGCTACGTGGTGACGCGCTGGTACAGAGCACCAGAAGTCATTCTCAACTGGATGCATTACAACCAGACAGGTGAGTCGTGTTGCTCCAGCCATGTGACACTCTGGTGACAAGCCCAAAGGCCCCTGTCACGCCTGGGTCAAATCTCACGTAATCCTCCAGGTGGTTTTGTTCTTGCTCATCACGGTCTCTCCCTGCGCAGAGCTGGGCACCTCCAAAGCTGGAGCCTGTGGGAAAAGATGAAGGCAGCGACTGCAGTAGCATAGAAAGAACAGCGGAGGGTGGAAAAGGAGAGGGAAATTGAAATTGGTGCCTTGTGCAAACCTAAAAAGCAGGAGACAGCCCCAGCAATCATTTCTTCCTTCGAGTTTGTGTCATCCAGCAATCATTTCTTCCTTCGAGTTTGTGTCATTCTTTTCATTTTTTTTTCTTTCTCTTGTTTCTCCCTAAACAGTGGATATCTGGTCTATTGGCTGTATCATGGCAGAAATGCTGACCGGGAAACCGTTTTTTAAAGGAAAAGATTGTATCCTTTCAAATGGAACCTGTTCCCTGGGTGGGAGGGCTACATGTGAAATGCTCTTACAAATATGAACCTACCTAGCAAAATGGGCATAGGTCTGGTTTGCTGGTGACAGTCCCAGGGGATTAGTGGTGTCTTTTGGGTGAGGGGAACAGTGGAAGGGCTGAGCCACCTGAAAACACCTCGGTGCTGGCTGTGCACACCTCGCATCACGGAGCGGACCCTGCGCAGCCACAGCTCCATCCCCAGCCCTCGCACAGGGAGATCCCCAAGCCTGTGCAGCACGTTCGTGCCAGCAGAATTCTGCATTGATGAAGTTGTGCCACAAATTTAATCCCTTTGTGGACAGATTGTCTCTCGGGGACAGGAGGTCTCGGAGTATTTTTGCCAGTGTAGTGAGTCTCTGCATATGAGTCTCTCTGGGGGTTCATATCACAACCTACTAGTAGCTCTAAAAGCTCCTTGGGCCTTCGTGGACAGGGTATCGAGCTGTTGACCGGGGTCTGGGGCCTGCTCCTACATCGGTGACCTTTAACACAGCCTTCCAGACCTGGATCAGCTGACTCAGATCCTGAAAGTAACAGGGTATCCTGGAGAAGATTTTGTGGAGAAGCTGGAAGACAAAGCGGTAAGGAAGTGCGCCGTGCCGGTTATTCAGGGGCCTGGTGGAGAGAGGGTGGCTGCAAAACGTCCTTGAGATGGGAGGGATGTTGCTTTTAAAGCAGTCATTTGAAAGGAGACTCTTTCCCTGCTGCTGAGGAAGCTGTTTCTCTTCAGCAGAGGCACAGCTGATGTATTTGACTTCATGTTTCATGTGGTGCTTTGAGAACAGGTGTGGATGGTGGGGTCTGGAAGTGCAGGCTCTGGGTAAAGGGTGTCCTGGCACCTCCCTCCTCTATCTTCCATCTGGCTGTTTCTACAAGGGAATATTTCTGGATCTCAAAGAACTGATAAAAACAGTTCCTCACAGTGAAGTGTGGCCTCCAGGATAACTTGTTCTTGTCATTGCTCATCGAGGCCTAAACTAAAAGCTCTGTTTTGCAGCCCCCTTTGCACTTACTGACTTGCTGTAACTGTGTGTGCTGTGCTTTCCCCTTTCTTTTAGGCTAAAAGTTATATCAAGTCGCTTCCAAAAATTCCCAAGAAGGACTTGTCTGTGCTTTTCCCCAAAGCCAATCCTCAGGGTAAGTCATCTTCAGTATTTCTCACAGATTTTTACTGCTGGAAATAAGGTAGGCTGAACACCACAGCTGCAATTTTCTTTCTCTTCCTTCTCATCACTTGATGCTACTTGCATAATCCTGTGCATCAGGATAGTCCTCCCCAGGGCAACTCTGTGCAAGTAAAAGCAAAACAGTTCTTTATCCTCTAGGAGATAAAGTAGCATGACAATAGCCATGTTCTGCTGTTCTTGGCTGTTTCTTTTTTTAATCATTTTAAACTGGCATGCCCTGTAACATAGAGCATTTTAGGAAAAGGTAAACTTTTGACTCTTGCATCAACCAGCTAGAACAGAGCAAGTGATACGTAACAGGATGTCTAGGTGGGAAGGTGCAAATTCTGGGACTAGGAACGTCGGTGTCATCTTATAACACTTTCAGCTCCATTCGTGAGGATGAATTTTGGCTAATACCAGTTCCAAGCTTATTGCTTGCAGCCAAACAGGTGATATTGCCATTGGTAACATTCAAATGAACAAACCTGCTCATTTTTTTCCTTATCATTTCCCATCCCTGGTTCCAAACCACCACAAATTTTGGTAGAGAGACAAAAAAGTTCCACAGTCCATTCACGTATTCTTTTTTTCCCCTTGTGGGAAGAGTACAGCTTAGACCTGTGTGTGTTACACACCTGTACTTTTTTGATATTTAACAGGCAGTTGAAATGTACAATTTGCAGGGTAAAAATCGATCTCCTCCAAGTAGCTCTTTCCCTAGGCAGCTTATAGATGTGAGTGAGAAAAACATTTCTAAAAGCCAAGAGGAAGAAAAGATCAAGCTGTTAAAACCGAGGTGGGGAAAGGGCTGACAGACTGGTTGGTATCAGAGTTTCCTGCCTTCCTGTTTACTGGGGAGGTATAGATTTCTTTATAGATTGCTCACGTTAAGACCACTGAGTTACAAGGGTCAGAGTGAAAGCAAATGATTAAAACTGAAAATATCTATCTTGAAAGCCTGCTGGCTTTGTTCTTGCAGCTCCATCCTTGCAGCAAGGCCTATTCGGGATGAAGCTGTTATTTCTGCCTGCTTTGCACCGTAGTCAGAGCCAGCCTTCTGTTTGCTAAAAGCTTTTTGGTGGATTTTGCATCCTGACTAATGGGAATTGCAGTGTTATTTGGCCAGGTTGAAGGATCTGTTTCGTTTGCACAGCTGCTGTCACTTTGGGGGATTCATGCACGGGGTAGCTGTTCTCCACTGCATCTGCTTAGCAATGTTGCTGTCTCCTCCTACAGCAGTGGACCTGCTCGACAAGATGTTGCAGCTAGATGTGGGGAAGCGCCTTACGGCCACGGAAGCTTTGGCTCACCCCTATTTTGATCAGTTCCGAGACGTTGAGGAGGAGACAGAAGCCCAACAGTCCTACGATGATTCTTTGGAACATGAGAAACTTTCAATAGATGAGTGGAGAAGTAAGAAGTTTATCTTTGGGGTTCCCAGCATCCTGTCCCTGCCTAGCATGGGACTTTCCTGCCTCTTCTTTTCTGTTTCCTGTGCACACACTGGTTTTACTGCCATGCCCCAGCAGGGAACAGTGTGGCTCTCTCTTTCCTTACCCTTGTCTTTCTCTTCCTCCCAGCTTACGCCTGTCACATCCTTTCCGCTGAATGCTTCCTCTTAGCACATGTAATGATCAAAGCTTCAGGTGTGTCCTCTGAAAACAAATGTCAACAATTTGGTAGTGATATTCATGATTATTTTGTTCTGTTTTTCAAGAGCACATTTACAAGGAGATCTTGTCCTTCAGTCCGATTGCACGGAAGGACTCAAAGAGGCGAAGTGGAATGTCATTATAGCAGTGAAGCAGCTGTGACTGGAATACATTTCTGGTGCTGGATGACAGATGGGATTTGCACCGCACTGCCTTACTCTTAGTCATCTTTGGCCTGTAGAACTTCCTTGCATGTCAACACAGGGATGACACCATGTTGTGGCACCGGACTTTGCTTTAACAGAGAGGACTGCAACCCAAACGTTTTTCAATGCTAAAGATAAATATACTCTTGTCAAAACTCCAAATGGGAGATTTCTACTCAGTGTTTCTTGTTTACATACTCATCCACTTGAGAAATTACAGGGGTCACTGATTCTTTCTTCTTACTCTTTCCTTCTTACTCTTTCCCACTTTCATACATTTGTAGACTTCATATACCAAGGAGCAGGTTATAGTGCAGGGGTCCTGCTTGCCCTCACCAGGGCCTCTTCCTTTATCCTTGGCCTGCTTCCTCCAACGGTTCCTTTCAGCTGGGCTTATCTCTCCGCACGCTCCTCTGCCTGGCGTTATCCCTGCCGCCGGCTTCCTTATCGCGCAGCAGCCTTGTGTTTTGTCCCGCAGTCCTGTGACCTGTCCCCTTATGTTCTCGTTCCCTCCACTTTGAGGGATCGGTTACACTAGGGATCCTCTGCTTCTGTCGCCTTAAAGGATTGTTCTTTCCTCAGTATGAAGGGACGTTTAATCTGAGCATTTGGAAATATATTAATAGTAAGATGCCAATCCTAGGGCTTTGCTCCCAAAGTAACAAAAAATAAAATCATACATTAGAGAAAAAGAGCGCATGAAAATGTTGCAGGAACATGAGCCCCTTCCATGGAAGTGTCCTGGAGACAGCAAGCGTGAGGCTCCTGACAGGGACGTGCCCAGGTCTGTCTACATGGATGTAGATCTGCTCTCGACCTGCAGTTTTTTCCTGCAGTTGCAGACACTGCCACGGGAGCTGTGTGGTTACCAACGTGCTGTACACAGTATTTGATCTAGCTTCAAACTAACCAGCTTGCTACTAATCTGCACAGTAGCAAGGAGCTCAGCATGGGCTAGCCTGAATATTTACGCAAGATCCTCACAAGCTTTTGCAACCTGTGGCGAATCTGGTATTTCTGCAGATCCACAGCTGCTTGATACAGGCACAGGATGGTTCCAAGCGAAGCAGGTTTACGGTAACACCTTTGCACTGCAGCACAAGGATCTCCTAAACTGGTAGCTGCCCTGTGATGGCCAGGCAGATAGAGCCAGTGGTTCCAAAGCCCGCCCCAAGGTGCGTGGGCCGTGCAGGACGTACAGCTGTACAGCAGGGTTTGTTGCATGTCTGAGCTTGGTTATACGTGCAACATCTCTCAACTCTTCGCCCCTTCGGTGGCAGCCTTGGAAGCTGCTGATTCACTTTGGTTGAGGCAGGACGTGTGTTTTCACTATCGTCTCTGCAGGCCTTTTCTTTGCCTGTGTTTTCTGTTTCCACTGTACAGACCTCAAATAAGGGAAAATTGCAACCTCACCAGGCTTCTCGGAGCTCTGATCTGCGCGGGGTGATGCTGTATTTACCGGCTGTCTCTTGGCTGCAGTTCAGCCTACGGTGACTGCAGCTTTTTGGCAGGATGCTGCAGATGTTCTCCTGCTGCAGCTGCCCAGATGCTCCACGCTGGGGAGATGGGCTTTTCCTTGGCTTCTCTGGGCATGTCCTCGGGCAAGGACAGCAAGTGCAGGGAGTTGTGACATCCCCTGAGTTCCCTTGAAATTCAATGTCTTTGCCACAGAGTATCCAAAAAGCTGGGCAAGTGACAGTGCAGCTGGTTACACCTTGAAGAGCTATAACTTTAGGAGCCAAAGGGACCACCCTTCTTCCTACCCTGATGCAGAATGTATTTTCCTGGAATAGTGGGAGAGAGAAGTTACATCATCAAAGAACAGTTGAAACAATGTTTTTTTCTTGAACCTGCCGTGTGACTCGGCTGCTGTGTGCACTGCATCATCTTTAGCAGAGGTCTGAGAGGAGTTCTGCTCCTACATGCAGCTTCCTCCGCCGTGATAACACGTGCCTTGGTGTTTCGGCGCTGGAGACTCACTGCCCGCTGCGTTTTCCTGGCTCTTGACGAGCGTGCGGAGCGTGAGGACTGCGGGTGCCTGCACATGTGTCTGCGTTTGATGCAGGCTGCCAAACAGGAACTCAAATGCCAGATGGTAGGAAAGGGAGTGGATCGATAGTGGAGAGACAGTGTCCCTTTGTAAAGACTGTAGTGGTGTCTCTAGAGTACTTAAAAACACTTTTCCTCAAGAAGAAGGAACTAATTGCAGTGAAAGAAGAAGTTCAGATTCACATTCTATGAAAGGTACTTGAAAAAAATGCCTACTTGACAGAATCGGTGACTCAGGCCAAGGCTTAAAATACTTCAGAATCAGCACAAGAAACAGGGGGTGTGTGTGACCTTGACAGATACTATTAGTCAAAGGCAGGAGGGCTGTTGTGCCCAGGGGCAGGTGCTCCATTAGGTGACCCTGCTGACACAGTAAGTGCTGCACATTCCTTGTGATGGCTCTTCCCCCTTGTGCAGTTCACACACACTTAAGGACAGAATTAGGTGATAAAAATCACTCAGGCACTAAGTGACTATGCCAATTCCCATGAATTGTCACAAACAAGAAGCATGTCTGCTGTGTTTGTATTAAGGATGTATGATAAAAAATTATATAAATACTAATTCTTTGTGCATGTGCACATCTTTTCACTTTTCCATGTTTCAATCCTACCTAAGCTATTGGGAAAGGGCTCCTAATCCTCCGCAGGTTCCCCAGGATCATGGGTCAGCTGGTAAAGTGATTATGGCTCCCATTTTCCTACTAAGAGAAAGGAGATGAAAGATTCAGTAAAGAGAAAAACGGCCAGTATTAATTCATTCCTTCCTCCAAATGGACAAATACTCCCTGCAATAATTGCAGTTATGTTCAGGGCTGTCGGCATCACTACACTCCATTTCCAAATGAATGTGGTAGTTGGGATATTTTTCCTCAATTCTCTCTACAAGGCAATTTTCTGAGCACATGGGTTTATGCAGCTTAATAATGCAATGTTCAGCTAATGCTGCTTGAGAATTGATTCAGTCAACATTTTGGATGACTGATAAATCCTTTTCTGTTGGATTTGCTCTATTAGATAATAATGAAAGGTTAGTATATATCTTTAAGCCCCATTCATTTTTAGTTGAATGAAGATGATTAAACTTCTCTTAGCTACGTGTAATTGGGAAAATAAAAGTCATTCTGCTATCAAATGTGATTTCAGATCTTTCTTCAGAACGCTTTGTTTTTAAAAAGCTTTTCAAGACAATGAGACACATGCTGAGATTTAAAAAGGATGTGCTGAGCACACTGTCACTTTGTGACACTGCTGCGTGTGTCATCCCCGAGGAAGTCAGGGGGACTGGGCAGGGCTATAGATACTGCACCCAAAAGTAGGACTTTAGAAAGGGCAACTTGCAAATCTGACTGAAATTGACTGTGGCTCAGATTAATCACTTTTAGATATCAGGCATTTAACCTTTAATGTGCTCAGGTCAATTTTAGCAGTGGTGTTTTCTAACAATTCTGGAGCAAGCGGCTACAGACCAAACAGCCAAATATATTCCTATTGCAAGATAAACACCTCCATATCCATTGTGAGTTCTACTTAATTAACACACAAGTAAAGGTCAGCTTGGAATTCCAAATTATGATTTTCTCCCCTTTCAAGTGGAAACATATACTTGAATAAAGATGAAGAAAATTATGATTGAAGATGCACCACTCTGAAATGTCTTGCCTGCTGCTTTCAGTTGAAGTTACATTCCTGGTTTTGAGCTTGCACCCGTTAAAGAGAGAAGAAATTGAATTAAGTTGTGCCTCTGGGAGTTAAGTTCGGAATGTTTTAATGTTTTGTTTTCCAATAACACATCAGTTCCACAACTCTATTAAAGAATAAATGATGGATAACTTGTTCTGGTGTTGTAACGTACGGCCCTTGATACTGAGATGTCTGTACATACTTCACTCTGCACAAGTCATCCTGCTGAGCTTAATTGGGCTATTCACATGCTTGACGCTAAGCATGCATGCATCTTTACAAGACTGGGACCTAATGTGATTATAATAAGCCCATTTCAGTGCAAAGCTAAGAGTACAAAGAGCTTCAAAACTGAGGTCAAAATGAAAGAGTTTGTACAAGTTATAGTAATATTTTTTTTTAAAAAAAGGGGGCAGACACCAAAAATACTGGAGAGGAAAAAAACAACACAGGAAAGCCCTTTGTTGAAATCAGGTTCTCAGATAAATGAGTTACAGAGTGAAATTACTCATCACAGCTCTTGAAATGATTTTACTGTTTAACTGTCCTGCCACCATGAGCTCTGCTGTTCAAACACCTAGTTTATACAGTCCTGCTAGGACTGTGATACTGCTCTTGTGGGATTTTTGCTGGAAGTGGTTGGGATCCTAGAGAAATCAATGAGAGTACAGGGACTTTTATTCCTCTGTAGCCGATAAGATTGTTTTTCATGCAGGACAAAAATATGATTAATATACATTTTCTACTTCTGATGTATTAGCGCTAGCTCCTTTAAAAAGTGCAAACCAAAAGGATTAGTTAAAGGTTGACATGTTAAATCTGTCACATCCCAACATTCACCATTAAGACGCTTTCCCGGGGTGTCAGGGCTTCAACAAGCTCCCGTCCAACTTCAGCACTTTGCAAAACCGACTTGTCCCACATCACTCAGCTGCTCCCAGCCTATGATAAAAAAACAAAAATCCATAGCTGGCCTGTAAATGGGGAAAACAACAGTGTATTTTTTTCATTTTTGCCTTTGAAAACAATTCAGTGAGTTCTATAAATTCAGGCAAGGATTATGCAACCCGCCGCAGGATCGCGAGTGGGAGGCGAGCGCACACAGGCACAGGCTCTATAAAAAATACGCGTAGGCGCCCGTGCAGCTCCCAGCTCCTTCACCCTGCTGCAAACCCTCCACCCGCGACACCCCCATGCGCTTGGGGGCCGCTTGGACCCCAAATGGGACAAATAAACACGGATCCCCCAGGGCTGGCCGCATGGCCTTGGTTTGGGGGTAGGGTGCAGGGGATGAGCCTTGGGGGGTGCAGAGGAGCCGGGGGGTCCTGCACGTTTTTGGGGGCCGCAACGCCTCAAAGAGAGGGGGGCTCCCTAGTGACACCGGGGGACACTGAGAGGGACAGGGGCGCCCCCCCCCCCCCCGGCCATGCCCGGGCCCCCGGGTCGGACGATACCCCCGGAGCCTCCCGCCCGTGTCGGAAGGGAGCGGGAAGGGGCGGGCGGTCCCTGCGGGGGGCAACGCGGCAGCCCCCTCCCCCGCCGGCCGCCGCCTCCGCCCGGCCGGGCTGCGCGGCCGCCGCCGCCTCCATCTTGTGCGTGTGTCCCCTGCCCCCCCTTCTCCACACAGCGGCGGGAGCGAGCGGGGCCCCGGGAGGGGAAGGGGGGGTGGGGGGGGGGGGCGCGGAGCGGCACCGGGGCCGGAGCGGCGGCAGCGCCATGAGGAGGCGGCGCTGAGGAGGCGGCGGCGGCGGCGGGAGCCGGCGCGGACGGAGCCGACATCTTGTGCCCTCCCCTCCCGCCGCCGGCTGGGTGAGCCCGTCCGCCCCGAGGGGGAGGGGAGGGGGGCGGGAAGACGGAGCGGGATTTGGGAGAAAAAAAAAAAAAAACTCCCCCCCCCCTCAAAAAAAAAGAAAAAAAAAAGAAAAAAAAAAACCCAAAGGAGGCGGCGGCAACGGCGGAGCTCGGCGCTGCGGCGGCCAGGTAAAGCGCTGAGCGGGCCGCGCTTCCCTCAGGGGGTCTCTCCCCCCTCGCGCCGGGGTCGCGCGAAGGTGACCGGGCGGGAGGGAGGGAGCCGGGGACGGCTGGGGTGCGGTGCCTGCTGCGGTCCCCTCCCCGCGCTCCCCGCGCCGGCGCTGCGGGAGCGGCCCGCGGCCCTTCGCCCTGGAGGGGCCGGAGAGGGCGGGCGGCCGCGGAAAGGGACCGGGCAGCGCCGTGTCAAGCGGGCCCCCCCCTTGCCGCCATCTTTCTCTCCCCCTCCTCACGGCCTTCCTGGGCGCCCCGCCCACCTTCTCCCGCGCGATTGGCCCAGCTGGGGCTGTGGGCGCCCTCCTCTTTATGCCCCGGGCGGGAGCCTCGCTTTGCGATTGGTGCTGCAGCCGGGATGGACGGGGAGAACAGCCAATGGCGGCGGAGCGCTGGCTGCGCGCTTTGTCGCGCTCCGCTGCTCCGCCCACGCTCGGCTTGGGGACCTTTTTCGCTCCAGAGGGGGCTGAGGGCGGGCGCAGCTCATCGCACGGCCCCGCGGCGCCTCCGCCGCCCCCAGGCGGGCGTTTATTTTTGGCCGGGATCCCGCTGTGTCCTGACCCAGATCAGGCCGGTTCGGAGTGTCTGGCGGGGGGTCCAAGCAGGGTTACAGAGTGCTGCTCCCCTGAGAGGAGCTCCCAGCTCCCTCAGTGCCTCCGTCAGCGCTGCTGAGGGCAGGCACGGCTCGTTGCATGTCACGCTTCTGCTGCTGAGGACAGGCGTAGCTTGTGACATGTAACGCTTCCCTCAGAGCGTTGTGACTGAGGACCGGCACAGCTCGCGTCATGTCATGTCCCCCGCATCCCGTGTTTACAGGGCAGCCCGGTGCTGCCCCGTGGAGCGTCGCATCCTCCTGGCTCCAGTGGGGGCTTCTGCCCTAGACGGCTTCTCCCCCCGCTGGTGCTTGGCGCCTCCGGGCTGCTTGGGCAGCAGGGGCTTTTCAGTAGTCCCTGGATCCGGATAATGGCAGTTTCTTTGGTGGAGCCACCAGCCCCTTTTTAATTATTTTGATCCCCTCGAGGCCAGGCTTGTTTTCCTTGGTCGCCCTTGGAGCTCCCAGGCACGGGTGGAAAAGCTGCCGCTCGAGGGCCTAGAGCTCTTCCCGCATCGTCCCGAGGGGAGGAAGGGGGCTCTGGAGTGCTGGCGCTCCCAAGTTTGCCTGTTTCTCAGCGCTCTCAGCGCCCTGCTTTTCCAGACTGTGGTATTAATGATGCTTGGGGTTGGCTCACATGAATTATCTTATCCTCCAGGGTCTTTTTGCACTTATTTTCTTTGCTTATATCAGCCTGAACTTTAAGTTGTTTCTCATCGTGATTTTGTTGCAGTTCTGTTTGCTGATCGAACTGCCTTTATACCCTCCTTTTAACACTCCTTTTTCCTGTGACTTGGTGGCACAAGCGCAGCTGGATGCTCTGCAACCTCATACACAAGTGGCTCATTCACATCCTAAGACAGGGACAAGGAAAAATCCCAATCTCTTTATTTGCAGCTGGAAGTTGTTGCCCTGTGTTTTGCACCTGAAATTGCATCATGCCCACAGGCTCCGTAGATACAGGACTGCTTATGGAATCCTGGGACTTACATAGAATCATATCATAGAATCATAGAATGCTTAGGGTTGGAAGGGACCTCTAGAGTCATCTAGTCCAACCCCCCTGCACACGCAGGGACACCTAGAGCATGTGGCACAGAGGGGAGCTGGGGAACTTTCCCCATATTTTGATTCTGTGCAGGACTAACAGAATGGCCAAACCCCTGGGCACAGGGGCCCCTTTCTGCAGGGCTGAAGGTGCCGAGCGCCCGGAGCCGGGGGAGGCCCTTCCTGCACCCTCTGCGTCGCAGCAGATAAGCCCTGGCCTCGCTTATCTTCCGGGGGAGATTTTGCACTCGCTTTGCCTTTTCGCCCTGGGTTTTTTCCTCGGGCTGTTTCTTCCCCAGCACCTCTTTTCCCGTCACTCCTATTCCCGTCCCTGGCGCTTCCCTCTTTCCCTGCTCCTCGGGCGTCCTCCCCGCTTCCCTCTGTGCCCTTCCCTCCCTCATCCTGGGCCGCCGCCGCGTTTCGTTCCTCCCTCCAGCTCCTGTCTCCGGCTCCGGCTTCGCTCCCTGTCCATCGGCACCTCCTTAACGATAGGCGGCCAAGCCGCAGTTATCTGGGCTGCCCTTGAGCCTCCTGCGAGGGCAGAGCCGGCTGGGACACGGGGTTGGCGCTCCGGGTAAATACAGTCATTCCGTTCCCAGCCGCTTTCCAGGCGCAGACCCAGCGCGGGTGCCCGGACACGGCGTTCCCGCGGGCGCAGCTCCAGCGGGGCTGGTGCCGAGCCAGAGCCAGTAAGTCCATCCTGAATCCATGCTGCTCATTCCCAGCTACATCCATAAGAAAGCGAAGCTGGAGAACAGGTTTTCTTGCAGCTGCAGCTCCGCTGCTTTGGGAATTTCTTGCATCTGTGGCATGGGAAAGGAGGAGGAGGCAGCGACAACCCCGATGCGTGAAGCGGTGTTGAGCAAGGCTAAGGTAGTTTTTTTGCATGGAGATCAGCTTCCCCCACCCACCACAAAAAAAAAAAAATCGGGAATTGCTTGCCATAGGGCAGGAACAGTGCTTTCCTGTAGATCTGGAAAACATCCAGTGCATTGTGAGCATTACAGGTGATGAAAGGAGTAGTCACAGCCAAAAAATCCAGGGGAAAATCCTTCCACCTGCGTGATCTTCGTATGCGAGGGGTGCAGGCAGGTGGAATTAGTGTTACTGGATTTTTTCTGGGGGTGAAGCTTTGCTGGGACAAAGTCACGGTGGAGCTGCTTGCGTCTAGGAAGGTGAAGCAGCTTCGCAGGCGTGAGCTCGGGGGAGGTTTTGGCAGGAGCGGCGGCGCCGGGGGCCGTTTGCGGGGCCGTTTGCCCCGCGCCCGCCTCGCGCTCACGCTGCCTCTGCCTTGTGCCGCTGCAGGGGCCGCGGGCGGCCGCGATGAGGAAGCCGCGGAGGAGGCCGCGGCCGAGCGCGGAGGGGCGGCGCTCGCCCTCGCCCTACGGCCTCGCGTGCTCCCCGGCGCGGGAGACGCTCACGTACGCCCAGGCCCAGCGCATCGTGGAGGTGGACATTGACGGGCGGCTCCACCGCATCAGCATCTACGATCCCTTGAAGATCATCACCGAGGACGAGCTGACCGCCCAGGACATCACCGAGTGTAACAGCAACAAGGAAAACAGTGAGCAGCCCCTTTTCCCTTCCAAATCCAAGAAGACCCCTTCCAAAGGCAAGAAGAAGGAGTCCTGCTCCAAACATGCTCCAGGGACATCTCTACACTTGCCCCAGCCCAACTTCCGCGTCGTGGAGTCCCCTGGGCAGCCGGCAGCCCCCCCTCTCCCTGCTGCCTACTACCGATACATCGAGAAGCCCCCCGAGGACCTCGATGTGGAGGTGGAGTATGACATGGATGAGGAGGATCTGGCTTGGCTAGAAATGGTCAATGAGAAGAGAAGGGACGATGGCTACGGCACAGTTTCTGCTGACACTTTTGAGCTGCTGCTGGACCGGCTGGAAAAGGAGTCGTACCTCGAGAGCCGCAGCAACGGGGCGCAGCAGTCGCCGATCGACGAGGACGCCTTCTGCTGCGTCTGCATGGACGACGAGTGTCACAACAGCAACGTCATCCTCTTCTGCGATATCTGCAATTTGGCCGTGCACCAGGAGTGTTACGGAGTGCCCTACATCCCAGAAGGGCAGTGGCTTTGCCGCTGCTGCCTGCAGTCCCCTTCTCGCCCCGTGGATTGTGTCCTTTGTCCCAACAAAGGTGGAGCCTTCAAGCAGACCAGCGACGGTCGCTGGGCTCACGTGGTTTGTGCCATCTGGATCCCGGAGGTCTGCTTTGCGAACACTGTGTTCCTGGAGCCCATCGAAGGCATCAACAACATCCCCCCTGCTCGCTGGAAGCTCACGTGCTACATCTGCAAGCAGAAGGGCATGGGAGCTGCCATCCAGTGCCACAAGGTGAACTGTTACACTGCCTTCCACGTCACCTGTGCCCAGCGGGCCGGTCTCTTCATGAAGATTGAACCCATGAGGGAGACCAGCGTCAACGGCACGACGTTCACGGTGCGCAAAACTGCCTTCTGCGGGAGTCACTGCCCACCCGGCACGGTGAGGAAAGGGTCTCTGGCTGCTGCCAGCGACGGGGAGGAGGACACTGTGAAGGAGGACAGAGAGGGGGAAGCCAATTCTGGCCCTCCCAAAGCATCCCTGAAAAAGAATAAAGTGAAATTGAAGCAGAAGATCAAAAAGGAGCCTGGTGATGTGACTAATGGGCGTTCTGTGCCCATGGTGACAGTCACACAGATCCCATCTTACAGGTGAGTGCTGTTGCTGCAAGGTGCTTTTGAGGGCTCAATCCCTCTCAGTGTTGAACGGTGCACTTGGAAACACTGTGTTCACTCATAACTTTGCAATAGCCACGTTCACAGCGTGTCCTACCAGATCCATTCCTGCCCATTCCATTCCTCCTGGCTCTGGGGTTTCCCTGCTTTGCCTAGGAGGATTCCCAAGCTGCAGTGTAACGTAAAATCGGGCTCTGCTGGGCTGAGCTTTCAGGCGGTGCCTTTAGGTACCTCGTGTGTCTCCAGCGCGTTGGCAGCTGAGCCTTGGCAAGGCGCTGACCGGGCGCCGCGTGTAATCTAATGAAAGGGCTGAAGTCGAGGCTACGTTGTTCCTGGCGCCCGGTCAAGTTGGTTTGCCAGACTCTAGCTTAGTAATGTCAGTCTTAAATGACCCCAAATAAATTTCTTGGCAATTAATTTGGCTCTTGAAGGTGGATGGGAGATATTGATCATGCTGTGGCTGGTTTGGGGAACTACCTCTACCGAGCTGCTGCTGGAATAGTGACATTGTGTAAGGTAGACACATGTGAAGAAGTCCCCATGTTGCCCCAGGCTGACGCTGGTTCCACACGTAGGTCAGCGTGTGCATCATCACAGCGTGGAAGCCTGGCGGTATCCCCAAGATCCCCCCAAAAACTTGCCCGTTGCTCCACAGCACCTCCTTGTTTCCTCCAGGTTGAACAAAATCTGCAGCGGCCTCTCTCTGCAGAGGAAGAACCAGTTCATGCAGAGGCTGCACAACTACTGGCTGCTGAAGCGGCAGGCGCGGAACGGGGTGCCCCTCATCCGCCGCCTGCACTCGCACCTGCAGTCGCAGCGGAGCGCGGAGCAGGTAGCGCTGCGGGAGGGCGAGGGGCCCGGGGGGTTGCGCTTGGTGCATGAGCCTTGTTTTGGCCCCCTCTCGGTTTGGCCTTCCCGAGAGCCCGCGCGCCGACGTGGTGTCCACCGCGCCGCAGCAGCGTGCGGATGAGCCAGCGCGTGGGAGTTGCCTACCTGCGTCAGGACACCCGGGGCTTTGCAAGGGTGTGATGGTCCCTTGTTGGACCCATCTCCCTAGTGAATCACAAAACCACATTCCTCACTAGTGATTGAAGATCCCCTCCTCAAGAAAGTGGGTGTTAGCTGCAGAGCTCTGGCCAAATTGCAGTTTAGCTCATTCTTCCTGCAGCTTGGATTTCTGACCCTCCCAGCACATTCATAGGGGTGTTTATATCCAAGCTCCAGCTCCAGACTTTACTTCCTCTTCTGAGCTGGCATCCGGAGTCGCTTGGTGGTGCTGAGCAGTGCTGCTCTTGGCCGTAGTTCTCTCTGCCCTGTAACTTAACATCTTAATAGGTGCTGGGCATGTTGTTCACATGTATTTTTGTTGTCAGAGGAATTTGTGGGCTTTGAGGTTTGCTTGAAGACTTCTCTGGATGATTAACAAAAAATATTTCCTGCTCCTTGGTCTGGAGCATGGGGAAATAGAGAATTTCCTTGGTATGTTAAGTTGGCAACTTACCATCAAAAAGTTCATAAAAACGAAATCCTAGAAGCCACCAAGACTGGGTAGCAGCTGTCCTCTGTTGGCAATCATGAGGAAGTGTGTGCTCTCCAGGTATAACCTCAGAACCATTTGAAAAGCTGCAGCCTTGGGAGAGGAAGGATGTTTAACGTTGTGAAGCCACTGAACTGTGGCTTGGAAAGTGTGAGCTCATCTCCCAGCATTGGCTCTGCCTTTGTTTCGACAAATCTTTGTGGCTCAATTTCCTATTCATTACAGAGAAGATAGCTTTTATCACATACTTTTGTTTGCCTTTATATTGTAAAGTCCTTGGATTATATTGTAAAGTCCTTGGACTATCTCATCTACGCACAGTTACTCAGAAGAGAATTTCAGCCTCTGTAATGAGCGCTGATATGAAAGCAGTGAGCGTGGGTGAGCACCCCCAGAGCGTGTTCCCAGGGCACAGCTGCAGAGTGGTTCAGGCCTGACATCACAGATACCATCCAGAAAGGCTGAAACTGTTATTTTACAGCTGAAGTTCAACCAGTTTTGTAGGAGGGAGGGAACATGGCCTAAACAGAAGTATAGAAGAAAACTGACAGCAATTTGTGGGGGAAACGCCTCAGAAGAAGACACAGAGGGCCAGGGATGTTTTTCTTCTAACCCCACTGTTCTGTGTTGCAGAAGGAGCAAGATGAGAAGACCAGTGCAGTGAAGGAAGAGCTGAAGTACTGGCAGAAGCTGCGGCATGACCTGGAGCGGGCACGGCTGCTCATCGAGCTCATCCGGAAGAGGGAGAAGCTCAAGCGGGAGCAGGTAGGTAGCTCTGGTTAACAAGCTGCTGCCCTTGGCTTCAGTTCCAGGCAAACACCCTGTTCTGCAGGAGGCAGGGGAGGAGCACAGCGATTCTCCTTAACCCTCCTGCTCTTGTCCTAGACTTTTCCTAGACTTCTGGCCACGCAGAGCAGCTTCGCTCATGCAACCTCCGCGCGTCTATCCCTGAGCAGCTTGGCCAGGGCAACCTGCCGTGGCTCGCACTGCGCAACCTGCCCGCAGCGCCAGCGTTGGGCTGAGAAATGCGCTTGTGTAACTAACAGAATGCTCATCCTGACCTGCAATATCCCTTCTATTTCTGGCCTGGACCAGGTGTTTTGCAGAGAAGAAACTAGTTCTCCTTTTAAGGTTTATTGCAGTTTTGTGGCCACCACCCCAGAGAGCTCTAGATCATAGGTCTGCTTGCCATTTCTAAAGCTAAGAGGTCCTGTGATTTGCCTTCCTAGTACCTTATCTTGAGAAGAAACATCTTTAAGACAGAGATCACTTACTCAGTTTTTCTGGTTTCTTCTTTGATCCGTATTCCATTTTTCAGAGTTGCAGGAGTTACATCATGCTTAGCAGCTTTGTCCTCTGAGGGCCCTTCCTAGCCCATGTCAGGATGGACAGAGCAGCCACATCTGTCCCATGCTGCACACGTGTCTTCAGGGTGAGCTTTGGGAAAGCCTCGCTTACCCCGTGCACAGCAAGCCTGCATGCAGGTCCCCAGGCACGGCCTGAACCCTTGCTGTGCCCCCAGGACTGTCTACAAGTCGCTGGCAGAGGGGAAGCAGAGCCCTGGCCCATCTAGATGCTGCTTTTTGGTTGCCAGAAAGGGCCTCCAGCTCTTTCTGTGGTTCTTTTTACGCCAGCACTAATTGACAGCTAAAATCAGCTAGCCCTGGTTTTACAGCAGTAGTTCAGTCCTGCTTGCTATTGAAGGGATTGATTTAATGACACAGTGAAGGATAGTAAGATCAAAGAAATTAAGGTGTCGAAGGAAAAATATATATCTGTACACTATTCCATAACATAAGTTTTCCACTAGTGGACAGAGCTGGAGTGATGATTCAGGAGCAACTGGGAGGTGACACCACTTGCACGTGTTGTTCTCCATAACTGTTCCTCTGGGTTTCCCTGCTGCCAGGTGAAGGTTCAGCAGGCTGCCATGGAGCTCCACCTGACCCCGTTCAACGTCCTGCTGCGCACGACGCTGGACCTGCTGCAGGAGAAGGATGCTGCTCAGATCTTTGCCGAGCCCGTTAACCTGAATGAGGCAAGTCCCTTTGCTACAGGTGTCTAATGGGCTGGAGATGAGGTGTGGCTGGGCAGAAGCTCATAGCCTGTCCTACCCGTGGAAGCACAAACCACCTTGTCCCAAGCTGCTGGTGGACTAAAGAGTATCTCAAAGAGGACTCCCGGTGTGGGTATCCTTCCAGGCCCAAACGGTGTTGTTTTCTGGAAGCTTCAACACGTCTCAGACAAGTAATATTTTGCCAAGGCAGGATGTGTCTGGTTTGACTGGGTGACACAGAAAACAACTGCTGGCAGTGCCCCGTGCAGGTGGACAGGGCGTTAAGAGTGCTTATGATGGATGCGCTCTAGTTGGCTAGTAAATGGTTTTTGTAATTGTACAGGTTTTATATGTTTAGGTTCCAGATTACCTGGAATTCATTTCCAACCCAATGGATTTTTCCACCATGAGGCGGAAGCTGGAGTCCCACCTGTACCGAACGTTGGATGAGTTTGAGGAAGACTTTAACCTTATAGTTACCAACTGCATGAGGTATAATGCTAAAGACACCATTTTCCACCGAGCAGCTGTCCGGCTCCGAGACCTCGGAGGAGCGATTTTGCGTCATGCACGGCGGCAGGCTGAAAACATCGGCTTTGACACTGATGTGGGGATTCACCTGCCCGAGTCACCCAAAACTGAGGACTTTTACCGCTTTTCTTGGGAGGATGGTGAGTGCTTATTAACCTTCATTTTCAGCAGAGGAAATGGCAGGTTGTAACCGTGTTCTTAGTTTTGGCTTGCCTGAAAATCGCAGCCATCATTCAATACATGAGATTTTTTCCTATCCTTCTACTTACCAAGTCATATATTTAACTCCTTGATAGCCTCAAAGAGCAGGATCTCAGGTGAGCCCAGTGCTCAGAGCTAGATGCAGCTTTCAGATCCCAGCTCCTATCTCCACCTCTCAGAGGAGCCCGTGACCGCTCTGCCTGGCGCCCAGGGAGCGGGAGGCTGCTCTGCTCTCCTGGAAAATGCAGCCTTCACATTGGTGTCTAGGTGCAAGTGAAAGCTGCTGAAAAGCTGCTCCAGTTAGTGGGTGTTGATGTGTGAAAAGGGGACCAGGGATCCCTCCTAAATAGTGTATTCTCATCATGCTCTTTGGAGTCAGGGAAGTCCCTGCTGTATGGTGAGAAATGGAGGCAAGGAAAGATGAAGCTCCAGTTAGAGGGAATTACCGGTAGAACTGGATACTGAATCTTGTTCTCCTATGTCTCTATTCTAGTGCTTTTATCACAAGATCAAGCATTTGCTGTTTGCTTTGTGCTGTGGTTGCAAGAGAAACTTGGTGTTTTAAAGAACAATGCGCGGGTCAGTCGATGCTGGTTATCTTGTACCTGGATTATTGACCTGCAGTGTGTTCCGTGTCTGCTGATTTAGGAGGGTGGATCTAGGATTTATTTTGCTCGGAGGAAAGATCATATGTTTCAAAGTTGATGGTATTTATTTGTGTGGTTCGTTATAGAGCCAGCTCTGTATTATTCAGGGGCTGGGGTAACACTGTGTTTTCCATCTAAGTTTTTAAAAATTTCCTTGGTTACAACTGGGACAAACAAGCAGGGAGAACTGAATGGGAAAACTGACTTGACTTCACCCCTCTTCTAGGATTGCGCCAGAAATGCCAAACCTTTCAGGGTGGGCAGCACCAGGACATGGTGCCAAGGGACTGAGTTCGCTGGAGAACCGGAGACGGGAGGGATTTTGTAGGGCTAAGGGGCCGGGACCCAAACAGTCCATCTCGGTCTCGGATGAAGTCTGTGATGGGGTTTGATAGCCCGGCCTCAGCTCTCCGTCCTGCTCCGGCGGGTGCTGGTCCTTCAGCAGAGCTGCCAGAGTGGCCAATGTGGTGTTTTTTTGGCCACCCAAATTTGCAGGCTGCCTTAGTAGCTCCATGTGGCAATGAAGTGGGTTTCTGCTAAGAACCCGGCCTGCGAGCTGGATCGTGCAGGGTGCACGTTAAATCACAGCTGCCTTTGGCCCCACGGAGGGATGTCCAAGCTCTAAGGTCAAACGTTCCTCACTCCCACAATTGAGAAGATTGCCGGGAATGGGCACGGCTTGCCGGGAATTCCCTCCTCGGAGCAGCCTTGCTTCCTCCCGTCAGCTCCGCAGTCACTGTGGCAATCTCTTTTGGTGCAGTGGATAACGTCCTGGCGCCCGAGAACCGCGCGCACCTCTCGCTGGAGGCGCAGCTGAAGGAGCTGCTGGAGAAGCTGGACGTGGTGAGCGCCATGCGCTCGAGCGGCGCCCGCACGCGCCGCCTCCGCCTCCTCCGGCGCGAGATCAACGCCCTGCGGCAGAAGCTGGCCCAGCAGCAGAGCAGGAGCCTCCCCAACGGCGAGGCCGCGGCACGGGAAGAGGGGCTGGATACAGCGGCGAGGGAAGGCGACGAGGAAAGGGAGAGAGGTGAGAGGCGGCGGGAGGATTTTGGGGGGTTGTTGAGGCCGCCTTGGTGGCTGCGTCTCTGCTTTGTGCTCAAATGTGCTGGAGGAATGTGAGCCCAAAAGCTTGTTTCCAGCTGTATCAGGTGACTCCATACATAGTGCTGTCTCTTCCTGCTGCCTCCCCTTAAGGAAGAGTGGGACATTAATGCCTGTTCCCAAGAACAGTGCTCTTTTCCAGGTGGGATCAAGTGGGGTTCCGTGTCACTGACACCTCTAGTCCCAGTTCTAGCGTGTCTCAGGATGGCGGGGATGACAACTTGATCCTGTATCCAAAGGAAATTGAGGTGCTTTTCCAAGAGGATTGGGTTGGCAGGAGCAGCAGAGGAGGAGAAGCTAAAGCAGAGGCTGGAGAGGACAAGTTTTGGGGAGATGATCCTTCCTGTGGGTTATTTTTCCCTTTGCTGTTACGAAGCGTGCAGAGAGCAGCTGCAGATTTTGGAGACAGAAGCCAGCTCTAGTGAGGAAAGAAAGACAATTCAGCAGCCTGCCTTTTCCTGGCAGTTGGGCTGTTTGCCATGTCTGTGGCCTTGCTGTCGGGAAAAGTTTTGGAAATCGCTCTTCCTAAGGTGTTCACGCAGATCCCCTCTTCCTTCGGCAGATGACACCAAGCCGCGGCATCCTCCCACGCTGGAGCCCACGGGCCCCGTGCCCTCGCTCTCGGAGCTGGATTCCCTGCAGGAGCCTCCGACGCTGAAGCCCGTCCACGAGGGCCGGCTGCCGAAGCTCTTGGACAGGCCGGCGCTGCAGCGGGAGAGCCGGGCGTTCCAGCGGCTGCTGAGCGACAACGGCCTCAACGGGCTGGCCTTGCCGGACGCGCCGGCCGGGGCCCCGTTCAGCGGCGTGGGCCGCCGGACCTCCGTCCTGTTCAAAAAAGCCAAGAACGGGGTGAAGCTGCAGAGAGGCCTGGAGGGCTCCTTGGAGCACGGCGAGGAGCGCGGCGCCAGCGGGCAGCGCCCTCCGGCCCGCGCCGAGGCCAAGCGCCGCGGGCGGAAACGGCCGCAGAGCGGGAGCTGCAGCGACAGCGACGGCGAGAGGTCGCCCGGGCGGGCGGGCCAGACAGGTGGGAATTCCCGGCCTTTTTCCTTTCTCTGCCCGGGAAACTGCTGGGTGGGTTGTGGGGTGCAACTTAGCTGCCATAACCAGAGCAGCTGGTTAAATATTGTTGTGAAGTGCAACCATAGCCTCTGTGCTGGGGAGCAGAGAGGATCAGTGGGAGAACTGAGCAGAGCCCTTTTCCAATGGGAATTATAAGCAAGATTTAAACAGCCGAGATCATGTGGCCTGTGCAGACGAATAACGGACTCTGTTTTCTCCACGGCAGGAGTGACCAACGGCTTTGGGAAGCACTTGGAAAGCGGCTCTGACTCCGAGTGCGGCTCCGGCCCGGGCGCCGGGCCGGGGTTTGAAGCCCATGGGTAAGCACACGCAGCATAATTCACTCCCAGAACTAATCTGCCTGTCTCTATAGTCCAACCTTAAAAACCCCTCTCAGACTGTTACTCATTTTGTGTGTCAGCATCGAAGATAAAAAGCTGCTCAGGTCCCATCCTTTCCACTTAGGCTGTTGCTCCCAAAGCAGTGCTTCTTTTTTCCAGCAAATGGTTCTGTATTACCCTTCACACACCCCTTGAGTCCTGTAAGACCTCCCGCCTGCCAGGTTGTCTGGACACTAAAAGCACAAGGTTCCCCATGCACAACCATCCTCAAGAGCGAGGCTACAGTTTAATGCTAATTGCTTTGTAGAAGTTGTGCTGCAGCAGGGTTGGATCCCAGGAGCATTTTTTACATGAAAAGTTCACTGTACAGAGTGATCCTAAATACCAGCCCTCAGAAGATGATCATAATTTTGCAGCTGAGCTTTGATTAGTTGTTCACAGGGGACATGTTATTGAGAGCTGCATCGTGTCCCTCCTTACCTGGCTCTGCGGAGGGTCCAGTTTGCTGCAGCTTTCCCATATGTGAGAAAAGGAGACACATCTGAACTCGCAGGGGAGCAGGGGGTTTGTTAGTTGATGCTTGTGAAGTACTTTGAAGATGAGAAGTGGCATGCAAGTGCTTATTATAGTAATTGCAAGCAATTCACATAGCAAAAATTACATTTGGAGCTATGTGACACCCACAAAACAAGGAATTAAAAACAAGCTGATGTCTCAGGAATAACTTAGGCAATTATTCTATTTGGAAACAGATCTGTTTACTGCTTTTTCTCTACTTTTTCTTTGTTAACAGCAAATTTCCTCTGAATGGGCTGGTTATTAGGAGAGCATAAATAAAAAAATACCGCTAGGTATTAGCAAGTCAAAAACCAGCATTGCCTGAGATGAAGATGGTCTGTTTTCTGAAGTGTTTATAGTAGTGAAATAAAAGGGTGTTCAAGATGGGCTGATGGAGCTTGCCTGATACATTAAAGTCCTGTTACAGGGCTGCTCCTTTGGCTTCTGAAGTCTCCGTGCGGCTGCGTGAGCTCGTGCTAGTCACAAACGCCGCTGTGTCAGCCCTTTGGCACAAAATGTTTGATGCTTTTACCCTCCTGTTTCTAAATGGGTTTTCATTAAACCCTCTTCATTGCTCCTGGAACAAGCAGGATGATGTCCAGTGCACTTTTACACCAGCACAGACACACTGATAACATTCTGCTCAAGTAGTCAGTGCTTTTTTCATGTCAAGGATGCATCAGTCCAGCAATTTTCTGGTGTTTAAAACAGAGCTGGGGAATCCATTTATTGGCTGAGTTTTTCAGTGCAAAAGATGTTTTCCTAACGCCTCCTTTTCCGTTTCTCTCTGGCAGTGGCTCGACGCCCCCCAAGCGAAGCCGAGGGAAGCCGGCCCTTTCCCGGGTGCCCTTCTTGGAAGGCGTCAACGGCGGCTCCGATTACGGCGCCTCGGGTGAGGAAGCCCCTGGGGAGCTCCCTGCTTCGGCCTCGCGCTGCCGCGGGGCTCCCATCCCGCTGCTCCTGTCCCATGGGAGCTCCCGTGGCTGCAGGACGAGGCTGGGCTGTTGCATAAAGGGGGTTATAGAGGAGGTTGCATAAAGGAAAGGTTTTTCCTCCTCTCACTCTCGCTGGTCACCTGAAGGTGCCTGTTGTCTTCTCAGCTGGGATAGTTCTTTGAAGGATACTGCAACGCACACAGTAAATCCTAGTTCTTGGAGGGGTCTCTCTGGAGATGACTCCACAGCCAGTGCCCTCCTGTGCAGCTCCACACTCAGCTCCTGTCGCCCTGCGGCCCACGATTGTCTTGCACTGCTGCTGTAAAACTCACATTAATGAGGATTCCTCCTTGTCCAGGGCCAGGAGCTGCCAGACATGAATAGTTATTTGTTCTTGAATCAACATCTTGCAACACTTTTAATTTATATTTGAAAAAAAAAGAGATAACTAATAGATTTTTGTCCCCAAGAGCTAGCCGTTTCTTGCAGGGATTAAATGCCCCCCACATATGTGACATGAGAGCAGTCTGCATATTTGTATTTAGGAGGAATAAAAGGAACGCTGTGAACAACGGTCCAAATCAATGTCATCAGTTCCACAGAGGGTGGATTTGGCTTGATGGAGCCTGATGGACCAAATGCATCACTCACATCACCTGGCTGATATCTGTGATGTAGCAGCTGTTCACTCCAGACCTGAATTTGATGAATATTTCCAATCTAAGGAATTCATCCTAGTGCCACAGGCGGGCACTGGCTTTGAGGCCAGACCATGAATTAGGAGTCTGTGACTTTATCTTAATGTAGAACATGCCTGTCCTGGCAAAGAATAAAGAAGGGCTACACTTTCACCATGGCCAGGATAGATCCCATTGCACACTAACGTGTAGCCTAGGTTTATTGCGTACGTGATGCTTATTTCATCACCGATGTGGGTAGATGCCAAGCGTGATGTGTAGTTACAAACAAGTGGCTTTTCATTTCGTTCTGATTCTTCATTGCTGCTCAGCCCCTCCTAAGCCCTGTCTCCTTGTGACCCCTTAGGCAGGACCCTCCTGATGTCCTTCGAGAACCAGGCCAAGCTGGAGCCCCTGGAGCTCGTGTGGGCCAAGTGCCGCGGTTACCCCTCCTACCCTGCCCTGGTGAGTGCTGGGGACGTAGCAGCAGAGCCAGGCAGGAAAACTCCCCCAAAACATGCTCTGCATGTATATTTTTTTCCATTTGCACAGGTGATTTTGCCTGTGCTCATTGCTCCAGAGCCTTGGAGCCGATTCCTAAACCATTGATCCCTTGGAGCCAGGGCAGGGGATCTCTCTTCTGTTTGCTCGGCAGGGATGAGGATAGTCTCCCAAGTGAGACATTGCACACAGCTGTGAAATACACCCAGAAATACCTGTGTGAGGAAGAGCAGGAGGCCGTGAGGCTCTGCTCTGTTCTCTCTGTTGCTCCTAACCACGCAGCTTGCGAGCTGGGCCTTCCTGCCATCTCTCCATGTAATTTCTCATGGCTGCAGCCATCCCCTTAGGAACTTTGTGTCTGGCTTCGCCTGGGACTGCCCCGGAGCCGCAGGGCTGGAATTCCCCAGCCGGCCCCTGGCCAAGCCCAGCTGCTGCCCCAAGGTGGCCGGAGCCCCCGGTGACAGCGGCTGCGTCCCCCGTGTCTCGTGGCGGCGGTGGCCCTTGTCACCGGTTCTGCTCAAAGAGCAGCGTGAAGCTGAGCGATGCCGTGCAGGGCAGTGGAAGTGGCTGCTGTCATGCAGAGCCACATGTTTGTGACCTTTCCTTTTCAAGATCAGGTTTGTGGCTTCCTCAAAGTGTTGCCAGTGCCATGAGGGCACGAAAACTCTTCCAAAAGAGCCGCCCGAGATGGAACCGACCCGAGTGCTCTTAGTTGCAAAGACTGCGTGAAGAGGAAAAATTAACCTTCCGCACCGTTCTCACAGGGTTTTGTGCTTCAATTTCCTTTGTCACTAGATAATCGACCCCAAGATGCCGCGGGAGGGGCTGCTGCACAACGGCGTCCCCATCCCCGTGCCCCCCGTGGACGTGCTGAAGCTGGGCGAGCAGAGGCAGGCGGAGGCTGACGAGAAGCTCTTCCTTGTCCTCTTCTTTGACAACAAGAGAACCTGGTGAGTGCGAGGGAGGTCGCAGCAGTGGCAGAGAAGGAAGATTTAACAAAACCTTCGGTATATGGGACCGTGCAGGCATGAGTATCATGGCCATTTAAATTGGGGCTTTAAATATGCAGCAGCGTGTGACCAAGGAAGCCAGGCTGCTTTTCCCTGGTCCGAGCTGAACGCCCCACTTGCACAATGACCTTCCTCCTGCACCTGGGCTCACATTACCACAAAAATACCAAGGCATGTAAAGAGCCAATTTCCTACTTAAAATCTGCAGTGAGTTAGAGCCTTTTCAAAGACTGAGCAGCCAGCTCTGCTGCTGCAGAAGAGATTTGCCCAAAATCTCCAGGGTAACCTTTTTGAAACATTACGTTTCTTCCATATTTAGAGCTAAACCAGCAGCCTGATTTTTCAAAAGTGCCGAGTACCGGCATTTTTTGAGTGAAGTTATTCGTTTTAGGATGGAAAAGTGTTAGGTACCTGCGTCCCTGGTTCAGGGCAAGAGAAATAGCACGGCGGTGTTAGCGGCCCTTCCCTTGGCCTGACCTGTGCTGAGGCCGGGACGTTGGTGGATGTTAGTGCTTTTTTAAGTGGCTGCTTCTTAAATCCCTGGTTGCAATTTGTGGGAAGTCTTCCCTGGGAAGTGGAAATTGGCCTCCTGGTGCTGGATCCAAGTCCTGCTGGCTTCAGCGAAGCTGCAGAGGCGGCAGCGGAGCTTTCTTGGCGCGGAAAACTCCCTTTCCACCAGGGATGCTCCCGGTTTTGCTGCTCGGGGGGACACAGGAGTTTCCCCTCATGTTCCTCGGTGGACTCCAGGGCTTGTGCGAAGCCAGAGAAAAATTGGTGCTGGTGCAAGCGGGTGTTTTGGCTGCAGATATTAACTTCCACTGTTAACTGGTGTGCTCAGGTGCCGCCATTTTTGCATTTGTAGCACCAGTGTGGGGTGTTAATTATAAAGAAGTAAATCTCAAGGCTGTTGTGGCTCTAAAGGAGGAGATGGCAACCAGGCCAAGTCGGGGGACGTGGCTGCGCTCCGGGAGCGCTGGGGCCCGGCGCGGGGCTCGGGGCGCTCGCGCTGCTCCCCGTGCTCCCCGTGTCCTCATGCTCGTGCTCGGCTCTGCCCTGCAGGCAGTGGCTGCCGCGGGACAAGGTCTTCCCGCTCGGGGCCGACGACACCGTGGACAAGCTGAAGATGCTGGAAGGCCGCAAGAGCAGCATCCGCAAGTCCGTGCAGGTGGCCTACGACCGCGCCATGATCCACCTGAGCCGCGTGCGGGGCGACCACCCCTTCATCACCTCCAACTATCTGTAGGGGACGGGACCGTTCGCGCTCCCGTCTCCCCTCCGAGCCGGCGCCGGCAGCTCCCTGTGCTCCTCGACACCCGCTACGTGCCAAAAACCAAGCCCAGCGCCCGGCGCCTTCCGGAATGCGGAGCCGAGGGGCTGGGAGCCGCCGGAGGCTCCGGACGCTGCGGCTGGGAGCCAGGCGGGGGGAACGGCAGCTTTTGTGCCCTCCCCCGGCCTCCTTGGGGGGATTTCGGGGGGATTTTGGCCATTCCTGGGAGCCCGGTAACCAAACCAGGATCCTCTAGCGAATCTCCACCTGGATTTTTCTTGTGCCAAATTTCCCCTGACCATCATGGGCCTTTGGATTTTTTCCTTTTCATTTTTGACTGCCCGTGAGCGTCCCGCGGGCGCGCGCCGCCGCTGCCCGGCCTGGCCTCTCTGCTGCAGACACGTTGGTGACCGTCCCCTCCACGCACGCACACACCTGCACAGAGCTTTAACTAGGAACACGGTATTTTTTTTTTCTTCCTTTATTTTGTGTGTGTGTGCGCGCGTTATGTCCTAGAAATTCATTTGCTCGGTCAGCGCTGGACTCCTGCTTTCTGTGACGTGTTCCAGGCACATTTTGTGTCACGGTCTAGCGCAGGGCTGAGCCCAAGCAAAGGGAATCCTGGTTTCTTTCCGGGCTTTGTGGGGCCCGCGGCGCTGCAGCAGGCGCTGAGGCTGAGCCGGGTCGGCGGATCCTTGTGTCGTCCTCACGCATTCGGGGTCCGGCCCTCGGCCTTCCTCCCCTTCCTGCCTCTTCTGCTGCTTTTCCCTGTTCGCCCTGGTTGGAAGCGAGCGCTGAGCGGAGCCCATGGCCGGTTCTGCCCCCCTGTCACTCGCTGCCCCCGTCCCTGCTGCAGGGGGGCTCCAGCAGCCCCTTTAGAGCCAATCCGGCCCCACAGCCGGTCCCTGCGGCCGGGGTTGGCGCTGGACACCGGGTGTGGGGAACCCGATGGCAAAAGCTTTGCTACCAGCCAAGGACTCCTCATTCCTCTGCTCTCTTCTGTCATGTCGCCCTTTTATTTTGTCCTTTTGCTTTTTTTCCATTTTAAGAACCAAAGGTGCAGAGCAAGATTGTAGATTGAATATCATCATTTCGCTTTTTAACTCAGTATTTTTTTATTATTTTAACTTTTTCATACTAAAGAGAATGTTGGGGGGGGTCAAAATAATAATAATAATAATGACTAGTGGGGAGTAATCACTGCCATTTCTACTTGGTCTACTTTTTTAAAATACCACTTGTTATACATTGGGACATGGAACCACACTTCAAGGACAAAACCTGTAACATATCAACATGGGGCATAGGATTTTGTAAAAAAAAAATAATAGTGATGATGCCTCTGTGTGTGGCTAGGGAAGGCCGTTGTGTAGATAGTTGTAAAATATTGTTCTAAATTATTTAGACTGATTGTCACCATTCTTGAAGTCCTCAGTTGTGTTGCTGGGTCTTTTATATGCACACGGTGTAATTTATTTAACGGAACATACACTTTCCCGGGTGGTAGCTCGGCTGTGGACTCGTGACCTGTGTATATGTTTTAAGATCTCGGGATTTGGGGGTTTTTGTTTGTTTGTTCTTTATTTTTTTGTTTGTTCTTTTATTTTATTTTTTTTAAATGACATTTTGGATTTGAATTGGCTCCTATCCTGCTGTTGCTACGGGACCTAAGCGTTACTGTCAGTCTGCTGTAAAGCACAGATTGCTCTATTTATTGTAGAAAGTGAGTTTATTTGCTTTCTAGAATTGTTTATATCAGATGGTATAAGAGAGGTAATTAAAAAGAAAAAAAATCTATGCTTGTAAAGAGAAAAAAAAAAAAAAGCTAATTTTACCTACTATAACCTGACTGTCTGAGACTATATTTTCTCTTTGAGAAATAAATGTTCTAATGTTAAAAAAAAAAAAAAAAGGAATAAAAAGCAGCAGCCGTGGTGGTGTCTGTGAGGGCCGGGCAGGTGCCTTTCCCTATATCCCCGCTAAACCTCAACAGTGGCCTCAAATCCTGCTGGGATTTTAGCTGGAGGGTTCCTGCCTGCTCCTGTTGCTTCCACTGTCAGGCTGCTCCCTGGGAGTGCGGCCATTGACAAGAGAGAAAACAGATAGAAAATGGCAAAAATCCCACCCTGCAGTGCCCTGCGTGGGGGGAATAACTAGAGGCAGGTGGAAATGAAGCCCTTGGCCGCCACTAACACCTGCAGCTGGGTGCTAAATGCAGGTGATTCAGCTGCTCCACATGAACCACGTTTGCTCCATGGGCCATTTCCTAGCAGTGAAGGTGCAGGGAGGAGGAGCAGGAGAAGCTGCCCCAAAGCAGCTTCCTCCAGAACCCAAGGAAGCCGCCGCCGCGCGGGGGAGGAAGGCTCCGCTGCTCTTCCTCACCTCGCCGGGGAGGCTGCTTTGAACCGAGGAAGGTTTCTGCAAGCGCAAACCAGAAAAGGGGCTGCAGGGCCGGCTGCCCGGGGAGGCCTCTCCCCCGCCGCACACGGAGCTTCCCCAGGACACGAGTCGGGGCAGGGTCGGCAGTTGTCCTCTCATTTCTTTTTTAATTAGTCATGGTAAAGTACCGAGCACCAGGTCCACCTCTCGGAGCAAACAACAAAAGGCACACACAAAAATAAACAAAAAGTCCAAATGCCCAAGAAAAACCAACTCCGGCCGGCGCTTCCTCGCGACGCTGCTGACAACGGGCTCTGCCGTCCCGGCTCGGCCGCTGCCTCTTCCCCTGGGAAGGGCAGGGGCCAGGGTGGGAAGTGGGAGCCCTGGCAGCCTGTGGCGATGGCCGGGACCCCCTGGCTGAAGCAACCAGCCCCGTGGGACAGTCGGGTTGGATTTGGAAGCAGGAGGAGGAGAGATGAGGCCCGGCCTGGCCTGTCCCTCCTCCAGCCCCAGTGCTAGGGACACGAGCGGGGCCGGGGGGCCGGGGCAGCGGCCTTGGAGCCCTTGGACCCCAAACCGCAGATCTGTGACAAGTCCAAGGTGGGGAGACGACGCTCGGGCAGGAACGGCTGCAGCTCCGAGGGCTCCAAGCCCCTGTTTCCATGCGCTCCAAGGCCCCGGTGCCTGGCACAGGCACGGCAAGGAGGGGTAGGACAAGTGATGCACGTTATAAATATAAAATCATATCTGCTACAAACAGAAGACGTATATTGTACATCTTTGACCCATATACACAAGAACACCATATACACAGAACGCCTCGGGGAGCAGGGGCCGGGGGGCGGCCCCCGCGGGAAGAGTCTTGTCCGGCTGCCGCGCGTCGCTCCGGGCCCAAGAGCCGGCAGGATCCGCGCGGGGCGCCCGGCGCCACAGCGACCTGCGGGAGCAGAGCCGGGCCCGGACAGCAGCTTCAGGCCTGGCGGGAAGGGCTGGCGCCGGGCGGTCTCGCGTAAGGCATTTTCCAGGGACAGGCGAGCGACGGGAGCGGGGGGATCCGGCCCGGGGAGGCGATGGGCGCAGCGGGGCCCGGGCGCTCCCGGCGGGCCCAGGCCGGGCAGGGAGGGCTCATCCTTGGCTCAGGTTCTCCGTGAAGCTGCTCCGCGGCCCCCGCCCGGCCCCTCTGCAGCCGCTGGCTCCGGCCCCGGGCCTGGCCTGGAATACTGAGTCAGTGGAGTGTGGCACATCCAGGCGCGGGGAGCGGCGCAGGCACACGTACGAGTTAAGACACGAGTCCGGGGGAGCTGGGTACAGCGAGGAGCAGCTCGGGGCCGCAGCGGCCGAGGACTTGGATGACAAAATGCCACAGTGATCGGCCGGGGCCAGGCCGAGGGCGGGAGGAGGGGGTCGGACCGGCCCCTATCGCCGGTAGTGGTTGGGGGCGTCCGCAAACATGTACTTGAGTCTGTAAGCTTCGGCGAGCAGCAGTCCGATCTCCTCGTTGCCCCAGTGGATGGTCGGGAGGTTTTGTAAGAGCATGAGAAGGCCCTGGAAGAGGGGGAGGCGCTCAGGGCAGGTGGAGGCTCCGTGCACCCCCAGCCCCGGCTCCGGAGTCATTTGGGAGCAGAGCCCCTGAGGCCGGAAGATCTGAGATGGGCCCTGACTGCACTTGTGTCCAGGGCAATCCCCTCTCCTCTTTCCTAAGGGAATCATCACCCCCCTCACGGACTTACTTGGAAGTCTTCCTCATCCAGGATCTCCTTGCGCCACTTGATGAGGAAGGCGGCGCAGACGTACAGGTGGAAGTGCGAGAACCCTTCCGGCTCCGACTGCGGGCAACAAAACTGCATCAGCCCCACGGCCGCGGCACCGGGGGCTCCTCAGGACACGGCCGCTCCGCTGGGACACCCCGCTGTCCCACTGGCCACAAACACTGCTTTGCTTCTCCCCATGTTCCAAAAAACCTCCCGGATTTAAGAGAACCGGCTCGGGAGCTGAGGGAGGAGCAGGGCCTGCCTACCTGGTAGGTGTCCCAGAGGCGGATGGTGCAGCGAAGAGGCAACTCTCTCATGAGAAGATTGTTCATCCAGCGAAAGGCAAACTGCAGGTATTCGACCTCGTACTTCCTGAAGTGGTTGTGTACCTGCTCTGGAAGAGCACGGCTCACTCACACACCTGGCGACCGCCTCCTGCACCGGGACCGGCCCCACCACTGCTGCCGCGGCCCTTCAGGGGAGCCCTTCACCCTCCCAACACCCGATCCCGGCCTGTGCTCCCCACCTGGGCAAACCCTGTCCCCAGGGGCCCTCCCGCTGACTGCGCCCTGTCCTGCTGTGAGCAGGTCCCCTTCCCCGATGCCTCCAGCACCCCAAACCTCAGCTGCCCTCTGCCCTTGCCCCGTTCATGCTCTGTTCACCACCTACCATCGATGCGGCTGACCAGCTCCTCCAGGGCTTTCACCTTCTTCTGGATCCCCGGCTGGGCAAAGGTGTAGTTATCCTGCAGGGAGAGGCCACAAGTGAGGCACCAGCTGCCACAACAGCTACAAGTCATCAAAAGCTCTTCTGCTTGGACGTGAGACTGGTGTGAGCCAAAGGGACACTGCTGTGGGTGCCAGGATCATCACTGCGACAACGCAGCATCTTATTTCCTCGGGATTTTGCCAACAGTTTTAACCAATGAAGTAGGGAATCTCCTTCCTGCTAGGATAGATGATCCCTGTCCCAGCAACCAAGACAGCAAACTTGGGCAGAGCCTCCCTAAGCTCTAGATCCCGGGTTTGGACTCACCTGTATCCCATCCAGCAGCTTGCTCATGCACCAGAAGCTGTCGGCTTCGATGCTCCGCAGAACGTCCTGCGACAGGTTCGTCACGTCGAAGTTTTCCACATCTTCTTCTGCAAGAGAGGCAGGGAAGAGAGTGAGGAGGGAGGGAGGCAACGGATGGATCATGTGAGCACTGAGGCTTCAGCAAAGCCCTCAACGGCAGGTAGGAAGCGACTGCTTGGAGGCGAGTGAGCTGGTGCTGGCAGCAGCAGTGAGAGGAGGCAGCTGGGAGCAAATGGAGATTTTCTTCCTTGCAGATCATTGGGAGGCACCTGGAATCCCTCTTCACGACAGCAGGACAGTCCCTTTTCTTGCCCACAGAGACACAAAAACAGAATCTTGCAGCAAGATCTGAAGCCGAGCAATGGGGTAGGGGTACAGGGAACACTGGCAGCATCTCCCTGCTCCCACCCTCGCTGGGAAAGCTGAGGCTTCCCTTTCCTCGGCCACTGCCTTGAGCATCTTCTCCCAGACTTCAGTTCAGTTGCAAGGGCCCCCCAGATCCTCACGAGATCTTCTTGGCCAGCAAAAGCGGGAGTTAAATCCGGCGCGGACCCGAGAGCGGAGCCGTGCGGCCACGGGAGAGGCAGCTCCGGCGCTCTGCAGACCCCGCGGCCGCGTCCACCTTCTCCACCGGGCCGAGGGCGGCACCGCCAGGCCACGGACGGGCCGTGGGCTGAATCCACGATGCCAGGGCTGAACTGTCCGACACCCAAAGGCAGCGGCTCGGAAATCACAGCGAGCAGCTTTGGTCTCGTTTGGAAAGGAGGTGTCGAGGCTGGGCGACTCCGACACTGCTGCCGCCTCTGCTCCTCCTCCCGGAGGGCGCCCGGCTTGGGAGCAAATGGCCACGTGGAGCCTTTGGGGACAAGCGCAGCTGGAACCTGCTGCAACGCGGCCACCTCCTGCTGCAACGCGGCCACCCCCTGCTGCGGAAGCGGCAGCCGAGCCCATCAGACCTGGAAGCAGTGCCCTGAGCGCGGGTCACCCTGCCCCGGCCACCCTCAGGGTCCCACGTGAGACAGGGAAACCTCCTTAACAGCCCCCAGGCAGCGTCCTCCGTGCGCTGTGCAGAGGCTTGTGCTCGTACTAGAAGACAGCAAGGAGAAAGGACACGAAACCCCATGATGAGAAGTCAGGAGAAAGAGCAGAGCTAGGACAAGGCTTGCGGGACACAGAGGTGTCGTTTCTTCCCCACGTGCATTCAGCAGAATTACTGATCTCGTCCTTACACGCAGGCTGTTCTACAGCCACATCAACGGGCAGTCAGGCAGAGGAGCACCAAGCTTCCAAGCCAAAGGCTGGCTCTGAATCTGCAGACAGGAGGGGATTAGGCCAAGTTCAACTCCATACGTCTCATGCACTTGAGGTTTTCCTCCCGTGCAACTTGCAGAGATGGCAGGAAAAGGCCACATTCAGTGAGAAGGTTTCTGAGGAGGAGACAGGCCTGGAGAGGGGCGAGGAGGCTGCACGGGAACGGGGCGCTGCCGCCCGCCGCGCTCCGCACACGGCGCTTCCGAACCCCGCGCGTCGCTCCTGCGCGGACAAGGACTCGGCGCCGCTCACACCTCTCAAACAGCAGGGTCCAGCATGGCCCTGCTCAGCTGCCTGCCACACACTCTGCTTCTCTACCTCCCGGGAAAGAAAACAGCGCTTTTCCTTCAGCCTGGAAGCAGCACTGACGGTTCTGACGACCGATACCGACCACTCCTGGCTGCCACAGTGGAGGCTGGAGCAGCTTCTCTCTTCACAGCGTCCTCAAGAGACGGATCACTGCGAGTTTACAAGGCTTCAGGTGGACAGCAGAGCACATGCAGTGACTTCAGGGAGCTTTGGAGGAGCCCCCAGAAATACTTCTGTCAAGCAGAATTTCTCTGTCACTAGTAAGGTCTTATAAATTATTTCCCCTTTTCTTGAGGTGAATATATATATATTCACATATATATATATATATTTACTTAGGGATTCCTTTCTCTTTTATCATGAGATAGCAACAGCATTTCTTCACCTACACTCACCCTACTGCCTCCCTTCCTCTGAGTTGCACTTTAGGATAGGCATAGGGATTATGGCCTCCCAGTGTTAACGTAAATCCCAAACCACAGCTAAGGTTGGAGAAAGAATAAAAATCCCACGGGCAAAAATTACTTGGTCTCCAAGTAAAAGTGAGTGGTCAACAAAGCCAAAAGCAGCAAAGAGAAGTAAATTTGCTTTCTGAAAGTTCTCAGCTTGACAGTCACATCTGCATGAACAGCACAGGACAGGGTGTTTAAATAGTGTAAATGCTCAACGGGGTCTCTTTATAATTCACTCCTTGCAGAGCAAGAGCTAGCTGCAAATTCAAACTTTGAGAGCAAGATTTCGACACCCCTCAACTCTGGTTCAGAGCTCTGCTTCAATGCCCTGCGTGCCTAAAAGGCCTTGTTTTCTTCAGAGCTACAACAGTGTTAAGTACATTCAAATGCAAATCAAATGCAAAGCACTTCAGCTTCTGTGGATCTCAGCAAGGCTAGAAAGCTAAAGTCAACTCAACGAGGCAGCAAAGGACACAGAAAGAGGTCGAGATGCTTCTTCAGCGCGAGCCAGGAGCAGAGGGACGGGCTCCCCTGCAGCTGGAGGAGCTGGTCTCGCGCCAGCCCTTCGCACCGCTGCAAACGCCGCGGCGAAGAGGCAGTGCCGGCCCCGCGAGCAGCGTCGCCTTCGAGCAGTGTCACTTACCAACATATTCCGAGAGGAACACAACAAAGAACGGCGTGACCAGGTCATTGATTCCCTGCACATAGCCACTGGCCGGGTGTCGAATGGCCCAAATAAACAGGATTCTTTCAAAGATCTAGGGAAAGAAGGAATGAAAGCAGGTGCCTGTGTTAGCCGGGCATGAAGGAAAGGCAGGAAAGTGACTGCTGGGCTCGGGCAGCGGAGGCCACGCGCCGGCAGGCCCCTCTGCAGCAGTGTTGTTAGAGAAGCAGCAGGCAAGTCTGAGGACGTTCTCCTGCACGATCCACAGATCCCACCCCACGCTGCCCGGAACACGGCAGCCCCCAGGCTCCTCTCCAAAGCCACAGCTTGCAGAAACGTGGGGTCAGCTTTCCAAGATGCAGACAACTAAAGAATCTTCCATTTGCAGGGCAGAGCTGCCTATCAGAGCTACACACATTGCTGAATGTCACAGGGACAGCCCAGGCTCCTATCTGTGCTCTTTAACCTCCAGCTATCAGCGCAGCATTCCCAGCTCCACATGGCAGGTCAGGATAATTCCTTGTCCCTCCAGACACCCGGATTATGTGCCATTTCCAGCCAGCCTGGCCCAGGCCCCACGCTCCGACACCCTACATAAGCTGAGCTGGTTTCCGAAGCCAACAGATGCCGGCACCTCCCGGCCACCTCCCAGCCCCGGCACTGCCCAGGACTCTCACATCCCGTTTCACCCAGCGGAGCTTTCGTGGCCGAGCACAACAGATGCCCGTGCTGGTTCCAAACAGCAGCTCCAGGTCTCTTACTCGTTCTTGGCTATACATTTAACAGATAGCAGCATCTACAGAACGGATGTCATAGCCCGTGAGCTGACAGCCTTTGCAAACGTGGAACAAACCAGACGGTTGAAGCGGGTATTTGCTGATTGGAGGCATCCAGAGTTACCAGCAAGGGCAGCACAGGCCTAACTCCCTGCACAACCAGCCTGTCCCGCTGCGACGCAGGCGGGAGCCTCGTGCCCCTCTTACCTCTTGGACAAGCGGCTGCTGGAAAAGGGGAATGAGCGGGTTGGTCCTTGGAATGTCGATGTGGATCTGGAAGAGGGCAGGTTACACCGATCAGCCTTGCTTTTCAAGGGCACAGTAACTCACACAGAGCAGTGCCCTGAAGATGGCCAGAGGCCCCGTGCTTGTCCCCAAGGAGAAGACTCAGTAGCTCCAGCTAGAGGCAGCTCTGGTACAAGCCCAGCTGCAGGGACAAGCAGGGAGGGACAAGGGAAGGAACGGGATACCCCAAGACAAAAAGCCAGGCAACGGGCAGAGGGTTTGTACCTGCCGGTAGGTATCCTGATGGTGTTCCTCGTTCCGGGAATCGTAATACTGCTGGATGAAACCAAAGTATTCCTCCCGCTTGCGCTGCAAAGTCAGCTTCCGCCGTTCCATGTTTGCTGGGAGATAACCCTGCGGCAGGAACAGGGACGTCAGGGTAGACCCCCGGCCTCCGACCATCCCCTGAAATCTTGCCAAGCAGCTGTGCACCCAGAAATCCTCTTGGATACAGAGACTTAGCAACTGTAGAAAGCTGGGTTTTGGCTTTACCAGCCCCGATGTCTTTTCTGATCTCCAGGGAGCTTCACGGGATTCAGCAGCTTGCTTCCCAAGCAGAGCTAGCCACAATCCCAACACCGCTCTGGGCTTTGTGCTCAGACATCACTATTACACTCCCCAGTTCCAACCTACAGCTCGTCCGCAGGCTGGGCACAGACCTGCCACGGACAAGCCTGGCTATGGGACACACGGAGGTCTGGGGGCGCCTGTCCCTGGCTCTGCACAGGCTGCCAAGCTCCCACCACCCACATTCCCACGTCACAGCCCCAAGTACTCACTGACAGGAGACGCCACGTCACGGGCCGGACCTCTCTGGGCACACCAGGCCAGCTGCATTTCCTCAGCTCATCTGCAAACGGACAGGGGTGGCAATGGATTAGCTCCTAGGCACGTCCAGGCACCACTACACCTAGAAGGAGAGGAAAGGCCAGGCTGCTCCTGCAGGCTCGGGAGACACTCCGGGAAGGCCCCACGTCAGCAATGACCAGGGTTGTGGGTCTGGGGCAAGGCGAGTAGAGACACTTTCCACTCAGAACTGCTGGCAGCAGCGGCTGTGACCCAGGAGGCCCCTCGCAGCAGCGTTCACATCCCAGCGACCACAACCATCACCTAAGCGATGGGGAAAGACAGGCAGGCCCTAACGGCACTGCTGGTGGAGGAGGTTATGGAACGATCCCGCTTGGAGAAGCTGTAGCTCGTGATTTTTTCCACCTTGGAGCAGATGGGGCTGCAACCCCAAGCAGGTTTCACTCCCCGACGTGCCCCCTATGCCCTCCTGCTTGGGGGCACCCGCACTCACCCAGGTCCGTGTTGTGGCTGGAAAGAAGCTGCCGAAACTTCTCCAGGCGCGTTTTCTCCCTCACTGTCATGGGGGGAGCACCCGAAGCGTTTTGGTCAGAGATGCGGGCGACAAGCGGAATGACAGGCCGGAGGGGAAGGGACTGCTGCTTCGGAAGGGGGGTCCGCACGCAGGCATCCTCTGCGAGGAGCAGACAGCACAGTGAGGGAGGCAGCACCTCTCCAGCCCCACCAGACACCAGCACAGAGTCGACACTGCAGATTTCACCTGTCTCCTCCCTACAGAGCATCCCTGGCCCTTTACCAGATCAGCACTTCAAACGGGTTTGGAGGCTTCTATCATCGCTCTTCCATCGCTTCCCCACAACTCCTTCCAATACTCATCCCTTCTTCCCACCTCTAGGCACCTGGCTGCCAGCGGATCCAACTTGCCCCATCAGCTCTCAGAGGTTTGTGACAGGATAACAAGGCAGAGGCACCAGGAGAGCGAGGGAACCCTGGAGGAACTGACCTGATCTGTCCTGCTTGTCTCCCATCTGAACAGTGACCAAGGTAATTGCCAGGGCACGGAGGCGGTGACAGGCCACCAATGCCACCTGATGGCAGCAGGGACCTGCTATCTTAATCCTGCAGGGGGTACCCCCCCCCAAATAAAGAAGCACTTGACCACAAAAACAAACAAAAAGCACCCCAAAAAAGCAGAGCGTGAGCAAACCTGACCTTCTCACAGTGCTCCTTGAAGCACAGGATAGTGCAAGAGCCTCTCAAGTGTATGGGCTGCACTGTGGCCTCTTACCCATAATATAGAGGTAGCAGCAAGAGGTTGGGCTCAACAATCAGTTAGGAGAAACTGTGCCTAAAAAAAACCCTCTTACCAGGTGTCCTGGAGAGCTGGGCCTCGCTGCTGGACTTGATGACCTTGCAGTTGGTGGGCACGTCACTGAGAGCAGACTGGGCCCGCTCGGGTTTTGCTCTCAGCTTACTGTGGTTCTCCAGCACCTGGGCTGCCGTGGCCTTGGCCACTTTAGAGTTCAGCGTTTGGGAAGAGGAGGAGGAGGAGGAGAAGTCCTCATCTTCGTCGTCACCGATGTCCCAGGCGTCACTGGTGTTGCGGGCAAACTCGTGAAAGCTGGAGGCCTTCTTGCTTTTCATAGGCAAGGCGTTGACCTTGGAGCGGTCCTTGATGAAACTAGGAGCCAGAAAGAAACAGCATGAAAGCCCCAGCGCTAGCCAAGTCCATTTTCTTCCCCTCCCAAAGCCCTCGTTCCAGTCCACTAGCCTCTTCCTTCTCCGACTGCTGGGCCCCTGCTCCCAAACACAAGGAATGTGCTAAGTCTCTCCAGGCTGCTTGCTGTCAGGAGACAGAGCCGGGAGGATCTCAGGGCACAGAAGGCCAGCAAAGAGCTGGAGAGATGCCAGGCGAGTGAGCCCAAAAGGGCAAACGAGAGACACGCACAACATCTCCAGCTCCCCCTCCGCCCACCCTCCAGAAAACAGGAAGATTAACCCAAAACGCCCTTGCAACCTGGGGAGAGGCATGACAGGCTCGGGGCAGAGCCGGCGGCGCTCGCAGACGCAGCTGCAGTCGCTCCCAGCACACGGGCACCGGCCTCTCGCTGCTCTCGGGCACGGGAGGAGCCTCTGCATTTACCCTTAAGCCTCAGGAGTCAAAGTCCAGCAGCTGGAGCGTGGCAGCTTCCCCGCTACCCAGCACGGCACCGGGGTAAGGAGGCAGTCCAGGAGATCAGCGCTGCCTGTTCCTGCAGTGCCGCAGGGCTGCCGGGCAGCGCGAGCTCCCCCCTTCCCTCCATTCCTGCCTCCAACAGGGAGCGAAGGGCTCGGACACCGCTGCTAAGAACATTCCCGTCTCCTTTGATGTGTCCGATACATATTTCTGGCCATCAAGGGTGCCGGGGGAAAGCTACCCCTGCTACACGGGGTACACACAGCCTGGATGCTGGCTGGGCACCACACGTAGGCAGCGACTTCAAAAGCCGCCTCTGGAGTCTGCTCTGGAAATGCAAGTGTAGCTGGATGGGTCACTCCTATGTCCCCAGCCTGGCCTGGACATCATGGGATACCACAAGGCCAGGGCATGCTGGAGACTCCCAGGTCCCCCAGGACCGAGCCCAAACCCTCCAAACGGGTCTGTGTTGGCAGCAGAGGAGTAAAACTTACTTCTTGGTGAGCCGGGGGTCCAGTGGGGGATGCTGCGCTCCATAGACAGGCTGAATGCTGCAGGAAGGGGGAAAAAAAAAAAAAAGAAAAAAAGTGCCAAAAGCCACAGAGAACCCATGAAGCCTCCTCAGCCTAGGCTGGGGTCACACTTCCAAGCAAAAGCAACTTCAATAAACTAATTCCAAAGCCTTAGATCCGAAGCAGCTCATCTTAAACCCAGCTGAAGCGAGATTGCAGTTCTTTGCAGCAGAAGAGAAAGAGGTTTTTGGAAGCACTTGGCTCTGTCAGCCCAGCTGAGCAAGGCGCAGGGATCTGCTCTCCGCTGCACTGACCATTCACCCTGAGTAACCACGGGCCTCAGTTTTCCTGGGCTTCCGAGCTGAAAATCCATTCTCTTTCCCATGAAAGGGCCTCCCCGGTGTGGGGATTTACCCTGCTGAGCCCACGGGGAAGGGCTGCAGCCAGCGGCACGAGGCACTTGAGCCCGATGCTACAGCACGACAGGCTCTGGCTTGGTCCACGGTTCAAACAGCAGCTTCACCAGCTTCTTCCAACACGGCCCAAACGAGTCGCTACATCCCAGCACCCTGGTGTCAGCCCCGAGGAGCAGGACTGGAGCTCCAGGGCACAGAGGCTCCGTGCTCCAAGCGGAGCAGCGCTTGGAAGCGGAGCTCTTAGTGCTCATCACCCTACCCAGAAACGAGCCGAGCAGCTTATTAGCTCCATCTGCCTGACTGTTCACAACCTCCCGCCTCTAAAACCTGTGCTGGGATCTCGAGCCCTCCCGACGTCCTGGTTTGCAGCCCAGCCCGTGCCCTGCGCCAGCACAAGGGCCCGTTTGGAGCTGGGTTCCTCACGGCTCTGCTCTCCTGCTTTCCAGGAGCCAAGCAGGACAGCGGCCGCGGCGCAGCCGGGAAGCGCGCTGAGATCCGGACAATGCCAGCCAGGTGCAGCAACGACCACGTCATGGATCGAGGAGGGGACGAGGCCGCAGCGCTGCATAAAGAAACCCCTTCCTGGCGCTCCGAAGCCATCGGCCGCTGCCTCCGCTCTTGGCTAAGGGACACAGCAGCAGTGGGTGCCACCTCCTAGCAGCTCTTTAAAGAGTTTGACCCTCACTGCTCCAGCGCAGCACCCCAGCGGGTCGAGCAGCAACGGTGACAGTGACATCTCCAGCAGGGCACAAAGAGGCAGGGCTGAACCGCGGTGCTGCTGCTCGGAGCACATTTTCCTGGGCTTTCCTTCCGCCTGTTGTTTTGCTGAGCGCTTGTCTCCCTGCCTGTCCGCGCAGAGGGTGTGAGGTGGTCAGGGTCGAGTGTGAGTGCTTGGGGACGAGCAACAGGCGCCTTGCAAAGACCCCAGCCCAGATGGCACGGCTGGGCCGCGGCATCCGTGGCACCCTCGATGTCTGACCCGGCTCCTCCAACTCGTGCAACCAACTCCCAGCAGATCCAAAAGATCCAATGCACAGATCCTAGTGCACAGAGGTGCATTAGCACATCCCTGGTTTTACACCTGAGAAAACTGAGGCGGGGAGCAATACTGCCAAGTGATGCTCTGCAAACATTTATTTACTCACACTTCTCTGTTCTTTTTGTCCTCCCCTCAATGCAGCTCAAATCTGCTCCATGAACTGGCTGTCTCCTGGTTGAACGTTGTCTCTGGGTGTCTTCACCCGCCTGTCGCGGGGATGGACAGCTCAGTGTGGGCTCTATGTTCCAGCAAACCCTGCACTGGGTCAAGAGTCGAGACCTAACCTGGATCTCAAGCCTGTGCCACTAAACTGGCTGGACAAGTCAGTCCATTGCTCTCTTCTTTTAGTTTATGCTCTTTGGGACAAGGCTTTTTTCGTTGCTTTTACCTTTGGCACCCAGTACAACTGGCTCCCTATTTCTGCCGCCGTATCTGCTTTATATCACTTGTTACAGTGTTCCGATTATTGACACTGCAGCTGAAAGCAAATCCATGAAACCTCGGTGCCATTTCAGAGACTGAACATATTTTATTTGTGGATATAGAGAGCAGAGCCTACATGTCCCCTTTTAAAGCAAGGCTCCCTGGTATCTTGCTGCCCATCTCTCATCATGAGAATGATCAGAATGCACCACAGAGGGTAACGTGCTAAGCCAGCCTGGCAAAGCACTCCCCAAAACTCACTGCAGTGAGAATTCCCACTGTAAGAACATGAGACAGCAACACGAAACAGCATTTACTAGTAGTGCCAAAACACTAAATCCACAGAGAAAAAGCATGAAGTAAAAGCTGATGGACTAAGCAACAAAATTCCACAAAATATCACAGAAAAGGAGCCTAATGCTGACTCCAAGTCTTTATAGAGCCACCCTCTGCCAGCTCGTCACGGTGAAGAACTGGAGCGGCCAAGAATCTGTAGGGAAAGATCTCTCAAAGTTCAGACCAAAAACTGGATGGGGAGCGTTACATCCAGTGACCATGGACACAGCACGTCCCGCGTCCAGCCGCGTTGCCCATTAGGAATGCGGACCTCGAGATTCCTGCTAGGAACTGCCCCCGGGAAGGATGGGGACGCGGGGTGTTTGAAGGTGGCACCCAAAGAACAGGATAATTGCGAACTGGCCTTTCAGGAGCAGAAAAGAACTTGGCCAAACATCTAATGTTGTTGCTCACTGTCTGGGCACGACTGACTGCCTCCCAAACCGGTTCCCCGAGTCCCAGCTTTCCAAGCTGAAGGCCAAAGTCACGGGCTAGGGAAGGGAGATCCTGTTGTAGAGACCATGCACAAGAAGTGCAGGTGGGACCCCTCGGAGAAGGGAGGTAAAGATCCACCGAGGACACAGCGCCTTCTTCTTCCACGAAGAAGACAAGGACGTGGTAACGCTTATCCCTTGCCATGGATCTGGACCCATCCTGCCAACCTGAGGGAGCTGGAGCGGCGACAACTAAGAGTGAAAGCACATTAGAAAGAATTAACTGGCCCAGCAGGATTTAGAGCCAACTAAGCATTCCAGGCATCAGGAGAGGACAGCAGGGTTCAGATAAGGCAAACAGAGGCGTGAACGCAGGAGAAAGCCCGAGTACCGGCACAATGAAACGCAGCGTGTGAAAGTCTCCTTGGAGAGGTGGGTGTCCTCTCCCCACCCTCTTCCATATGGGAAAACCTTGTTCCTGAGACCACGTAGGAAGTATCTACCTCAACATCTCCACCCCCTTCCTCCTAAACTCTGCTTAAACGAGGTATTTTCCTGGGTTCCCTCTCCTGTCCCCAGGTGAACGCAGATTCCTCAAAAGGAAGCCGGACACCAGACCCAGAGGAAACCAGGCAGGGAGGTGCACACGGAGGCATCCACCGGGCCCGGGTGTCCAGGGCACCCTCGAAACGAGCAGAGCAGAGGTGCAGCAGGAGCAACATCCCATGGGGGAGAGGGAAGGAGGGGGCGCGTGTTTGGGACAGGGGAGCTGCTGCTCCAGGAGATGCCCCCGCGGGCTCGGGAAGGGCTGAGGCTCCGGGAAGGTCGAGTGCGGTTGAGCTGCGGCTCGCGAGGCCCCGACGCCCAACGGGGGACAGGGGTGCAGGAGGGGAACCCACAGCGCCCCCCACAAACTCCTCCGCCTCCCAGATGAGGGGTCGGGGGGCAGTGGACACCCCTGCCCCACAGCAGGGGCTGCCAGGGCCATTCTCAGGGCAGGGGCTGCCGCAGCTCCCTCAGCGCTGCCCCACAGCCGGGGAGGGGGATGCCCTGGCACCCCCCGTGCCCCATAGCCAGGGGGCTGCCCCGTTCCTGCGCCACCCCCAGCCCCAAAACCGAGGGAACTGCCCCGCCCCCCCATTACAGGGGGCTACGAGCCCCCGCCCAGCGAAGCCACCCGCCCCACGGCCGGGACACGGCCCCGGCCCCCGCCACCCACCGGGGCCGCCCTCGAGCCGCGCTCACCTGCCCGGCAGCTTGGCGCTCCGCTTCCAGAACTGGCGGCCGCTCTCGGCTGCCATGGCGGCGGGGAGCGCGCCCCGGCCGGCCAGCGAGCGGGCGGGCGGGCGCACGGGCCCACCGGCCGGCCGGCCCCGCGGCGACGGCTCCGCTGGAGCGCGGAGGAAGGCGGCGGCCCCCCCGGGCCGCCTCACCGCCACCCTCCCGCGGGCACCGGCGGCGCCATCTTGGATGCGGACGGGGAGAGCGCCGCCATTGGCCGCCGGGCTCCAGGCGCTGCGGCTCGGCCAATCGCGAGCGGGCCGGCTGCGTGACGCAACCGGTAGGGGCGGGACTAAGGGGAGTCGGGGCAGGGCGGGGAGAGACCACACGAGGGGTGGTGGGAGGGAATAAACCATTTCCGCCCCGGGCGGGGGGGAGCAGGGAATGAATCATTCGCACTGAGGGGGAACAGCAGGGCCCCCAAATGGGCCGGGAGGCAGAACTGCCTCCCTGGGATAGGGAAGAGGAAAAACCAGCGGCCGGGAGAGAGGAGGGAGGCGCGGGCAGGGTTAAACACCGCCCTGTGGAAGGGGACAAACCATTAGCGCTGCCGGGGGGAGGTGCGGGCTCGCCAGCACGGCGGGCGGGATGGGCGAAACCATCCGGAGAGGGCGGGGGGGGAACAGAGGAGGGGCCGGGCGGGAGGAGCGCGGGTTGAACCATCCCTTCCCCCCCCCCCCCCCGCACACAGGGCCCCTCCGGGCCGGGAGAAGAGGGGCTGGGGGCGGGTTGGGGGTCTCTGCTCCCCGCCCCAGCGCTGCGTTCCCGGGGCTCCCCCGCGGGCTGGGGGCTGCTCTGGGGCTCAGGAGGGGCCGGTTCAGCCCCACGTTTGGGGTTGGAAGCCAGCGGGTCAGTCTGGCCTGGAGCAGCCCCCGGCTCTCTCGTTTCAGACCCCAAATGCAGGGTCTTCCCCCCACTTCTACGCCTGGTGTTTCTGGCCCTTCCCCACCCTGCTCTGAGGGCACTTTGGGGGCTCAGAAATGGTGGCCGAGTGCTGCGTTTTGGGGCCCTGCAAATGTGTTCCCGGGGCTGTGGGGCAGGTTCAGAAACAGAGGTTCAGTCCTGCGGTTTTCAGCTCCAAACTTGATGTTAAAAGTGCTGCGTTTCGGGGGGTTCCCCAAGAGCCCCCAGGGCCTGGCTGCAGAGCTCGGGAGCGGGCACCAAGTCCTGCGTTTTGGGGCTCAAAGCAGAGGCCGAGGGCTGGGGTTGGGGCCGCAGCCCCGCGTTGGTGCTGCCGGGAGCAGCGAGCGGGTGCTCTGCTCTGCAGCGCCCGGAGCAGAGGGGGAGCCCTCGGGGGTGGCGGGGGGGACACGGGGACCCTCCCGGACGGGGGCTCCGTTCGGGCGCCGCGGGGACGGGGCAGCCCCGGGCCCAGGCCCAGCCGCGGCGTCTGACCGAGTTCCTGGTGCCAGAGGCCCCTTTGAGGCCCCCTTTGCTCGTGGCGGGTCCAGCTCTTGGGCTCTGTTTGCTGTGGATGGAGTGAGGATGAACTACTCGTTTCACGTGGAGGCACCGTGAAATGCGATGTCAAGAGGCAGGTTGTGACGGTGATTGTTTTACGACCTTGTCGAGGGGGAATACGGCAAGTGCAGCAGTGGACTGGGAGAGAGAAAACCCCCGCAGAGCCCGTCTTGGCAGCGCAGGGATTATCGGGAGCTGCGGGAGAGGCTGGACGTGGATCCCAGCAAGTCTCTGCTGGAGACCCCGTCACCCCTTCAGTGCTGGGGTGGCCTCCCCGGGGGTGACATTGGGACACTCTGAGGAGAAACGAGTTAGCAAAGGTGTTAAATAAATAAATAAGGCGGGAGGAAGAAATCTAACACATAAATAAATAAAAAGGCGCCTTTCTGCATTTTTCTCCTCCATCACGGGAGGGTGGTGGCTGACGGCAGAGGGCAGCACAGGCCCGTGGCCGGGGTGGCACCGGGCGCCGCGTGCGGCTCTTCCCGGCTCCCCGGGCTCCGGCCTTCGGGGTAGCGGGAGCGGGAGCGCGGACACGCGGGAGCTTTCGGTTCCCGCGCGGAACGAGAGGCCGGAGCGAAGAATCGGTTCCCTTTCCCATGCTGAGCGCTCAAGAGGAGAAAGGAAACTCAAAACTAGCAAAAATAACCCAGCTCCGCTTCGACGCCCCGAGCTGCTGGGAGCTGGAGTGTTGCATGGTCCTGAATGGGATCTGGTCCACCCGGGAGGACATCCAGGGTGGGATAGTCACTGCTCCATCACAGAGGCTGTGCGTGGTTTAAAACACGAGAACAACGGGTCACCAGCACATCACTTCATCCCGGGATGCAGCCTCATCCCTGGGATCTCGCTTTGTCCCAGAGCCCTTTCCAGCCTCCCCACATCCCTGGAAAATCTTCGGTCGTCCCCTCCGCCTGGGCTGGCATTGCTGTCTCCAAGGTGCTTGCAGGATGGTTTTTACCTCCTGCTTTCCCGCTGTGATTCTCAGATCATCTTCCCGTGCTTTGTTTATTTTTCTTTTTGCCAAGACTTTGCTTGGAAACATCCACCCGAGGAAGCCGGAGGGGGCTCCTGATCCCTGCTCTGGCCATAACCCATCCTCAAAAGCAGCAGAGACCCCCCCTCAGGACTCAAATGCTCAGCATCCCCAACGGTGTCATGATTGCTGCCAGGTCTCAGCCTGGTGGCTGTGGGGCGCGAAGAGCTTTGGCACGGCCTGACCTGACACCCGCTGCCGCGTCGCTCCGGGTTAGCCGGGACGGTTGCTCGGGTCTGAAATCAGAGCTTGTGTTTCGGTTTTCGGGTCGCTTAACCCCTCCTCACCGCAATAAACAATGCGATTGAGGAGGTGAAAATGTCACCGTGAAAGAAGGGGACAAAAAGCCTGAGAAAATGTAGGAGAAACGCTTTGAGAGCCCCCCTGTTCCAAAAATACCTTTTATTTTCAAGCTGAAGTTGCTAATTTGACTATTTGTCTCCACTTGGCGCAAGGGGAAAGCTGCAGGTGCCCGAAAGCAGCACGTGGCCCTGCTCACCTGCAGAACACAAGTCCCAGAGGTGCCGGGAGCTGCTCCAAGGCGCTCCCAGCTCCCGAATTCCCGTTAACTCCCCTCATCCCCCAGTTCGGAAGAGCGTGTGTGACTTAACAGTGCGGAGCAGGGCCAAAGGGTTTCAGCTCCCACCTTGGGGTTATAAAAACCACCCCCTCCATTTGCAACCCTTGCACGGGGCTATCTCAGCAGCCGGAGCCTCCCTGCGGCGAGTTTTCTAGGAAATGGGCTGCAGTTGGCGAGTGGTTACTGGAAGGGAGGGCCGTGCTCGGCCTGCAGCGGCGGCAGCCGCGATAGCAGCTCCCGCCGCGTTCCGGGGACGGGGGGCACGAGGCGGGGACGCGCGCGCGGACGCGGCGCCGCGCTCGGGGCTCCTCCGCGGAGCCGGCGGCGCTGCAGGTAGTTTTGCTTTCGCGTAAGAGCCGTTTCCCGGATGGTCCGGAGGGAAAGCGAGAGAGGAGGTTAAATGCGAAACCGCAGCTCAAAATAGGCCTCTAACTTTGAAGCCGTTTGGAGCTGGGCTTCCTGCTCGCAGCAGCCCTGACGAAGAGATGAAAGATGCAGCCAAAAAAAAAGAAAACAAGAAAAAGCAAAACAAACCAACACAGTTAATGCTTTGCTCTGATGCAGCCCGGTCGGCGCAGGGCGCTTTGCAAGGAGAAACCTGGAGGAAAAAACAAGGGTGGGGGATTGCAGCGTAACCTGCAGACCAGGAAAGGTGCCCTGTGCACGGAGGGACAGGGACTGATGCACAAGCTGGGAGCCCTCGGGGGTGACAGTGGGAAGCGCCCGGCCAGGCAGCACTTCAAAATTATCCTCATTAAAACGTACGAGAAAAACAAGCGACGCCCCCGCAGCGAGAGCAGCGTGGAAGTTGGGCAATGGGGTTTGACAGTTTGAAGGGCAAAAAAGCGTCTGATAGCGACCGACTTCTCGTAATCGGAGCATCAGCTTCCTCCCGCGCCGCGCTCGCCGCAGCCGCGCGGAGGTGGGGACGGCCCAGCCCCCCGCGCGCGGTGCTCGCGGAGCCGGAGCAACAGGCTCCGGCGTCACCCGCGTTGAATTTGGCCGACAACATCCGGCGTTTCGCAAGGCCGCTTTGATGTTTGTTTACGCGCTGCTCCCGGCACATGCTCCGGCGCAACCGCCCGGATGGCTCCGAACGGGAGCGAAAAGGGCTCTGCACCCCTTTGATCCCTCCCCAGGAGACTCGCCGGGCGCTGCTCCGGGTTAGCTCGGAGCTTCCCAGCTCGCTGGGACGAGCGGGTGACGCTGCCCGTTTCCTACCCGCGTCCCTGCGGCCACCACCTCGCTCCAAGCCCGCGCGCTCGTCCCGGTGCCGCTGGGATCCCCCGCGCACTGGAGGTTTCCCTCTTCCCGCGCTATACAAAGAGACGTTGCCGTGGGATCGAGTGGTTTGTTTTTATTTAAAACCGCATGTATAAAAAAAATAGGATTTCTGAATTCCCCCTGTACAATATTAACTATTAACAAAAACCCGCTGGCTACACACTGGTTACACAGATAGACTCGACGGCGCGGACAGCCCTGGCCAGCTCCCCCCAGCACGCGGTACACAGGCACACAGGACACCCCAACCCCACACGGATACCCCGGGGGGAAAAACAACACCTGCAAATGGAGACCTGCACGCGGAAGGGCGCGAGAGCAACGAGAACTATTTGCAGACGGGGGGGAAGCGGTGACCGCTCCACGCGGCGGCAGGACATCGAGCGAAAGCGGCTCCGGGCGACGAGGGACGCGGGACGGACACGGCGGGGACGCCCACCCGGGGCTCAGCAGCTGCGCAAGCGAGAAGCGGGTCGGGCACCCGCGTGAGTTATAAATAAATAAATAAGTTACCCTGCTGGCTGGGACCTTTCCTTAAAAAAAGAACTAAACAAAAAAACAAAACAAAGCCCCCAAACAAATCCATGAAAATAAATTACAAACAAAAAACAGGGAAGGAAAAAAAAAAAAAAAAAAACAAGGTAACATGTTACCACTATTAACAACTGTACACCAAGCTTTGCTCCTATATAATTCTGTACACACATTTACAGCTCGGTTAGGTTGCATTGTTTGTGCATTCGTGAGGGCATGGGGAGCAAGGAGCCCAAGAAAGAAACGTTCTCGCAGGACCGGAGCTGAGATGTCACCCGCTTCGCTCCCGCCTTTCTCCTGACCGGCTTCCTCTGCGGAAAGGGAAGAAGCGGCTCTAAACCCAGGCAAGTTCTTGGGAGAAGCAGCAGCGTAGGAAGATTCAAGTATTTCCTCCAGCACGGCCCGGATTGCAACTGAAGGCACTGGGTGACAGCGAAGAAGAGACGCTCGGCCGCGGCGCTCGCCCTCCCCACGTCCCTGGAGCAGTTTTCGCTGGTTGAAGCTTTCCTGGCTGTTAACGTCTCTGATCCTCCCGCAGTCCCGAATTCAGCAGGCCAGGGACACTCGCGCGAGCGCCCACAAAACGTCACCAGCAGTTGACCGGCAAGACATGAAGGGAGGCAGGACCATTCCGCTCGCGCCCGGGACGCCTGGGTTGGCTCGCGGCCACCGGCTCTTGAATGACTGACTCTCCAGTTTGGTCTAGCTCTGGAATGACATGTAGATGCTCCCATGTGACAATCCTCACTCAGTGCTACAGTCACGAAGAAGAAATCTCTTTTGTTTGTTTGTTTTAGTTTGATTGTTTTTCTTTTTTCCTTTTTTTCATTTTTTTTCTTTTTTTTGATTTTTTTTTTTGTTTGTTTTTTTGTTTTTACAGCCAGGAGTTATTTGCTGGACTCCTGGAGCAGACTGTGCAGGTGGATCTCCGCCGTCTGCTGCGGTAGGTGGACACCTTGCATCCAAGAGTGGTTTAAAATGTCTTCGAAAGACGGCCGGTCCGAGGGTCGCAAGGACAGGCACCACCTGATGAGATGCTGGCACTCTGGGAAACAGAAACCAGGGGTCATCCCAGGAGGGCCAACACTCCCGCCTGTCCCGTGTCACCGTCCCCATTATCCCCACGGTGCTCAGGGCTGCTCCCAACACCCAAATCATCCATTACCAGCCAGTGAGAGCTGGACACTTGCAGCGTCATCTACTAATGCATGATATTCCGTAAAACAATAAGTAACGTGTGCCCACCTGGAGAGACCCTGTGCCGGAAGAACACCTGGGCGCGCACGATCTCCTCGTCGTGCTCGAAGGGGATGTCGCCGCACACCATGTCGTAGAGCAGCACCCCCAGGGACCACACGGCCGCCGAGCGCCCGTGGTAGCGGTGGTAGCGGATCCACTCCGGAGGGCTGTACACCCTGGTGCCTGCGAGAAACCAGCGCGACGGGGCTTGTTTTTTGTCCCCGCCGTTAGGGTTGTTCCGACCGCGCTCACCCCATCGACGCCGCCGCGTTTCCTCCCGCGGCGACCCCAGCCCGGGCACGGGGACAGAGCGGGACACCGGGCCCGGTGCCACCCGCCGCCACCACGTGACTCTTGTTTACAAACTTTGGGTTGTAAAAAGGAGCCGCCGGTACCGGCAGGGGGCAGCACCGGCGCGGGGAAGGCCCGGGGGCCCCGACCGTTACATGCAAAACCCGAAAACACCCACGGGCGGGGGGAAAACCCCGCCCCTCCCACGGCAAAAATAATAAAATAAGAGAATCTCGGAACAATCTTTTGAAAAAAGCCCAGGCAAACGCGGGGCAGCCCAAGCCCTTCCGCTGCCTGACGCAAACCGGCCCCGCGCTCGGGTTTTGCAACAACACCCTGGGGGCTGCTTGTTTGTAGGGTTCTCTCTCCCCCCCAAAATAATAATAATAATAAAGCAGCAGCAGGTCGGGTGTCTGGGCTGAGCTGCCGAGCAGGGCCGGGCGCCGGCTCCTGTTTCACAACACGCAGTCCCGTGACAAAACAGAACCCGGGAATAATAATAATAAATAAAACTTTGCGACGCAGCAGGATTCTACCCCCCGCAAAACACCCGCCCAGGTTTGGGGGGTCCCTCCGAGCGTCGGGCCGTGCTCACCATCGAAATCCGTGTACACCGTGTCCTTGAGGAGGGCGCCGGAGCCGAAGTCAATGAGCTTGAGCTCGCCGGTGGCCAGGTCCACGAGGATGTTCTCGTCCTTGATGTCGCGGTGCAGGACGCCGCAGCTGTGGCAGTGCCGCACGGCCTCGAGCACCTGCGCGAAGAGGCCGCGCGCCAGCTCCTCGGGCAGCGCGCCGCGCTCCGTGATGAAGTCGAAGAGGTCCTGCCCGCGCTCGGGCCGCTCCAGCACCAGCACGAAGCTGTCGGGCCGCTCGAACCAGTCGAGGAGGCGGATGACGCCGCGGAAGCCCGAGCCCACCTTCTTCAGGAGCAGGATCTCCATGGGCACGCGGGTGCCGCCGGGCTGCGGGGTGGGGAAAGCGGGATCAGCACCCACGTCCCGGCGTGCCGTGTCCCCAACACAGTGACCCCGAGCCCGGCGGCCCCCAGACTCACCAGCTCGCCCCACTCGGAGATGCGGTCGCGTGCCACGTGCTTGATGGCCACCTGCAAGGCGGAGGGGTGGCGGGATGAGCGCCGCGCCTTCCCGGCCGCCCCGGCCCGGCTTCCCCCGCCCCGGCCCGCTCCCGCACTTACCGGGGCGCTGTCGGAGAGGCGGACGCCCGAGTAGACGGAGCCGAAGCCGCCGCTGCCCAGCAGCGGGCCCACCTGGTAGAGCTTCTCCAGCGGCTCCTTCTCCTTGCCTGCGGGCGAGGCAGCGCCGTGAGCCCGCGGAGCCCCTCCGCGCCGGCCCCGGCCAACCCCGCCGCGCCGCGGTGGCCCCGAACCGAGCGGAGCCGGGCCGAGCCGGGCCGAACCGGAGCGAGGCGGGCCTCACCTGGCTGCAGCTTGGCCGCGTGCAGCTCTCCGCCGGGCGCCGCCGGGCGCAGATGGGCCAGCGAGTTGATCTTGGAGAGCAGCATCCCGGCGCCCGGCTCCGGAGCCGGCACCGCCCGAAGCGGAGCGGGCGCCAGCGGAGCGGCCCCGGCGGGCGGGCGGCCACGCGGGGCCGGGGGAAGGGGCGGAGGAGAGGGGGGGCGCGGAGGCGGGCGGCGCGGCTGCTCGGCGCGCTGCCGGGCTCCCGTGTGGCGCGGCGGCCCCGCGCCGGCCGCGCCACCAGGGGCGGCGCCGGGGAGAGCCGCGGGGCGGCGCCGCGCCGGGCCCCGCCGCGCCGCGCGCCGCCCGCCCCGCCGCGCCGCAGCCAATGGGGAGCCGCGGCGGGCGCGGGCCGCGCGCCGCAGGGGCCGCGCGGGGCCACGACGTGGCGGGAAGGAAAAGGCGCCAAAGCGGGGGCGGGGAGCGCGCATCGCGGCGGGGCGCGGAGCGGGGCGGCCCGGGGACGCGGTGGCCGCCTGGGGACGCGGCTCGCGCGCGGGGACGCGGTCGCCGGGGTTCCCGCTGCGGGGGGGGCGGGGGGGGCATTGTGAGGGCGCGCGGCTTGACGTGACGTGCGGGGCATTGTGTGAGCGCGCGGGGCCCCGGGGGCCGCGGGGGTGACAGGGCGCGTGAGGGTGCTGTGTCCGTGACAGGGTGGGCGTGAGACACGGGGGTAACGTGGGGGTGACAGGTTGTGTGACATGGAGGTACCCTGAGGTGACAGGTTGGGCGGGAGGGGCAGGGGGACCATGTGTGTGAAGGCACCACAGTTGTGACAGGTTGTGTGTGAGATGGGGGTACAGCGTCCTCATCTCACCCCACGAGAGGGATGGGGGTACCCTGTGACAGGTTGTGTGTGAGACGCAGGGGTACCGTATGTGCGATGGGTTGTGCGACACACAGACGCTGAGCGTTTGACGGGCACGCGGTGCTGTGAACGCGTGTGTGATACCTCTGCGGGTTGTGTGTGACCAGCGCACCATCGTACGCCTGTGCGCACGCACTCGGGTGTACCCAGCATCCCTGCAGCTGTGTGCAAGCCATTGAGGGGAGTTCTTCAAAATAAAATAAATAAAAATATTTGCCGGGGAAAAAAAAGAGTTTTAAGGCTGTTTCCTTTAAAAACACCTTCTCCTGACACGGCCTTTGCCTGAAACCGGCCGGTCCGTGGGCGCTGCCGCTTCCCGCCCCACGGCCTCCGCATCCGCAGTGGGGCTGCTCCGCAGGGCGGTGTGAAAATCCCGCCGCCAGGATTTTTATGCGGAGCAGGTCGGGGCAGGAGCGGCAGCTTTCAAAACAAACAGCGCTTGGCAGGTTGCGTCAACCTGAAAGTGAAACCGGCTGCTGGCCACGGCGAGGGAAACAACCATGGCAGCAGCGCGAGGGAAACAACCATGGCACCAGCGCGAGGGAAACAACCATGGCACCAGCGACTGTGAGGGCTCCGGCTGTGCCGGGGACACCGCGTCCCACAATGGGGTGTTCTGCTTGGCCTGCGTGGGGCTCCTTCCCCACCGGCAGACTGTAGTTGGGGATGTTGGGCTTGGAGGTGCCCTACAAGCTGACGCGGAGTCACCGTTTTTATTGGCAGCGGGCGGCAGACGGCAGCGCGAGCGGTTCAGCCAGTTTGGGATCCTGTTCCGTGGCCAGGCGGCTGCTTCCTGCCCCGCTCCCGATCCCAGGGAAACGGCCCCGAGGGTGGCATCGGCACCGGGCACGTGTTCGGCAGCGCCAGCCCTGGCCCCTTTTCCATAACTTCATCTCTCCTTGCGCCGGCTCCGTGGTACCCACAGGCAAAGCAGAGCCTGAACTTTTCCCTTTTCTAGTAAAAGCGGAGATTCCAGCTGGGCGTTCTTGACTCACAGCCTTTCCTTTTAAATTTATTATTATTATTCTCCCCTTTTCCACAGAAGTCGCTGGCTAAAATGCCTTGCTGAGTTCCAGAGATAAGATAAATAATTTACGGGATGTCGGTTTCTGATTACTCACGCTATTAGCATCCAGAGCGAAGAGCTCCAGCCACTGGGAGGGAAACGATTACGGACGAAGCCCATCTGGGCTCCTGTGCCGGCGCGAGCCCGAGGACTTCCCAGCATCCCGCACATTCTTGTGGGATGAATGGCTCAAATTGGATGGGTTTTACTGGAAACGCTGGGGAACGCCAGGCCCTTTTAGTATTTTTTCAAAAAAAACAACCAAAAAAAGCAAGCCGACAACGCGGCTGCTCCGCGTTGAGCACAACTGGTGCTTTCCCGGGTGTTGCGGGAATGCGGATGCTCTGCAGGGGGCTCAAACCCCCTCTTTTTCCCCCAATCCCCACACTTGCTTTCCACATTTTCGTTTTGGGAAAAGACGCGGCAGCTTGTTTCCCTTTTCCTTCTTGTTTTTGTTATTATTATTTGGGGTGATGCAGGCCCGGGGCAGAGGAGGAGGAAGGCAGGCGGATGCCTTTCTCCGGAGTTATTCCCGGGCAGGTCGGAGGCCGCGGGTGTAGGTGAGACAACGCTCCGCGCTGGGGCGAGGTGACTCAGCACCTGGCCCCAAAACTCATTAGCGAATTCCTGGATGATGATGGTGGCGATGGTGGTGATGATGATGATGGTGATGATGATAGGTGCCCATCGGGGCTGCCCTGGAAACGGAGGCTCTTTATTTACAAACAAAACCTGCCTGGGAAGCGTCAGAGTTTTCCTAGGGGCTGCCTTCCACCCTCTCACCTTTTCCAAAGTGCCATCCAGAGCATCCCTCTTCCTCCTCCTCCTCCTCATGCCAACTGAGCTGCTATTCCGAGGCAGCAGCGGTGCCGTCTTGCAACCCGGGATGCTTTGGGGCTAAATCACGGATGTGCAGATGTGGATGTGGCCAAACCCCCTCCGTTCCCCGAACTGGGGGGCTCAAAGACACTTTTTCACCCCAAATCTCCGCCTGCACCTTGGCTTTGCCGGGCCTTAGTGTGCATCCCACATTGAAAATTACCTCAAACCAACCCTGTCTTTCTGCCGACTTGTCTGGAGGAACAACCTCCTTCCCAGCCCATTTCCACATGGATAAAGATTGTGGGTATTTTTGCAGTTTACTTTTTTATTATAATTTACTTTTTATTTCTTTTCCCGGAGGCCTGTGCCTGTGATGGGACGCAATTCCCTGTGCTGACAGGGAATGTATTTTGCGCGGCTGCCTTGGCAGCCCCCCTGATTCCCAGGAATTGAGAGTCACTTGGGAAGCCCCACGCGCCGCTGCCCAACCTCGTACCTGCCCCCGAGAATCCCCCTCTCCAAGGGGACACCCCGCCAAGAGCCTGGAGTGGCTCCCAATCCACCCACATCCCGAATTAGCAACAACGGGAGACGCGAGAAGGACCTTCCTGGGGCGGGGGGCACCCTGGACCCCCCCTTGGCTACATCAGCACCCACTTCCCACCTGCTCCCGCGGGATGCAGGGATTTTTTTAAAAAATATACGGCAGTGCTGAGGGTTTTGGAGGGATTTTGGCGGCGGCGGCGGCGTGCCTAATCCGCGTTGTGAATGGAAGCGCGCGGGGGGCGGCCGGCGGCGAGGGGGAGCCGCGTGCTTGGGATTCCTGCAGCCGGGTGGGCTCCGGCTCCCCAGACTCTCAGGATGTGGGAAATGGAAGATGAAAGGAGCTGCATTTCCAGCCTCTCGGGTTACAGCGGCGAAAGCGGAGCGGGGGAAAAAAAGGGAAAAAAGGAGAGAAAAAAAAGAAAAGGGGGGGGTTAGAGGCCGGGGAAAGGGAAGGGGGGAGATGCTCTGGGGAAACCTGGGTTGGGAAAAGGCCCGGAGCGAGCGGAGCAGGCGAGGGGGCCACGGCGCTCGCGTTTCACATCACGTCAGGGCCCAGGAATTTCCTCCGCTCCAGGGGGGGCCTCGCGCGGGAATGGAGGGAGAGGGGGGTCCAAGCTCGCCTGGAGGCCACGGAGGTGGCCGGGCCCCCCTGGGCTGGAAATCTGCTCTCCCCATCCCAGCACAGGGTCCCCGGGAAAAGCAGCTTCTCCATGGAGGCTGCGCTGAGATGGGGGCAGCAGGAGGGGTGATGCCGGGGCAGCCGCTTCCCTCCCAGGGAGGAAACGCACTTTGCCCCGGACTGGCCCCAGTTTGGCACTGGAAGGCTGGGAATGGCCTTATTCCACCTGGAAAGGCATCGCTCCGAGCTGCGCCCAGCATCCCGCGAGCAAGGAGCCCTTTGCCGGGTGGGATAAGGGAGAGGGCACCCAGCTTCCCGCTTCCCCCATCCCATCCCGGCCCGCAGAGCCCGGCCTCTTCCCAGGTGCATTCCTGGCATTGCTCCGGCTGGGAGCGCGGGAGGCCGCTGACCCCGCGAGCCTGGGAAAGAGCCCGGCAGCACGCGGGAACGCGGCTGCGGATAGTGGGGGCGAGGAGGGCACCCAGAAAATCCCTCCGGGCTTTTCCCGGGGCTTCAGCATCAACGAGGTATCCGGGGTGCCCCATTATCCGGAGCCGCGTGCCATGCGGATAATCGCCCTGCTCCAGCTTTTCCCCCAGATGCAGCTTTCTGGTGCCAAAACAAGCAGTTTTCCCTGTTCCCGAGGTACCGGGCACTCCGGCAGTGTGTGCCCTGGTGGGGTTCTGGATACCCGGCTGCTGGAGAGACCCAGGCCAGGGCTCTACCTGGAAAAACCCCATGGGAAATCCAGCTTTGCACTGATGGGGAGGGAAGGATGCGGCACAGCCTGGCATAGGTACTCGCTGCATCCCTGGAGAGTCACAGGGTTGTGGTTTGGATGCTCACTGCATCCCCAGGAGCCACAGGGATGCAATTCCGATGCTCGGGGCACCCTTGGGAGCCACAGGGATGCAGTTCTGATGCTCGGTGCATCCCCGGGGATCTACAGGGATGCAGTTTGGATGCTTGCTGCATTCCCAGGGAGCCACAGGGATGCAGTTTAGATGCTCACTGCATCCCCGGGAGCCACAGGGATGCAGTTCCGATGCTCGGTGCATCCCCAGGGATCTACAGGGATGCAGTTTGGACGCTTGCTGCATTCCCAGGGAGTCACAGGGATGCAGCCAGTGAAGCTGGGGTGGCTGCTGCTCCTTCACACCAAGACATCCAGGGAATTTCCCATGTTTGTCCCTGCTCTGCCACCACTATCCTGTGCATCCTCAGTCCCATCCCTGCACCTTGGCCCATCCGGAGCTACCCGCACGCTCCCGGCACAGCCGCTCGCCACCTCTGTTGGCCCAGGGAGGAGTCCGGGAGCAGCCGGAGGCAGAGACGGATCCAGCCAGGCTTCCAGGAACCGGGAGCGCCGCGGCCGGCCCGCAGCTGGTGCCCGGGCTGGCAGCGCAGCCCTTCGGCTGCCCCGGACACCTCCCGCCGGGACAGGAGGCACCCGGAGCGGGAGCGCGGAGGGGAGCGGCGCGCGGGGCCGCCGCGTTATCGGCTCCGCGGGCTGCTGCCGGGAAGGGCGGCAGCCGGCCCGGCCGCTCCGGCGCTTCCTTCCTTTCCTGGAAGCCGCGCGCTCCCCGCGCGCCGCTCGCGCCCCGATAACCGGCTGCTTTCGCAACGCGCGGGGCTGGGCCGGACCCGCTTCCGGGCCGGGACCCGCGGCTCCGGCTGCCTCCGGCCCGCTCCGGGCCTCCCTTTCCCTCTCCGCAGCGATGGGAACGCTGCTCCGTGTCGGAGGCGAGAAGAGGGAGCGGGCGGGGGATGCTCTATAGAGCAGTGTGATGAAGTGTGTCAGGTCTCAGCCTGCAATGCCCCCACTGGGGGATCCAGCACAAAGGAGAGACCAAGACCTGCCTAAACCCCTCCTTGAATGCGGGCCCGGGCACCCTGGATCCGAAGGCCCCACAGCCGGTGGGGGAGGGCAGGACGCCTGGGCCCCTCGGCAGGGCAGGGCCGAGGAGGAAGTTTGCGAGGGCAGGTAAACAGGGGCCAGACGGGACCCACCCGGCCGCCTGTTTGCTCGGGGCAGAGCCTTTTCCCGGCTCCGACGTCAGCGGTGACACCGGGACGTCACACCAGGAACGCCGCCGGCTGCTCCGTCACCCACCTGGCTCCGCTCCCGCATCCGGGGCGCACCAGGGCGCTGCTCCGGCTGAGCATCCCCGGGAATCTCAGCCCCAATCCCAGCCACTCGGGAGCCCCCGGCTTCGAGTGCGCGTTTCCCGCTCCGGCAGGGAGAAGCCGTAAATTCCCTGTCTCTAATTGAAAGCCGGTGCTGTGGGTTTGGCTTCGCCCGCCCTCCTCCTCCTCCATTAGATAACGTCTGGCTGGAAAACCACTTTGCAAACTCACGGCATTCCTGCGCGCTGAGCCCGGGGCCGCGCGCTCCCGCGCGCATCCCGGGAAGACAAGCGAGCCGCGCGGGATGCGGCAGCAGGGAAAGTGCTGGAAGCAGGAGCGGCTTCCACTTAGGGGGAATAAAACTAAGGAGACTTTGGCAGCAAGGAAGGGTGGAGAGGGATCCCGGGGCTGCTGAGTAATGGGAAAAGTGCAGGGAAAGGCTCCGGAGCGGCGCACTCCGAGCAGCCTCGGCTCGGCCCGGTGCAAGCGAGCGGCCGTCAGCCAGTTCCTCTTTGCTTTTCTTCGGAAGCGGCGCAAGGAGGAAATGGGTGGCGGGCCGTGTTTCTAGTGAAATCCCTGCGAAATCCGCACGGCTGCTCCGGGAGGTGGTGGGGAAGCCGAGTTCAGGGAGAGTGCAGGGCCGGCGAGGGCTGCCGGGGGATCCTGACCCGCCAGGAATGCCGTGACTCACGGCAAAAGCATCCCGGCCGCCGCCGGCCCCTGGCCCGGCCTCCCTGCTGGGCCGGAGCTTTTTTATCCTGCTTCGGAATCGCAAAGCTGGGTGGCTCTGCAAAAGCCCCCCCCCCAAATCCCGATGCTTCCCTTGCTCCAGGTGTTGCATCCTGGGACACCTTGCGGGAGAAGAGCCCTGGGGAAGACGCGGGGAGGAGGTGGCGACCATCCCCGCGGCATCTGGGCTGGGGGTTGCTGCAGCCGGGGGAGGCCAGACGTGAGCTCAGCCTCTCCGAGCGGGCTGGGACACTCTGACTCACGGGGGGTGACCCGGGTGTCTCCAGCAGGGCCGGGAAAGGATCCCGAGCCCTTCCCGCGCCGGCATCGCCAGGAGAGCCCCGCGCGTCTTTGCCAGTTTTCCGAGTTCCCGGCCGGATACGAGGCTGCTCCAGCTGGAGCAGGGAGAGGACCACGTGGCTGCTCCCTCACTTTGCCCAGGGAAAAGCAGCCCTTGGATAAGCCGGCCCCGTGCCATGTGGCCACTCAGCTTCCCAGCGGGAACAAAGACCCGATGCTCTTGTGACACCTAATGGCAGTCACTGCTGCCATCCTGGCCGCGTGCCCTAGGAAAGCTCAGCTTTCCCGGGATGCACCAGAGCTCCCACACACTGCCTGGGCTCGGATCAGGGCGCGGATGAGGGACAGCCTGGGCAAAGGGAGAGGATGGCCCCAAAAGCGAGGAGCCCAGGAGCAGTTTTCCCTCCCTGTTCCCTAAGGAAATGAAGCCCAGGATGGCGCCAGTGGCCTCCTCCTGGGGTGTCAGCAGTGCCGGCTCCAACCATGGAGAGACTTGGGCTCCATCCGTCCCCTGCCCGGAGCGGGAGCTCGGAGCGGGAGCACAGCCACCACATCGGACCCCAGAGCAGCCCCCGAGCACCTCAGTGTCGCTCTGGCTTCCAAAAAAATCCCACCATGCTGGGGCCCTCCACCTTTCCCAATGCTGCTTCTTGCCCGGCGGCAAAAATCACATCCCAGGACGGCAGCCGGGAAGCGGCTGCTCCTGCCGGTGCCGGGAGAGGCCACGGGCCGGTATCGGCTCCCGCCAGCCCGCGGCGCCGGCCCCGTTATCGGAGTCTCCCGCCGCTCCGGGCGTTATCAGCTCTGCCCAGCCCCTGGGCTGGTCCCGATGTGCCACCCCGGGGTCCCAGCCCATCCCACGGCATTCCTGATGCTCCCGGTGCTACTGCACGGCACAGAGCCGCTCAGCTCCAGCTGGGAAGCCAGGAGCTGCCGGGGGGACCTCAGGGCTCATGGAGCTCCGTGCAGGTGGGAAGAGGGAGCAGCCGGATGGGGATCAGCTAGGGAAGATGAGACCTGTGAGAGCCTTCACTCTGCAGCGGATCCTTCCCAGGAGACCTGCAGGATCCTTCCCTCTGCAGCGGATCCTCCCTGGGAGGAGACCCAGGCTGATACCTGCAGGATGCAGCTCCCTCAAGGATGCTGCCGGGGCTCCGAGATCCGCATTAGGGAGAATTCCTGCTGCTGCCGATGCCCCCGCTGCACCCCCTGCTGGGGCCGGTACCCGCCGGGCGCCGGGGATGCAGCTGCCGCCGGAGCATCCCGGGCGGCTGCGCTGCTCCGGTGCGGAGCGGCCCTGACCTGCTGCCGGCGGCAGAGCTATTTTTAAAAAGCGCCCAGTCAGCAAAACCCGCCTCCGCCACCCGTCCCGCTGCCGCCAGGGACAAATCCCTGGAACAGGGGGCAGGAGCCACGCGAAGCATCTGGAGCTGCAGGGAGGTGACCCCGGGGGTCCTTCCCGATGCCATTCCCGGTGCCTGGAGGCTGCTCGTGGCCCGGGAGCGCTGCTTCCCCCCATCGCCTTCGTGCAAATTAATCCCCATTTCCTGCAGCTTTTACGGTTTCCTCCCTGGCGGCTCCTGCAATGGGAAGGGGGGCGGATAGGGATTGGGTTACGGTGGAGAGCGGCTCCGCATCCCTCGTGGCGGCTCCGCATCCCTCCCCGCGCCCAGCGGGGCTGTCCCCTTCCCGCATGTGCTGGGGGGATCATGGGCACCGCGTGGGCACCGGCAAATCTTCCCAGTGGGAATTACCGAGTGCCTGATTTTGGGGGGATGTGGAGGGAGATTTGGCACCCACCTTGGGACTGGCTGCTGACTCACTAGAGAGGGGTGGACATGGGGTGGGAATGGGAGCATGGAATGGGAATGGGAGTGCGGGGTGGGGGGTGGGCAATGCAATCCCAGCTAATTAAGGTAATTGCAGCTCTGCACCAGCTGCTCCCCAGGAGCGGGAGCTCCAGAGGTTGCGGATGCGGCAGTGGGGCCGGGGGGAGCAGAGCCCCACACGCGGCCATAGGGCTTCCCTGGGCTGCCCCCGCTCCCTAGGATTCAGCTTCCCAGGAAAACGGGCGCGCGGGGCCGCGCGGCACCGGCTCCCGCCCGCCGTGTCCCCGTGTGCCCTGCGCCGCCGGCAGCTCCGGCGGGGAGCGCCGGGATGCGGAGCGGGAGCAGCCCCCCCGCCCAGCGAGCGCCGTCTCCCTCCTCTGCGGCTGCAGCCGGAGCCAAGGGACGGATCCAGCGCAGGGGGTGGATCCGATGCAGAGGGATAAATCTGTGGCAGAGGGACGGATGCGACACGGAGGCATGGATCCGATGCAAAAGGATGGATCTGATGCAAAGGGATGGATCCAATGCAGGGGGATATGTTTGCTGCAGAGCGCAGTACCCAATGTAAAGGGACAGAGCCAATGCAGAGAGAAGGATCCGATGCAGAGGGATGTGACTCAGGAGCATGGCACGTGCCCAGGCATTCGCCACCCGCCTTCCCATGCAGGCAGGGGCTGCTCTCTCCTGCTTCCTCCCATCCCAGGGGAAGGGCCGGGAAGGGCCGGAGTGTCGCAGGGACAGCACGACCTCCCCCCCCAGCTATTTATATCCCGGCCGCGCTCCCGCGCGCTGGCAGCTCCGGGGTTATTTTTATCCGGCTGCCGGGAGCGGTGGCGGGAGGCAGCGAGGGGCCGCGGTGCGAAGTGCCCGGGGGTGCCCGTGTCCCCACCAGTGTCACAGCCCACGGGGGGCCCCGCGGAGGCCGCCGCTGCGTGGGGACGCGGGTGGCACCGTCTGCATCTCGGGCGGCTCCACGCGCCGCTGCCCCCGCTGCGCCCGCGCGGGGTGCAGGGAGCCCGGGCGCTGGGCACCCCCGCGGCCCCACGGCAGCCCAGGGTGGCACCCAAGGGCCGGCTGAGCACCCCAAGGTGCCAATCCCGCAGCCGGGCCGGCCACCGGCTCCCCTGCACCGCCCGTGGGATGGATACATGGATGCAGGCGTGGAGGGACGCAAGGATGGATACATGGATGGGTGCACAGACGGACAGATGGGTGGATGCATGGATGGACGGACGGCTTTTCCCACCGTCGCTATTCCTGGAAAGCCGGTGCCGGCGGGGGGTTATTAGCAGCGCTATTTATAGCAGCCTCATGGCTCCTTCGCGCTCTCCGGTGCGGAAGCGCGATGGGAAATCGCCGCTGGGGCGGGCGGGAGCCTGATGCCGCCCGCGCCGGGTGCCCAGCTGGGGAGGGGGACCCCCCGGCACTGGGTGCTGCCTGCTGCAGAGCTGAGTCACAGCTGGGGCGCTGCTAATTAAATGCATTTCTTAATTAACAAGCTCGCCGGCGAGGCCCGCCAGCCGGGCCGGGCTCTCCATCACCGCCGACACCGGCAGCTGCAGCCGGGTAGGCGCGGGGGGGGGGGCAGCTGCCCGGCCCTGGGTGTGATGAGCTGCGCCGTGCTCGGCTCGGAGCCGCATCGCGCGCTGGTGACGCAGGTTTTCCCGGTGCTTCCTCCCCCTGCTGCTCCTCATCAGCATGCCGGGCGGGATGTGCCCGTGCGGCGCGGGCTCCGCGCGGGATGGACCCCCCAGCCCTTCCCCAGCCGGTTCTGGGGTGCCTGGAGCGCGCGGGGGCTCAGCGGGGGCTCAGCGCGGATGCTCCCGCTTTCCCCGCGTTGGGCAGTCTGGTCATGTCCCCGCCGGGGCCCGCGGTGTCACGTGCTGGCGGTGACTCAGGGCTGCCGCGCGCTGCGGAGATCCCTGCACGGAGGCAGGGAAATAAAATGGAATAACAACATCCTCCCTCCGCCCGAGCATCCAGCACCCCCCGCGCCTCCGGGAAAGCCCTCCGGCTCCGTGTGCACAGACCCTATAGGGCTGGAAACGCCATCCCCTATAGCAGCAGGCAGCGTCTATGACCAGGGAGCAAGGGAGAATGCAGGGAAACAGCCCCTATAGAGGCCAGCCCCCATATAGCTGAGCCCCTATAGAGCCGAGTCCCTATAGAACTGAACCCCTATGGAGCTGAACCCCTATAGAGCTACATGATGTGATGAGGGCCCCCCTATAGAGCCTGACCGTATAGAATAAGAGCCTTGACCCCATGGAGCACAGAGCAAAGACAGGGCGGTGCAGGAGGGGACGCAGAACTGAGCGGGGTCCATGGCTGGGTGCAGGGGGGGCCTTGCACTGCGCAGAGCCTGCAATGGGGGGGGGGCATTGCACCGTGCAGCCCTTGCAATGAGGGGGGGGCATTGCACCGAGCACAGCCTGCAATGAGGGGGGCATTGCACAGTGCAGCCCCTGCAATGGGGGGGGGGGGCATTGCACAGTGCAGCCCTTGCAATAGGATGGGGGGGGGGCATTGCACCGAGCACAGCCTGCAGTGGGGGGGGGGGCATTGCACCGTGCAGCCCTTGCAATAGGATGGGGGGGGGGCCTTGCACTGCGCAGAGCCTGCAATGGGGGGGGGGGGCATTGCACCATGCAGCCCCTGCAATGGGGGGGGGGCATTGCACAGTGCAGCCCCTGCAATGGGGGGGGGGTGCATTGCACAGTGCAGAACCTGCAATAGTATGGGGGGGCATTGCACCATGCAGCCCCTGCAATGGGGGGGGGGGGCATTGCACAGTGCAGCCCCTGCAATGGGGGGGGGGTGCACTGCACTGTGCAGAGCCTGCAATAGGATGGGGGGGCATTGCACCATGCAGCCCCTGCAACGGGGGGGCATTGCGCTGTGCAGAGCCTGCAGCCCCTGCAATGCGGGTGCAAGGGGGACACTGCCCAGACCCCCGGCAGGGTGCAGAGGGGGGCCCTGACCGGCGCCCCCGCACCGCGGTGCCGGGGGGGGGACCCCGCGGGCGCCGCTCCCCCCGCCCCGTCCCCTCCCGCGGCCCCCGGAGCTCCGGGTCCGTCGGGGCCGGCGCTGCCGCCCGCGGCTCCTCGTCCCGCGGGCCCCCCCCGCGCTGCGGTTCCGCCGCCGCCCGCGGGCAGCGCTTACAAGAAGCGGCCCCCGCGCGGGGGGAAAGGACGGCGGCGCGGGGGGATTCCAGTAAATGGCCGCAGGGCCTTCCTCATTCTCGAGAATAGGAAACGGCGCCGCTTCCCCGCGCGGGTTTCGCTTTCCGTGGGGGCGGCGCGGGGCCTGCTGGCCGCGCCGGGGCTGGCGGCGGCGAACGCGGGGAGAAGCTGCTGCCTTATTTCGGCCCCGAGCACGTGCATGTGCAAAAGTGCTGCATTTGCTGCAGTTCGGGTGCAAAACCCTCCTTTTCTTGGAAAAAAAAAAAAAGCCATGGGAGGGGGAGATGCACAAAACGCTGGGGGAGGGAGGTCTCGCAGCGAGTCATCCACAACCCGTCTCCGTCCGCTCCTGCCCCCCACATGCCCCTTCCCTCCAGCCCGGACGTGCCGCAGGACCAGCTGGAAGCAGCGGAGGGTGGAAAGTGCCAGCACTGGGGCAAAAGCTGCTAGAAAGAGCCCCCAGATGCCCCCTGCCCCCGTGCCCTGTCCTGGGGGGAGCAGAGCGAGTTGGGCCCTTCGTGACCGGCGGCTCCGCATCCCGGGGCTCCCGGGGGCCACGAGGGCAGTGGGGGCTGCTCCAGCGCCGGGGGCTGCCCCGGCTGGGCCCCTCGGTGACATCCCGCGTGTCCCCCCCGTGGTGGCTTTGCCAGCGCGCCGGGGCTTCCCCGCCGGTGCTGGTGGCAGGTGACGGTCCCGGGCGGAATGAAGGAGTCCCTGGAGGCACCCGCAGTGTTTGCAGCACCTCGGAGCCAAGGGGGCACAGGCGGGTGGAGGCTGGGGCCATCCCGCACCTGTAATCCTGGATCCCCGGAGCCGCGCGAGGCTGGGAGCAGGGAGCGGGGCTGGTGAAGGGGACCAGAAGGCTGCAGCAAAGCGCTCCCGCACGGAGCCTGGGCGCGGACACGGGGGTTGCAGGTGGGTTTATTGCGGCGGCCGCAGCGCCGTGTCGGGCGCGGCGGGAAGGCTGAGGAGCTGCTGCCCTCGGGCGGCGGAGCGCGGCGGCGCAGCGGGCCAGACCGGCCCCGCGCCCGGCGCTCCCGCACCTCCTCCCGCGGGGACCTCCACGTCTCCGTCCACCTCCCCTGGAGCGACGAACAAGGAGGGAGGACAAGGGGGATACGGGTGGTCCGCATGGCAGCAAATGCGCCTCCAACTCGCCATTTTGCAGCAGGGAAAAGCAAAGCGTGGAGACGGGGGGGATCTGTCCAAAGGCAGCGGGCACAGGAGGGAGGGGAGGTTCACCACGGAGGAGGCTCATTCTGCTTCGTCGAAGGAGTCCGCGTCCTCGTCCCCCTCGGGCTGGGTGATGCCCGCCGCGGAGCGCGCCATGGCCCTCATCCAGCGCCGCTTGAGCTCCTCCGTGTCGGCCGCGAAGGTGAGGAGCTGCTGCGACTGCGCCAGCTGGAACACGTGGCGCGAGGCGCCCTGGGGCACGTCCCGCACCTGGTAGCCCAGCAGCGGGATGGAGGTGTGAGCCCGCACGTCCTGCCGGGACAGCGGAGGCGGTGGGCGAGGGCCGGGCGCCGCGGAGGCCGCGCAGCCCCCGCGCACGGAGCCGCCGCCGCCGCTCGCACCTGCGGGGCCGCGTAGATGTAGAGCACGAGGGGGTCGTCCCGCGGGATCACGAACCAGCCCCGCGTGCCGCCCCTGCTGCTCTTGTCCAGCAGCTGCAGGGAGCTGCACAGCAAACTCCTGCCCGATATCTCTGCGGCTTCTTTCTGCCGAGACACCAGCAAAAAACTCCTCAAATAACCAGGCACAGGGCAAGGCAGAAAAGGCACTGCTCAAAGGGCCGTTTCCCAGGAAATTCCCTACTCCTGGAGTTCCCAGGATTTAGGTGGCAGTTGCAAAAGACTGAAGAGGGACAGAGTGGCTGGGGAGGGCAACTGCACTCAGAGAGAAAGGGCGCGAGGTGGAGAGAGGCAGAACTCACCTCCAGGATGCCCTTGTGCCTCCCCTCGCGGTCCTCGAGCACGTGGCCCGTCAGGAAGACGTAGCACTCCCGGCACACGCGGCTCGGGCGGCCCCGGTCGTACTGCAGCTCGGCCCTGTAGTCGGAGCAGCGCGCGCACACCACCTGCGGCCCCGCACGGACACTGCTGCCACCACGGCTGGGCCACCCCGGGGACAAATCCGTCCCCGCAGGGGCGGAACCCGCGGCCAGAGGTGGCCCTGAGCCCCGGGCAAGGACACAGGGCGCACGCGCCGCGGATGCCGCCGCAGGGGGACGGGGACACTCACGTATCCGCAAGCCCGGCAGTGGTGTCTGCGGCGCGTGAGGGCGGTGAAGGGCTCCTTGCAGCGCATGCACATGGTCACCAGGTTGTCCCGCACCCACTGCGGCGCCCGGCGGCCCAGCTCCTGCAGCTGCAGGCGGCAGCGCTGGTGCCGGGGCCATGCTCGTGCCCGCGCCGGCTCCTCCGCTCTCACCCTGCCTTTCCCCAAGCCTCTCCCATAGCTCCGCAGGGTTGTCTGGCTCGGTGCGGGGGGATGCTGCAGTGGAGCAAGCAGAAGGGCTACCTTCAACGCAAGAGGTTCCATCTCTGCTCCATGCGCAGCAGTCTTGAAGCTCTCGCTGCTGCTCTTCTTCCTGTTGATGGCATCCTGGAAGGCCTGGAGGAAAAAGCCAGGGTGGAGGGATGCAGCAGCACAGGCTGTGGCCATGACAATCCCTAAATGTGAGGACCAGGACGTGTCCTGTGACAGGGGATCAGCCTGGAGCAGGACCCAGGCGCCCAGCTGGGGCAGGCAAAATTCCTCCCAGAACTCAGCCGTACCTTGATCCAGGAGTTCATCTCCTCCCTGGACCTGGGTGCAGAAAAGGAGATAGATGACCTGGTGTCCCCTCCTCCCTCAGGAGCTGCAGGACTGTCACCCTTCCCCTCACCTGGCCTGCAGCTCCAGTGTCCGCTGCTTGCCGGAGACCAGGAAGGTGTGAGGAAACTCCGTGTCGTTCAGCTCCCGGACCTGGGAAAGGGACCAGGGAGAGGATGGGGGAGAGCGGAGCCCACGTCCAGCACACTGGGACCTTCCTCCGTAGCGGGGGACAGGGAGCTCACTTGGACACAGGCCCTGTGTCCCCTCGGACACTGTGTGCACCGGTTGGCACTGTGATCCCACCGGATCAACCGCATCCACGAGGCCACCCCTGGCTCCAGCTCCTCCCTCCCTCCCCAGCAGTCAGAGCCAGAGCTGCTGCCCTTGTGGGGAGCCTCTGGAACGGTGCCCCGGGACACGGGGGACAACGCGAAGGCCTCTCTGACCTTGAGGCCATCCACGTCGATGCGGAGGTGGACCTGGAACTCGGCGCCCACCTGGATCACCTTGGGCACGCAGTAGAGCAGCATGTTGTTGAACTGGGTGGCGGGAGAAGGAGAAGGTCAGGCTGGGCCTGGGGGCTTCCCTGGGATCTGGGGTCCTTCACCCTCTTGGGACTGAGCCAGTTCTTGGAAAGGATTTGACTCCAGAACTTCTGCCTCAGCCCTCTCCCACCCCGCGGAGGCAAAGCCCTCCAGGACAGTGACATCCCTGATGGGCTGCACTGTCCCAGCCACATCCTTCACAGGGTGCCAGCACCGGGGGCTAAACCCTCCCCGCTCCGAGTTCTCCCTCTCCCTATCCGTCCTCCCTGCCCCTTCCCCAGTTCATCCCGGCTCCCACCAGGAACAGGTACTTTTCCGACGTGCTGTTGCGGGAGGAGATTTTTAGGACCGGCCCTTCCTTGATCAGCTCGTTGGAGGGATCCACAATGTCGTCCTCCAGGCCCAGTCTCTGATAGACCTCCCAGAGGTTCTGCAGCCGCTCCTGGGGGGAGGCAAGGGGACACTGGAACGACCTGTTTCTGGGGGGATCTGAGCTCTTTTTGGTCCCCTCACCTCCCCGCAAGGCATTGGAAGACACCGATTGCTCACCAGCATCTTTGGCTGGAGGTGGCAGTGCAAGGATGGAGACGCAGGGGTCAAAGGGGGACAACAGTGGCAGGGGCAGAATGGAGACTCCCAGGAGCAGCTGGAAGCTGGGCTGGGAGGGCCAGTGCGGGGAACAAGAGGCACAAAAGGTGCCAGGGATGTGGCCGCTTCCCCATCACCCCAGACAGGGTGTCACAGCTCAGCCAGAGCCTTGGCCACCATGTCCCCCTCCTGCTGTCCTGGAGCAGCGGGAACGAGCACCCACCATCTCCGCGATAGCCGCGTTCGAGTGCTTGGCCACCATGAAGATCATTTCCAGGGCCTCTGCAACGAGAAGGAAGGATTGTTAAAGGGTGGGAGGAAACCCCAGGTCTCTCCCATCCCGGAGAGCCACATGTTGCTGCTGCTGCTGCCGCCCTCCCCTGGCCACGGCTTGAATGGCCTTGACGGCTGCACAGGCGCCTGCGTCCGGCTGCTCTGCGCGGCACAGAGCAGCGCTGGGGGGACAGACAGGCTGGGCATTTATCACCCCATCCTAACAGGATGGGGCACTGCATCCCCTGGTCGCTGCAGATCCGCCCAAGGATGCTCGGACCATCCTTGTCCCACCACCCTTCCTCACTGACCTCCACACAAAAGGGCGGAATATTCCCTCCCTGTTCGAAAGGACAAGGCTGAGAGGTTTTTTCCAACAGCGCAGGCTGACGGGGGAGAGAACGCGTGTCCTGATGCTCCTGTACAACCTCACGGGCTGTCGCTTCCCCGCTAAACCCACCCCGCTGCTCCCCGCCACGGCAGAGCCGGCTGGAGCCCTTACTCTCCGCGTCGGCCCTGTCCGGGGACGCGGGCGGCAGCTTTCGGACGTAGTCCTTGAGGAGCAGCTCGTAGCGCGGGATCCTCTGCACGGGCTCCAGCATGTGGTGCTGCAGCGTCAGGTTGGCGCAGACCTCCCTCTTCTGGGGACAGACCCCCGGGCAAAGGGAGAATCCCAGGGACCACGTTGGCTCCCGCCTCGCGGATTCCCCAGCGGGAGAAGCCGGGGAGAAGGACTGACGTCCCCGCCTCGCCAATGGGCATCACCTGGATGTCAGCAATGAGCTCCTGGAAGGGGGGCGATTTCTCCGACCAGAGGGTGATGAGCTCCACGGCCTTGTCAAAGTTCTTCACGTACTCGCCGTACATCTTGAGGAACGGCGCAAGCTTCTGGATCACATCCCCGATCCGCGGGTTGCTGCTCCTGCGGGAGGATATTCCTCAGGCAAGCGGGGAAGATGGATAGTGAAGGTTAAAGCAAAGGGGCTGCCTGGGCATGACGGAGGACACAGATTTATCACGGTGACCATGCACCATCCTGCTCTCCAAAAAAGACATGTGTCCAGCACCAAAAGCCTGGGAACTTGCCCGAGTCCCCTGAGGCATCACTCCCTTTTCCAGGAATATCCTCATCTGGGCTGGAGTGTTAAGAAAGCACTTTCCAGCACAAGGATATCTGGAACAAAACAGGCCGAGCTCCTGTCGCAAGACCAAATGCACCACTGCTTGCCCATCCTGGGAAGGAACCCAGTGTCCTGCCCTCGCCTCCAACTCACCAGTCCTCCATGCGCTTCTGCAGCTCGGGCAGGAAGAACTGCGCATGGAACTGGTAGATGGAAGAGATGTTGGAGAAGATCATTTTCACCACCTCCTCTGGGACCGTCTTCCCATTTCTGGCTTCGTTCATCAGCTCCGTATAGAACACCTGGAAGAAAGGAGGGGTGAGCAAGAGAGTCAGGAAGGGGCCCTGTCCCCTCTGGGACCGGCGCATTGCTCAGCGGAGGGGACCGACTCCAGCCAGGATGCAAATCCCAGGTCCCAGGGGAGAAGCAGGAGTAAAATGTAATATGGGTTTTGCTGGGAAGTGGAAAGAAGCGCTCCTTGGGAGCACGGGCCAGGCAAAGGGCAACCCTGGCCCTGAGGACCATGGGTCTAGCACAGCTTCCATCCCTACGGCTTCCCGCTCTCTGAAACCTCCAGGGAAGAGTCCCCGGGCCGCACGCACCCTGAGCTGCGCTCAGGGCTGCTGCAAGGTCCCAGCCTTGGACTAACAAATCCCGAGGCTTCGTGAGCGGGAACCTGCGCTTGGCCCTGCCTGGCTCAGGACAGGCCCAGCCCAAGGGGCGCCCGGGCGGCAGGACGGTCCCCTCCAGGGCCACTCACCTGGTCGAGGAGGTGCAGGCGGCCCACATAAGCCCGTTCCGTCTCCAGCAGCTCCAGAGCAATTTTCTTTTCCTCTGGCTCCTGTGCAGGGAGAAGAGCTCAGTCCTGCGGGCAGCAACAGGAAGAGTCCCCCCCCAGCCCGGGGATATTGTGCACAGCATCCGACCCCGACAGCAGAGTCACACAGGACCATCCCCATCCGCATCTATCTGCTCATGGGGAACCCATCCCGTGGCTCCCGGGAAGCTGCTGCTCCTCCATCTCTGCGCTCCAGCCCTGGCACGGGCACAGCCGCTTCCAGGAGCCAGCAGAGCCCTCAGCTCCGCTCCAGCCCACGCGACTCCCTGCCGGAGCGCGGGCACTGGCCAACCTGGCTCGTGCTGCTTCCACAGCTTAACTTGCCACCTGCATCGAGGCCCGGGTCCTGCTGCCTCCTCCAGCGGCTCTCGCCGATCTTGTGCCGGAGAGAGCGCAGGCATTTGAAGCTGAGCCCCCGCTGCCCCCACTCCGAGGAAGGCTGCGTCTCCTCCTCCTCCTCCTCGCTCTCTCGCTCCGCTTGGGAAGAGCCGCCCATCAGGCAGAGCCGCTGCTCCCGGCTGGCCGAGGGGCCGGGAAGCCCTTGGAGACGGCGGCTCGCGGGGCTGGCGCGGGCGTGCGGAGCAGGGCGATCCCTGTGCGGGCTCCAGGGAAACGTGCGGGCCCTGCCAAGGAAAGGGCTCCGTGTGGGTGGCTTTGCAGAGGGATGGGTTTTCGGTTGCTTTCTCACTTCCCTTTCCTGGCAACAAGAAGGATGACAGAGCGGCGACGGAGGAGAAACCACACAGGGCACAGGCTTGGAGATGCCCGTGGTGGGTCACCTGCCACCCGAGAGCTGGTTCCTGTGGTAAATAACTCCAGGCAGGGCCAGGCCGGGACTGCGGCCATGAGTGCAATGAGGAAAAGAGGAAAAGCAGGACGAAACCAGACCCGAACAGCAAAGCTGCAGCCAGGAGATGTCTCACGTTGCAGACAGCCATTTGAAGGTGGTGACAGGTCCATGCTCGTGTTTTTAAGCACCCACCTGTGAGCACGTGAGTGCTGCCCAGCCACACGCATATCCCCTGTGTGGGGATGCATAATCCTGCATGAGAGAGAGGCTTTATCCATCCCTCCCGGTGCCCCCAGAACCACATTGGTCAGAATCTACCACTGAAACCCAGAAGAGAACTTCTCCCTTTCCATTTGCAGCATGACTTGTGCAGACCTGGGCTCAAACTACTTTCTGTTCCAGAAAGAACTTGCTCCCAGGCTCCCAGCTTCTCCAAAAGCTCCAGCAGCTGCTTTTGTTTCCTCTAAGCAAGGCTCCCATTGCAACAGAGACGCAGCAGCAGCGGAGCACAGGCCCCAACCACCACAAACAACCCCAGCACAGCGATACCTAACACCAAATTTCCACATGGAGCCCAGAGCTGGGGATGAAGCATGGAAGGGAGGAGCAGGCAAAGCCCCCGGAGCAGGAGGAGGGAACTTCCAGAGGGAAGTCACGGGAGCCATCCTTGGAAGTGCTGCAAAGCCCATCCACGCGAGCCCATGCTCGTAGGGCTCCCCGGAGCCGCTCAGCGAGACGCAGCAGGGCAGGAGGCACCATCTCGGTGTCACGGTGACGCCGTGGCGCTGTCGGGGGCACCTGAGCCACGTTGGCACCGAACCCCCAAATCAGCCATGGCCCCTCGAGGTTTTCAGCCTCCACAGCTCCCAGCAGAGGCAGCGGCTGCTCGTGGCGCTCGGCCCTGCGAGGCGTCCGCGCTCCCTCCCCAGGGCCTCCATCTGGGCGGCGTGGGGCGGCCCCCCTCACCTTTGCTCCTCGAACGTGGCCACCAGCTCCGAGACGCTCCTGGGGATCTCTGCCCCCATGCCCTTGTCTCGGAGCAGGCCTGAGGCTGCGGTGATGGCCGCTGCCACCGCTCGCTCCTGCTGCGGGGACCCCACCGGGAGCCGCGATGCCCTCGTGGTGCGAGGACCAGGGCGGCCTGACCGCAACAGCAAAAGGGAAGAGGAAGCGCGGCGGGACGCGAGCGGGAGGGACGCCGAGAAAACAGCGGGAATTCGGGTCGGGGGACCTCGCCGTCGGCCCGGCCTGGCCGTGGGGATGGTGCAGTGGCACCGACCGGGCCGCAGAGCGCCGTGAACTGGTGCCCGTGTCCTGGGCTGGCGACAGGGCCGCGCGGCCCCGGACCCACTGCGCCCTGGGACCACTGCCCATCGCCTGGGGGCGACCCCGCCAGAACCACCCCCGCACCCCGCACAGTGGTACCGCCCGCCCCGCCTCCCCCGCTCCCATCCGGGAATGGTTCAGCCCTGCCCATCACAGAGTGGCCCCGCCCCTCCGTACCGAGGCCCCGCCTCCCTCCCGGCACTGGTCCCGCGCCCCGCCCGTCCCGCGCTGACCCCGCCCCTCTGTGCTAATGCCCCGCCCCCCGCCGCGCTGGCCCCGCCCCCGGCGGCGGCGCGCTGACGCGGGGGCGGTGCCGCGCAGGCGCGGCGCGGCGCGGCGGGCCATGGCGGGCGCGGCGGCGCGGGGCGCGGCGGCGCGCGCGCCCCCTGGCGGCGCCGAGGGCGGCGAGGGGCTGTTCGTGGCGCTGGGCGCGGGGCTCGCCGCCCTCAGCCACCCGCTGCTCTACGTGAAGCTGCTCGTGCAGGTGCCGGCGCGGAGCGGAGCGGGCGGGCCCTACGGGGCACCCTGTGGGGGGGGGGCGTATAGGCGCCCCTTATATAACGGGGTGAGGAGCCCCTACGGAGTAGGGAACCCCTATATAGCTGTGGGAGGGGGACTCTGTATCCGCTATAACCTTTATGGAGGAGATCCCCTATAGAAAGGCTGTATAGGGCCACCCCCTGTACAGCACCGTGGCCACGCTATACATTGAGTACCCCCCAATGCGGCATGGGGAGCCCCTCTATAAGGAGGGGTGAGGACCCCTCTGCAGTTTGGATCCCTATATAAAGTGCGGGGCAGGGGGGAAGCACCCTCCACAGCAAGGCCCTTTCAATAGCAGGGATGGAGACTCCTATGTAAGGGGGACGCTGTATAGAGCGGGTCAGTGGGGACGCCCTCATGTAACAGCAAACACGTCCTGAGTAATTGTCACCACTAACGGGACGAGACCCTCCAAAGGGCAATGTGATCTCCTATGCAATGGGGACCCCTATATAAACAGGACGACCCTTCCCCCCAGATCCAACGGGATGAGGCTGCCCCATGTAATGGTCCCACTTACAACGGGGACGGGGACCCGCTGCGTCCCAAGGACCCTATGAAAGAGAAGGGGAGGGAAGGGACGTCCTGCGCCGTGGGGACTCCCACCTGGTCTTGCGGAGGGTGTAGGAGGCCTCTTGGGGTTCGGGACGAGCCCGGCAGCACGGGGAGGGCACACGGGAGGGCTCGGCACCGCGGCGCTGGCGGCAGGGCCGGGGTGACCGGCTTCCTCCCGAAGGTCGGGCACGAGCCGCTGCCTCCAACGGTCGGAAGAAACGTGCTGGGGAGAAAAGTGCTGTACCTGCCCGGCTTCTTCACGTACGGTGAGCGCTGCCGCCCGCCCGCGCGACGCCGCGGCGCGGGAACGCGGGGACGCGGGGCCGGCAGCTGCGTGCCCGGAGGCCAGGGAGATCCAGGGCGGTTTGGACCCAGCACAGGCCGGTGTGAGCCAAATTTCAGCAGCTCTCCTGCATCTGCGTGCCAGCGACGTCGCTGAAGTCCAGAGGAGACATGAAATGCTACAGGGAATTGAAAAGCCATCATTAATGTGTCTCTTGGTGCAAAGAGGGGAAAAAGAAGGTGCTGGCCCGGGTGCTGGCCCTTCTCTCTGCAGAGCCCTCGAACCTCCACACATCTCCTGGCACCAAGGAGCTGCTGTCCAAGGGTCAGACGCTCCCTCGTGTTGCTGCCCCATGGGAAGCACATTCCTGCCTCGGGCTGAGGTCTGGGGAGCAGCCCGTTCCCGGGGGCAGAGACTGTAACGGGAGGGGGCTCGTGCCGAGGGTGAACCAGCTCTGGGCTCCGTTTGACAGTGCTCTGAGGACAGAGCAGGAGTTTGTGCCGTGTAGGTCTGTTGGTGGAGGGTTTTTACACGTATAAGAGATGATCACAATCCTTTTCTCGCTACAAAACAGTCCTGCAATAACTCGGCTGTCTGCCCTGCTCATTTGTATTGTAGATGGAGCCCTAAAGGGACAGAAATACCAAGAAAAAGGGAAGGTAATATATTTAGAAGGGGAAAAAAATGTATTTTCTCTCTCTGTGGGTGGGGCAGCATGGGAGAGGTGGGCGAACACTGTGTGGCCCTGGGGATCTTTCCCTCTTTCACAGAAGGTTTGGGGAAGGGGACTGTATAATCCTGATCCCAGAACGGGCAGCAACAAGCGGGACATTATCCCTCCCTGCCTTAGTGGAGGTCAAAGCACCTTGTAGCCCTTTCAGGTAGGCAGAACATAATCACAAGACTAGAATTAGCCCCCAGATCTGGAGTCACCCTCCCAGTTTAGACAGATATGATGGATTACTTACTGTATCTTACCTGAAATAGAGCTTCTCTAATAAACCAGTCATGGGGAGCCCGCGGGCAGCTACGGCACCGTGCCGAGCCCCGGTGCGGCTTCGGCCACGCGCCGATTCCGGCCTGACGACAGCCTGGTGTTTTCTTACCCAGCCAGACACATTGTGGAAGTGGATGGGAAAAAAGGCCTGTTCCGTGGTCTTACTCCTCGGCTCGTCTCCAGCACTTTATCCACCATCACCCGGGGGAGCGTGAAGAAGGTAAAGGTCGGCTTCTCTCTCCATAAATCAGCCTGCGGATCGGCCCCTGCTGCTGCAGCCCATCCAGGGAGCCTGCACGCGCTCGCTGCCAGCCACGGCTGCAGGGGAGAGGGGAAAGCTCCGCTTCTCTCCACCACTAACAGCTCTGAGTAGCTCCCCAGGACAGCAGAATGATGCCCGTGTCCCCCAGACTTGCCTTTTGTCCTTTGTAAGCAGTCTCAAGTCCCATCTCACCATTTCCTCCTGTTCTCAGATCCCAGGAGTTTGTGGTTCAGCACCTGTCAGTTTTGTTCTTATGGTTCTTTCCCTGCTCAGGCCTTTCCACTGGAGGACATGGAGCACGTTTCCAACAAGGATGACGTGAAGACTTCCCTTAGGAAAGTGGTGAAAGAGGTGAGCGGTGGCCCACAGCTAGGCACGGGTTGGAAAATGTCGTTTGTTAATATTGCTCGTTAACGAGCGGTGGGGAGAGTTCATGCTGAGGACCTAGAGATCAGGAGAAGATAAAACAGCAAGTTGTGGGTGTGAAATTATTGGAAAGAAACTCTGAGGGTTTCAGACCGTGGCACTTAGTAGCCACTTTGGGATCAGCTGTAAAATATTTCATAGAAATAGTAGTGGGAGGTTTACCCCTAGCAGCAGATTTCAAAAGAGGCCTGGGACAGGTTTCCCTGCATAAAGGGAATGGGATTGAGCTGTGCGGATGGAGCCGTTTCTTAGAGTGTGATTTTTCCTGCCCTTCACAGACCTCTCATGAGATGATGATGCAGTGCGCGTCCCGGGTCGTCTCGCATCCCCTGCACGGTGAGTCCTGCCCTGCTCCAGACCAAGGAGCCCTGGTGCAGGCAGCACACGGCCTCCAAACGCTCTTTACTTGATGCATTTTTTCTCCCTCCCTCTGGAAAATGGCTCCATTTGAACCTGCAGAATGGATGCAGATCCAGAGTGGTCACTTGGAGATCCTAATGGTCAGTGTGGCTGTTAGGAATAACCCAAACGAGCATCGCAGCAATCTCTGAGAGCTCATCCTAGAGATCCTGCTGGGGCTGGGGCCCGCAAATCCTCCCTCCACTTCCAGATCAGGGGAGAGAGACTCCATCTAACAATTTTTGAGATGTGTAGGAGAACTGAGAACAGCTGGAAGTGAGTTGAGGGAAGCTTGGATTTTCCTTCACATCCGTCAGACTAATGAACTTTGGTCACTTTTGGGTTGTTAATGCTGTGTTTCTTTCTTCCTAGTGATCTCTATGCGCTGCATGGTCCAGTTCGTAGGCCGGGAAGTCAAATACAGGTGAATAGGGGCAGCTCGAGGGTTTTGGGTGCACAAAAGCTGGAATGGGGCAGGCCGGAGGCTCCTGGGCGGTGGGGATACAGTGACCCAGGAAGTTTGGGAGACCAAGAAGCAGATCTGAGCCATGGCTAGAGAGTGGGTGACTGCACAGTGAAGGAGGTGGGAAGGCTGGGGTCTGTCTGCGCCCTGGCATGCTGGATCGGCCGTGGCGGAGCAGCCGACATGCCGCACTCGTGGCACCTTCCTCTGCAGCCTCTTCTACCCTCAGCTGCAGGTCGAGCAGCAGCGCAGGGGTTGCTGCAGGTCGGCAGCGTGGCCATCCTGAGGGGGCTGAGGACAGTGCTGCCGCCGCTCTGGGGGGACAGCGTGGGCTGGGGCTGCTGCTGGGGCTGCTTGTGCAGGGCCGGGCCACAACGCCGCTCACAGCGCTGCTGCTCTTTCCACAGCGGCGTGTTCAGCGCCATCGGCAGGATATTGAAGGAAGAAGGGATCCTGGGATTCTTCGTGTACGTGAGTTCTTGCTTAAATACCTGCTCCTGGGGTCAGCAGGTGCTGGTGGCTCTCCCAGTTGCTCTGCAAACACCAAGAGGTTACATTCGGTTCCCTTTTGTGTGCAGTCTTGTTCCTGGGACACTCACATTGCTCTGATAAGCAGAGATTAAATCTGTGCCTTTGGGAGAGCTCCAGCTCTATTGGGCTTGGCCCGAGGGAAGAACCAGATCATATCTTCAGTAGAGCCCGGGGAAACCCCTTTATTTTTTTCCTACTTTTTTTCCTTGGTGCTTCTCTGTGTTTCAGTGTAGGGCATTTCAAGCACTTGTTTGTACACTGGGCACTAAGAGCAAGTGCAATGAGGTCCCTTGTTGAAATTAAAGCCACAGCCCAGATAGGAAACACATTCCTCTTTAGAGCACCTTGTAATTAGCACCTGTAATTAGCAGGTGGTTCATGCTGGCAGCAGCTTTGTCCATGGGTCAGGAGCACCTAGTGTGTGTCTGAACCTGTGCAGAGCTCAAAGTGGCTTCTGCCCAGGTACAAAGCAAGGCAAATTAGTGGCATTGCTAAAGCTGGAGTCTGGCAGATACATTTTTACTTCAAGCCTTCATTAGCACTTCTTGCTTTTTTTTCAAGTTTTGTTAAAAAATGAAGGCACCTGCTGCCTCTGCTCCCAGCAGGTGGGTAACTCATTTTATTACACCAATAATACTAGAGCTAGCTCCCAAATTCCAGGAAGAGCATTTGGGCCAGATGCATTTTGCTCTGGAATCCAAAATGGGAAATCTGGGCCTTGACATGAAGTGTGACTACACTGGGAAGAGGAAAACAGTCACAGGGGGCCTTGCACCCTCTTTCTTTGGGGATAAAGTCCAGAGGTCATGGAGACCTCCTTGGCCAGGTGGCACCAGATCTTCCTTCCTTCCAGGGCTGAGCTCCAGGCCCTGCAGCCCACATCCCCTCCGTTAAACACAAATCCCTCCTCTCCCGTGTCCTGGGGTGGCTGTTCCCCTGGTTGCTGCCCATGGAGCACGTTGCCCCTCACACTCCCCTCTCCTCCATCTGGGCACTGTGCTGGGAAAACGCACGTGAAAAGCCAGCTGCGTTCCCTTCCCCCACATAAAATAAACACCCTTGGTAGCCTAATTAAACTTAATAGTTCACAGGAAAGGCTTTAACACAGCCCAAAATGTCTCAGGGGGCCTCTGAAGTTACACATGCTCTACGACTCCGCTAGGAAATCCCATGGCCGTGGAGGGACTGTGTCTGTAGGACCAAACTGCTCCCTTTCTGCTCTCAGCCCTTCCAGTGCAATCCAAACATATCCACTCCCTGAAAAATCACTGAGGGTCCCTTATTTCTCCTGTCCTTATGATCCATGCACAGCATTATCAGCAGCACACGCTCACGCTGGATGCACGCGTGGCTAGAGATAAATCCCTCCCCTGAAATGCTTTGGAGTTTTGTTCCCTGATGGGCTTATCTCAGTTCCCCTCATATCTACAGCAGCCTCCTGGCTGCCAGCAGGAGAGAAAGGTGATTGCAGGGCTCAGACAGACACTGAAACTGTCCCACACTGCTCAGAAAAGGCTTGTTCCAGTCCTCCAGCATTGGCATTTCTCTTGCTGGGTTGTAGAAGTAGTTGGGTTGGGTCACTGCATCCTGCAGGATTCCTCATCTGCTGCTCTGACTTTTGAGCTTTTAGTGATTTATCATTAAAATCTTCTGTTCTTAGCCCCAGAATTCTTGCCTGGGTCTCCAGACCTGCTCAGGCCTCAACAACAGGCAGTTTAGCCAAGACAGGTGAAACCATCAGGCTGGGTCAAAGCACACAGCAAATGCAGATGGGAACAAACATCTTGGACTTACTTGATGCCAGGGAAGCTCTTTGACATGTTTCATCCCAGATTAAGACCCCTGGAAGCAGCAGCGCAAGGAGATGGTGCTGCCCAGAGCGCTGACCCTCATCAGTAAGAGCTGAAAGCAGAGGCAGTGGGTTGGGACCTTTCTGAACCTCATGTCTTTTTTTATTCCTCCTCTTTTACCATTTTAGTGGCTTAGTCCCTCACATCCTGGGGGACGTCATCTTCCTGTGGTGCTGCAACCTCTTGGCTCACTTCATCAACACGTACGCGGTGGACGATAACGTGAGTTACTCCCTGCTGCAGGGCCCTGATGGGAAGCAGGGGCTGGGCTGACCCCCGGCCCTGGGGCCTCCACGTCGCTGCTCTGCCCCAGGCTGCTCATCCTGGGCTCGGAGGGGTGTCGCACGGTGGCCGTGGCGCTCTGCTCACGGCCACCTCCTCCACAAGCCCTTTGGTTTCTCTCTTTCCAGTTCAGCCAGGCGTCGGTGATCCGGAGCTACACCAAGTTCGTGATGGGGGTACGTAGGCAACGTCCTTTCCACCTCTTCCTGCCCAGCTGCGGTGACAGTCTGGGGAGGAGGCTGTAGCATTTGAAGCCTGGGCTTTTCATCCAAAGCTCGGGATAACTTTGCTAACGTGCAAAAGCTAGAACAGCAGTAACGAGCGCTTCGGCACGATGGACAGCGGAGAGACGCTACCGGGTTTCTTTGCCTGCAGATCGCGGTGAGCATGCTGACGTACCCCTTCCTTCTCGTGGGAGATCTCATGGCAGTGAACAACTGCGGGTACGTTGGTCACGGGGGGATCTAACGTTTTGTGCCTCTCTTCCACCCCCTTGTTGTCCAAATCCTTTGCTAATGATTGTAAAGCTTTCACACAAACGATAAACCATACAGTGCCTTGCAGAGCCAGCTCGCTTCCTGTCCCAGGTTGTTTATAATTTTAGATCAGAGAGTGCAGACAGGGGCAGGATAAAGGCCCAAGTGAAAAGGAATAGGCAGAGTTGTGGTGGCACCATCTGGGCTCAGCTAGACCAGAGGCAGAAGGGATCGGAAGGATTTAGTGACTTGGGAGCAGCACAAGGGAAAGCAGAGCTCCTACTGCACCTGCAAGAGAGCTGGGAGGGAGCTGAGCGAGGCAGGGACGCCTCCCTTGGCCCAGCTTGTTTTCCCAATCCCGCTCCTGTTGCTGCTCGTGTCCACGTTCACGGGCAGCCCCTCGGTGCTGTGTTGCCCTGATGCTCGTCCTCGAGGCGCAGACGCAGCGCGTAGCACTGAGCTCAGCGCGTCCAGGTAGCGCTACTTGTTTGTGCGCTCGGGGGCAATTCGGTTACAGGATCTGTTGCAGTTTACATAACAAAGCAGGCGTTTGGCCTCCGGCCCAGCACAGACACTGTTTCTATGTCCCCACTTACACTTCTCGTTGCTCTTGGGTTACCTCTTGGCCTGGATAAGACGCGGCCGCCGTCTCAGCTCTGTGTCTTTCCGTGCAGGTTGCGCGCCGGCCTCCCGCCCTACGCTCCCGCCTTCACATCCTGGATCCACTGCTGGAGGCACCTCAGGGACCAGGTGAGGGAGCGCAGGGCCACCCCCGGCAGCGCCGCCCTGGTGCAGGGGACAGGTGACCCTTGGGCTGCCTTAACTAACCCGCCCGCTCCTCTTCCTCAGGGCCAGCTGTTCCGCGGCTCCAGCCTGCTCTTCCGCAGGGCGCCCACATCCTGCTTCCCCATCGATTAACTCCCCGGCTCACGGGGAGGAGCAAGGAACTTGGGCTCCTCAAGAAACTCCAAGCTTGTTTTGATATCTACATATTGTTCCTTTCCAGTCCCAAGTCCACAGTGCCAGAACAAGCCGCCTCCTCTCCAGCCAGGCCAGGAGAAACCAGCCTGCAGCAAGCTGGTTTCAGACTCCAGCAGGGCCAAAACCCCTTTCTCGCAGCCAGCGTGGCCGTGATGCGTAGGAGAAGGTAGTTGGCCCTTTGGTTCAGGCTGCTGGAGATACCGGAGCAGCCTGTTCTTGAAGTGGAAAATGCCCAGGTACAAAACAAATCAGCCCCGAAGCATTTGCTGAGACCCAGTGCAGGGACAAAAAAGACTGCTTTGTTCTGCCCATTCTGCCCACGCTGAGAAGAGGCAAAAGATCCAATGTTGTTTTGCTGGGAAAGCCACACTAATACATCTCCCATCATATCCCTTATGGGTACACATTTGTGTGACTGGGAGCTCATTCCGGTGAGAGCAACCCTGGGATCCATATCTAAAGGTTTTGTGAGTACCTGAGGACTGGGGAAACACACCACCTCATCCAGGCACGGAAAGAAAGTGATAACGGAACAGGTAATGGAAATGGCATCCTAAAGAGGCAGATAGATTTTGTCTCCAGGATAGTGTTGGGACTTGGAAGGTGAAGGCAGCACTCGAAGGGATGTGCACTGCACACTGACTGCTCCGGGACAGCCTTTGGCCATAGCCTGGATCAGCAGGATCAGCTGTATTGGAGATGACCAGCAGTGCTCGGTCCTGCTAGGGGCAACCCAGGCGAGCAGGGCCCAAGGGGAGGCCGATGGACAAGGGGCTGTGCAATATTGTGCAGGGTCTCTCCCTGCGGAATGCTAGGAAGCAAGAGGACTCGCCTTGCAGTACGGACACGAGCTCTGTTACTGTCTGGAATGAAGGAATAAACCTGTAGCTGGCCACAGACTTGAGAGGCATCGGGATTAGGGGCTCTTCACACACCAAGGACTTGAAGATGCTCAGACGTGGTTGGGCCTTTGCAGAACAGAGCCCTCCCGCAGCAGCAGGGCAGGATTTATCCTCAGCTCCCCCAGACAACGCTATTTGCACCAGCCTGTGCTGTTACTGCAGCCAGGCAGACTTCCCCCGTTCCAGCTCCCCTCTTGCTCTACGAAGCAGTCTTTTGCATCCAGTTCTGCATGTGCTGCACTTCTGTCACAGGACTCAGGAGGATCTTTTGGGGACCGAGTTCCCGCGTGCTGCTAACACACACTGATGTCCTGGCTCTGGAGCCCCAGGGTATTGCCCAGATCTCTCTCTCCGGGTCCCTGGGTGGCTTCTTGATACCTGCAGGGATTTGAGAGGTAGCTGGGGTCACATCTCATGGCTTCGGGGACCTGCTGTTGCACAGGGGCTTTCCCATGGATGGGCTCGATCTGCCTCTCCAGGCCGAGGTCCGGGGACGCCGATGGGGCCGCGTGTGCTGGAGCAGCAGTCCCAAGCCCAGCTCCCCTCCGCACCGTGCGCTCAGTCCCCTCCTTCCTCCCCCCTCAGCCCCCGGTAGAGCTTACGTTTCAGTCCCATAAGTAAAATAATGCATGGTCCTATTCTGTAACACAAGAGATGATTTCTAAGAGGATTTAACTGTGCTCTGAAATACAGCTATAAAAACTTCTCTTAGGTGTTTCCTTTTTACAGATACTTATTTGTACTGGATAACGGTTTTCCTCGCTCAGGGATGATGTTGGATTAAGCAGCATCCCATTTCTTGCCCAAAGGGCGGGAGCTAAAATGCCTGTTGCAAACCAGGATGCCTGCAGCTCTTGTGCAGCCCAGCCTGGGATTTGCAGCATGGGTTTTGGCTGAGCAAGCGGCACGGGGTGCCCCTGGGCTGAGAGGGGATGTGGCTGCTTGAAACTCCACTAACACCAATTTCACCCTTAAAGGCAGCAAAAAAAACAGTGAAAAGTGGAAAAAAACATATAGGTATTTTATATGTTTGTGAAAACAGCACTCAACAGAGCTGTCCGGGGGGAAGCCATCTGGAAAAGGGGTCGCACGTGGTGGTGGTGGGGCAGGGGACACAGCTCCCAGGCACAGGCCCTGTCCTAGCCCAACACAGGGCACTTGCTTTTTCATGTCATGAGCCAGTTTCTTGCCTCTCAGTAGCCAACAGTGTCTCACAGCACCTGCTCCTGGAGAATCATACTTAAATCCTCAAAATTAGGAGGACTTTCTGCTGCTCACAAACTTCTTAGCCTCCTGGTGTGGCCTGGCAGCAGCCACTGTAGCAAAAGACACTGTTGCTTTTCCTTTAACCATTTCACCTAAATCTGCCCCAAATGCAACTTTTGGTCAATTTCAACATAACTAAACTGGGTTTCAAAGACAGATAAAAAGCACAGGGGAATGCACAACCTCAGTGTTAGCCCAAATCAGGTTGCTACCAGCAGGAGAGTGAAACATTTTCTTACCTTGCCCTGCTTTCTAGCCTAGGCTCTTCTCATTCCTCACCTCAAGGAGGACCTGCCCTGGGGACCACATCTACGTCAGGAACCAACCCAAGCTCTGCCTGGGCTTCTACCTGCTCTTAAATTGCAGCCAGCGGGTGCTGGGGCCTCGTTAGCGGGTGCCCTGCCCGGTGCTCACAGCTGATGGGGACAGGGCTCCGAGCCCGCAATAGGGGCATCCAGGCTGGAATCGAGTTGGTTCAGCTGGGAGAGCGGTGTGGGATGGAGCCAGGCAGCTCCGACCCCCGGCCAGGGCTCCGTCCCTTCACTATCTAGCAAGGAAACAAACCCGTGTTTAAATATTGACTCTCTCCTGTGGGAAAACAGGGCGCAGGTCGCTGCCTCTCCCTGTGTGCGGAGCTTATCGGCCCCGTGCAGCAAGCAGGGACTGCTGGGACTTCGGCTCCGACGGGAGAGGGAAGCTGAGGTGAAGGCAGCCCTTGCTTTCCATGGGAATCTTGGATGTGGCCGCCCGGCTCCCGCGAGGGCTCATGGTCCCGCTCCCGCAATTCCCGGGCGGCTCTTGGGGGGCGCTTTGAGCACCGCGCGGTGCCCGCAGCCCCCATGGCCGGTGGCCCCGTGCGCAGGGAAGGGGCCGCGTGCCATCGTCTCGCCCTCCTTTACCCCCTTCGCCGCCATCCCGCTGAATCCACCCCCGGCCCCGCAGCTCCCTTCTCCGCGGAGCCGGGAGGAGGCCGGCCGGGCAGGTGGCTCCGTGGTGCCGTCGCCCTGGGATCTGCTCGCCGGGAGGAGGGCCTCGCGCCGCCGCTCCCCCGCAGCCGCAGGGCCCCGTTCGGTGGCGGCGCACGAGGAAGCGTCACCGCGGCGCGGCCGCCCTCGATAAGGGTGTTTGCTCCGTTCTGTGCAGGGCCAGAATTGAAAAATAACCCCCATGGGCGTCCGTGCTGCCAGCGGGGAGGCGAAGCCGGACGGAGCTGCTCCCTCCTGCTGGGAATTGCTCGGGACCAGGGCTCAGAGCGGATCCCGGCTCCGCTCTGGTCCCCGCTTCATCGGGGCTCCGTAGTGCCGAGATGGAGGGGAGGGCGCCCAGAGCCGGGGGGAAGCCAGAGCCTCATCCGAGGTGTGAAAGGACGGAGGGGGAGCAACAGGCAGGAAATCCCTGTGGGAAATGAGGGGAAAAAAGCCCCAGACATTGGAGCTGGTTCCTCCCTGGGAGCGTAGCGCAGATGGGGACAGAGGAGGAGGGGGCAGCGCCGGCCACGGCCGCGCTCCAACGTGAGGCCGGCCCAGCCCGGCCTTCGTGCTCCCGCTTGGCTGCAGCCGGGCAGAAGGGCTGCGGCCTGCACCGACGGAGGTGTCGGGACCCGTTCGGAAACCCTTTGGAGCGGGCAGGCTCCCCAGCACGACCACAGGGAGGCTGGAGAGGGCCACGCGGCGCCGAGGGCTTGATGGCGACAGGGCCGTGCGGCCTCCGAGCCCCCCCGGCCGCCGCAGCCTGCAGGGGGAGGAGGGCGACACCGAGAGCTCCCGGGAGCCGCTAAATCATCCTCTCCCGCTCCCGATGCGATTCCTCTCCCTCCTCCACCACCACGGCCGCGGCCGGGCTGGGCACCGCTCGACGCTGCCTCTTGCCTCCGCGGGGGCCTTGATTAAAACCCACCCGTAATGCCGTAATCTCTCCAAATTGAGTTTCTTCCTTAAAAGCCGCCGGAGCGGCTCTTGTCACGCTGCCAAAGGAGGCTGGGAGCGGAGTCACATGCCTCAAAGTTTTACAAGCGGCGCGAGCCGTCTCGGCAGAGCCGCGCCAGCGAGACGGGCACGCCGGCCGCCACGGGGGCGCGCGCCGCCGCCGCCGCCCGTTTCCTTGGGCGTTCGGGCTTCCCGCTTTTCGGCAGGACAAAGACGTCGGGGTGGGTTCGGCGCGTTTTGTTTTCTCTCGAGGGCCGGCGTTGGGGAAGGGGGGCGAAGGAGGCCGGAGGCGGAGAAGGGGGGAAGCCGCCCGCGAGTTTCCCGAGCTGCTGAGACGTCGCCGAGAAACTTGGAGGAGGAAAAGCCGTGGCGGGAGGGAAGGGGTGGCGGGGGGGGCGGGAAAGGGAAAAAAGAGAGAGAGGAAGAAAAAAAATTAAAAAAAATAAAATATGATGACGTCACTCGGAGCAGGGGTGCCTTCCCTGCTGCCTGTCAGCTGCGACTGAAAAGAACCGGGCAATAAAACAACAGCCGCCTCTGTCTCCCTCGTTAAACACGGCACTAATTGGATGTTAATGTCGCCTTGCTCTTCTTGCCGGCCGCCCGCCCGGCCGCCCGCCCGGCCGCCGAGGCTCTCGGCAGCTCCGCGCCGCCCGGGGCCGCGCGCGGCTCCCTCCCTCCGCTCGCGGACCGGAATGATTCAGGCGCCGGGAGGCTCTTAAAAAAAAAAAGGGAGAAAGCCAAGGAGCCGAGGCGAGCGGGCGAGCGCGCCGGGGAGGGCGCGAGGGGCTTGGCGAGCGCCGCGGAGCTCGACGTTTTCCCGGGCATTGTCCTCGCCGCCGCGGGGTTGTTTTTCCATCCGTTCCTTTTTTCTTTTAATTATTATTTTTTTCACTTTCTTCTTTACCCTCCCCATTTCCCGTTGTGTTTGGGTCCAGTGTGCCGGGCCGAAAAAACCCCACACCATTTATTTTTAATTTTATTTTTTGAGAAAAAAAAAACCCAAAACAGAAAGAGCGGTTCAATGACGACAACCCCCCCCAACCTCCTCCCAGCTCCCCCCACAGCGGCCTCGCCGCCCAGCCTGACACCCCCCAGCACGTGGGAAGTGGCGGGTTTAGGGAGCCGGCGCGGGACGTTGCCGCTCGCCCGGGTCACCCGGAACGGGGGGCCGCGGCGGGTGCCACCCGCGCGTCTCCCTCGGCTGCCGTCCCCGCGGGCACTGGGCGCCACGGGGCGCTCCGGGGCGCCGGGGAGGTGAGTGGCGCCGGGGGCGATCGGAGCGGGTGGGCGACGCGGAGGGGAGGGCAGGGAGGCGGAGGTTGACCGGGGTGGTTGCCGGAGCCGGGGGGGGGGAAATCTGGGAGTAAAGTCCTACCTGGGATCGGTGCCAACTTCCTGCAAAGGGTTACAGCCCCGCGGCGCGGAGCCCACCAGAGGCGAGCCCGCTGCTGTCACGCGTCCAAGGGCGAGCGAGGAAGACAGCGGGAGCAGGTACCGCCGATGCCGAGCGGCCTCGTCCGCCCGCGGCCCCCGGGGTGGCTGCGCCGCTTGTTTTGATTTAAAAAAAAAAAAGAGAGAATGAGAGAGAAAACCCCCCTCCGAGGCCCAAGGGAGATTTCTGGCTTTCCCAGCGCCGCCTGGGCACGAGGGGCCCTTTTCCCCTGCGCGTGGGCGCCCCGGGGCGCGCGTGGAGGCTGGGGGGTGCCGGTGGCTGGGCCGGGGGTCCGCTCGGTGGCGGCGGGATTAGCATGCGGGAGACGCGGCTGTCGCTTCGCGTGCCGTCAGCGCCCGCTTTGTTCGGCGCGGCCGCCGCGGCGGTGCCCGCGCGCGCTGCCCGGCGAGGCGGCGCGCAGGCCGCGGGCTCCCGCGCGCGGCTCCCGCGCGCCCACCCTTTGGCTTCCCCCCTGCTCCTTCTCTTCTGGTTACAACAAAAATGCGTTTTTTTGTTGTTTTGCTTTTTTGGCATCTCCCCAGCGGCGTCGCCGTCACCCCCCCTTCCCTTCCCCAATCCGCCGCTACTCCTCTTTTTAACCATCCGCACGACCTGGCTACTCGAGGCCGGATAAAAAGGCCCGAAAAATCTCCACGCGAACCCAAACGAGCCCCCATCCGACCCCCAGGCCGACCTCCCCGCGCCGGCCGTTTCTCCCCACGGCTCCTGGGTTTCTATTTATCCAGTTTTCGTCCTTTATTATTTCCCCCTCGCCACGGCCGCGGGCGCCGGGTGTGTGTCCCCGCTCCCGGTGCGCTCCGGGCAGGACGGAGGGCGCCCGGGGCTTCGTGCGCGTGGCCGAGGGCGCCGGGAGCGCCGGTGCCAGGAGGGAGCCGGGCCGGGGGCAGGCGGGAAAAGCAGCATGAGGAAAAAATAACCCAAACCCTCGGCCTTTTGTTTCACCCGCGCCGATGGAGAGGAAGGTTTTGGCTTGAGGATTTTCTACCCCTTGATTTTTTCCCTTTTTTTTCCGGCGCGTCGCCAGGCTCACAGCAGAGCGGCTGTTGCGTATTTTTATTCCAGGGTTTGGTTTTTTTTTATTTTTATTTTTTTTTGCATTTTTTGTTTCGAAGGCGCCCGGGGCCCGAGGGCGGCGGGTGCCGCGCGGCGCCGAGCGCCGGAATCGCTGCCAAGCTGCCCTTTGTGCCAGCCTCCACGCCGGCCTTGGGTGTCTCGCTGGGATGAAGCCTGGCATCCAGGCACCGCCCATTCCTTGGCGCCGAGCGGAGAAGGAAAAGGGGAGAGCGCGAGCGAGCGAGACAAGGGGGGAGAGGGGGGAAAAAAAAAAAAAAAGCTGTCTCACTCAAACTGGCCTTTCTCGGGAAAAGGATCCTTCCCCGGCGATTGTCCGGATAAGCGGAGCTAAATCCAGCAACCACTCAACAACAAAACCACTCTCTTCCACGGTGCGTCTCTCTTGCTGCCTTGGTACGGAATCAAACCTCGCTCTTAATTTTGGGGGTTTATTTATTTATTTTTTCCGTTTGTTCGGTTGTTTTTTTTTGCCTTTGAATTCGAAATCCCGTTTCATTGCTCAGCTGCTCCGACGCTCCGTCGCGGCTCTCACCTCCCGTGTCCCCGAGTCCCTTTTCCCTCTGAGCCCTCCAGCCCTCAGTGCCAAAGCGGCTGAGCCTGAATCTCGCTCCGCTCCGGCGAGGGATGCGGAGCCGCCGGCCCGGTCCCTCCGCGCCGCCTTTGGAGCAGGAATCGAGGGCGATTCCTCTCCCTGCCCTCCTTGCCCCGAGAGCCGCTGGCACCCGCCGCCGCCGCCGCTTGCTTTCCGCACCGGGCACTGCCGAAGGGTGGGAAAAACAACACAAAAAATATGCCGAATCATGTCGGATTTGCAATTCAACATGGCAGCCGCAGCTAACGTGGTCGGGACGCGTCGTGCCGAGCAGCCCCGCGCCCTCCTTTCCTGCCGTGCCAGGGCAGGGCGGCGCCCGGGAAGGATGGAAAGGGCCGGATGAGCGGGAAGGTGCCCGGCGTGGGTCACGGCAGGAGGATAATTTTCCTGCTTTTTTTCTCGAGGCGGGGTGAGCTGTCCCGGGAGCAACCCGGGAAGCAGGGAGCTCCCGCGGGCCGGCCACGCGCGGCATTAACCGTTTGGACGCCGGCCGGTGGCGCCGCCGCGGGCACGGGGCGCTGCCGGGAAGGAGCCAGGAGGCCGCTCTGCGCGCGCCACAGCGGCCTCGGCCTTGGCAGACCGGCTTATCCGGGCGCTCCCGCACGGAAGCGCCTGGGAGGACCAACAGGGCCGCGGTGCCGTCCCAGGCCTCCCGCCTCATGGCTGGGAGCTCCCGGCCCGCGGGGCGACGGGCGGCCCCGACGCTCCCGGCCGCGGCCCCGGCGCGCGGCTCTGTCCTCCTTCTGTCAAAGCTCATTTAGGCCCTCTGGGGCCGCGACAAAAGCCGCTTGTTTGCAGGGCCGGGCGCTTCGCCCCGCTCGGGCGCCATGCGAGCCGCCCCTCCTCCCGCACCAAACTCTTCCTCCTCCTTCCTCCTCGCCGCTTCTCCCTCCTCCTCCCTGCGCCAAAAAAAAAGAACCCTCTTCCAGGGAGGGACACATGGCCGTAGAGCAAAGCCTTCGAAGGTGGCCGCACAGTGCCCAGGCCGGAATTCGCCGGTGGCGCTTTGGCTCCGCGTCCCGCCGGCTCCCGGAGCGGCTCGGCCGGCTCCTCGGCCCTGCGCGGCCGCCGGGGCCGCTCTCGGCGCCCTCCCCGCGCGCCCCTTCGCCGGGGCCCTGCCGCGCGGCCGCGGGGCAACGGCAGCGTCGCAACGGGCCGGATCAGCAGCGCTGAGCGGGGCGGCGAAGGCAGCCGGGTACCGAACTCCTCACGGGGCGGGTTTGTGCACGTGCAGTATTGGGTTTTGTAGAGCCTTGAGGCTGCTCGGCCTGTTTCGCACTCACCCGCCAGGCCGGGGACGTCGCAGTTCCCGCACGGCTCTGGGATCTGGCCTTTGCCTTGCGCAGGGCACTGCAGGTCGTTTGGAAATTGAAATTCCCATGTCGCCTTTAGCAGGAGCTGCGGCAACCTCAGGATCAAGTCCCAGAGATGCGTGGTGGTGCCAGAGCTGATTTCCACACCGGGTTACAGCCAGATGCTTAATGCTAATGGGAAGGGAGCGCTAATTTTTTTTTGCTAGTCAGTGGAGCTCTCTCCTTGCAGATTAACCACACAAACAGAGCCTAGCGTGGAACGATACGTTTCCCCCTTTGCCGCCAAACTCTGTTGCTCCCCTGGAAAAAGCCGTGGAGGTGGAGCAGGGATTCAAACCCCCACCGAACCCATCGCGTGACTCCCGCGGCCTCCGGATCGGGCCGCTCCTGAGAGGAGAGAGCGCCCGAACTGGAGCGAGACCCTTGTGACGTGTCCCAGGCAGAACATCTGGCAGCCGGGAGGAGCCCGGGCAGCCAAGGGCCGCAGCTGGTTTATTCCGCACAGCTCGCAGCGAGACGGGGCTTGCGCTCCCGGGATGCGGCTCAGCAAAAAGGATCAATTCTCAAAATTGGGAGTTGGATCTTTTTGCCATTTACTGCTCCTGAACATGGAGTTCGCTCTCAGGCTGCTCTGGTGCGAGCTCTGCTTCACCTTAGCATGGAAGAGCCCAAGTTTTTCTGCAAGGCTCGAGCCTTGCTTGGCCATTATAAACCTCTCCAGCAGGGAGAGAAGCCACTGTGTGTTTACAGCTACATTCCCGAGAGCAGGATCAGGCTCCTGGTTTGCCCAGGGTGGCTCTGGGAAATTTCCTTTCCTTAAAAGGGCCAGGTTTGGCCAAAGCAGAGTTTGGATTGTGTTTTCCTTTCCCCCCCACTTTTTTTTTTTTTTTTTTTTGCTTCTTTAACCCAGAGCAAAACTCGGCCTCCCGAAAATTCCCTGATTCACAGCCGCAGAGCGCGCCGGGCTCCCTTTCGGCAGGACCATCCCCGCACTCAGCTCGGCCCCCGCAGTGGCCGCTTGTGGTGGCGAAGGAGAAGGCGAGAGGGAGCCGAGACTGAACTCGGCCTCTGTGGGTCAGTCCTCGGCCCTTCCACTGACCACCAGCTCATTCCCGTGGATTTGGGCACACGTTTAGTGGGATCCACAGAGAAACGCATCCCAGGGAGAGCTGATGCTATCGGCTTCATGCACCAAGGGAAACACTGAGTACGCAGATGCACCCGGGTCTGAATTATCCCCCACACCACCCAAGAGCCGGTCCTTAGAAGAACTGATATTGATTTGCCTTGCTGCAGTTTCCTCGGTCTCACGTGCTTCACGGCTTTACTGCTGGGGAGCTGCTCATGGCTCCTGTTTCTCTTTGCTGTTCCTTGGCAAGGTGCGAGCGGACGGCAGGGTCACCCCGTTTGCACAGCGCACGGTGTTTGGGGGCTCCGTGCTCTGCCGCGATCGCTGCCGGCGCAGAGGGGACGTCTGCGCTCAGCAGGGCAGCCCCGGCCGCGGGCGCCGCGCGGGGGGCGTCTCCTCACCCGTAACACCGGGCCATGAGCCACCTGCTTCCTCGGGCCTCCTCCCCACGTGTGGGGACCTCCCACGGCTTCAGCTAGACTAGGAGATGCTGGGAATACCACCAAAAATCCAGGGAGGGGTTCTCCTTCCCCCGGCTTGGTGCTGTGCACTGGGTCTGCCAAGGGGAATGGCAATTTTAGGGGCTGCACATGGCATCCCAGGGCTGCCTCGGCATTCGGAGCCAGGGATGGCTTGGGAAGAGGCAGGGGATAAGAGCGGGCTAATATTCTTGTGCTGATTTTGGCTGCAGCTCCCTGAGATCAAGAGAAAGGGGCATCCCAGGCACACAGGAAAGAGGGTCCCGAGGAAGCCCTGCTTGGAGCAATGCGCTGGGGTTAGCGGAGCAGGTTGCACTTCTCATGTCGAAGCCCTATCCAAAGGGAGGGCTGGTGCTGCGAACAACGTGGTGAACAGCTGTAACTTCTACAGATTCGCTCCCAGAGGCCCCGTCCACGGGAGCGGAGCTGGTGCAGGGCCCGGGGAGCTGAGCAGGCCCTCGGTGAGCACAGCCGGGGCAGCCGCAGCCCCGTGGCTGGACGGAGCTGGGATGGACGCAGAGGGACACAGATGGAAAGGGCTGCACGGGTTTCTCCTTCCACCAACACCCCAGCCCACCTCCGAGCGGTCAGCCCTGACCCAGCGCGCTGGGGAACTCCCTCTGAGGAGTTAAATCTGCAAAAGCTGCTTCGCTCCCCGGCTAGGGCAGCCGTGCGCTGCTCCACGTGCCCTGGACCTGCCCCCAGACTGGCTGCACCTCTCAGCGGAGGATGCAGAGACCCCCATCACGGCATACGCTGATCCCCAACCCAGCCTTCGCTCCAGGGCTTGCACTGGTTAGACCTGAACACTGCTCCGGGGGCAGTGGCACAGGAGTCCCATAGCGAGCTCCCAAAGGAGGCAAAGCTGGGCCCCTGGAAGCTGGCTGTCCTGGAGCTGACACCAAGATAAGCCCCTGACCTCTTGTTGGACCTAGCCCTGCCTGAGCACTGTGGGAATTCCCATCTGGAGCTCAGCTTTGCAAGCTGGGACCTCCCCTCCTCAGGGGATTAGGCAAGATGCAGTTCCCAAGACAGTAGAAGGGGCTAATGAGCGGAGACAGGATAACGAAGCAGGTAAGGGCTTCCTGTCCTCCAGGGCTCAGGAGGAAATCCTGCAGCTGGTGGATGTGCATGTGATTAGTGTCCATTTCTCCCTGTGTAATCGACCCATCTGTTCATCCTTGCGCATCAGCGGCGCTACCCCAGCGCAGGCGGATGCCTCCCGGGCTCTGTTTCGATCCGCATCTGCAAAGGCCACTCCAAGCAGCTGGAAAACAAGGCTCCCTGGGAGCCGTGGCTGCAGCTTTGCAGCACGCTGATAAGCTCGGCTTTCCGGACACCGGCTGCTCAGCCGAGCGCAATCTCCCTCGGGCAGCTAAAGGTGGGTGACGTTCAACTGTCACCCCAGGCTGGCAAAGTCTTGCTGATCGCGTGGGATCCTGAGCACAGGCTGCACAGCCCTCACGTGGCTGCGGAAGGGCCCGGGCTTTCAGCCCTGCTGCACAGGAGCGCTGGTGATAACCAATAGGTGCCATGTGGAATCTGGAGGATTTGTTCCACCCTTTTCCTTGGTTATCTTGCCCAGCTATGCAAAATGCACCTGATGGTCTTGCGCTGGCTGGCAAACAGCAGGCAGCTTGTTGGCTTGAACTGAAGGCAAAGCAGGAGTTGGCCTGCAGAGGAATCTTTCTTCAGAAAGAGTGGCTCAAGTTTGCATGGTCCTTAAGGGTCTTCGGAAAGGTCAAACCTGGTGCCAGAATAAGGACAAAAATTTAAGTGTTACAATCCCCAATTCTGGTGTCCAGTGTATTCGAATGGTGTGACTTGAAATTATATTGTTGCATTTGGGCATTGGAGCTTCCCGAGCACAGAGCACATCACTACCATGCACAGAGTGCCAAAACATCACAGCTCATCAGAAACTTGAGGTAGGCATCACAAATTAAGCACTTCATTTGCTTTTAAGGGGCACTTGTTGCTTAACTTTATGTGCAACCTGCCTACAGCCCCTCTTATATTACTCCGGACTACTCTCTGGGTCTTAACTCTTGTGATTTTTGTTTGGTTTGGAACATACTGACTTACCACCAAGGAATAAATGAAAAGCAAAAGAAAACAGCAAAACTTGTTTGCATAGGCCCTGCATTGTTCTGTGTTCTGCTGCTACTGAAACAGGAGCAATAAATCCTGCTCGCTGGACAGAGAAGGGTTTTGGGTGGTAGCTATGTGCAAACAAGGTCAGGGAAGATAAACCACCAGAAAAATACTGTTTTTAGGAAATGACAGTTGAGGACAGCCAACCAAGTGATGAGTCAAGGCCAACATGACACCACCAATTAGCAAAATCATATTGATATCATTTCTCCAAGACAGTTTTGCATCAGCGAAGAGGAAAGACGGATGAATCTGTGTTCTGGTCTCTATGGCCAAACTCAGCTGCAACTAGGAGTCCATATGATTGGTGTGTTTGAAGCAGCATTTTGTAAAGGACTCTGACTGTAGAAAATACACCACAATTTCAGAAGGGCTCAGCCAACTGAGTGATGAGAATCAGCATCAGTCTGTTGGTGTCAGAGTGGGAACTGCTGGAGGTGGAAGCATTTGCAAGTCTTGCTTAATGGAGGGGTCCTGCTTTTGGTACAGTTCAATTGATGAAAACTCAGCCTAATCCAATGCACACAGACTCCTAATGTCTAGAAAAAAAAGGATACACGTTTCAGACTAAGTCCTTGTCTGACTAATTACAAGTTTTCAGCTTCTTAGGATCAGGCCTTGGCATTGTAAGAGTGTGATAAACATTGCATCTTCTAACAGCCGAATCTGCAGTTTCAGAGCTTGCAAGATTGGTATGGAGTGAGAATTGGTCTCACCTTAAAAGAGAAGAATCACAAACCCAAACTTGGTGCTCTGGGCAGGCAGGGAACCTCTTCCCTCCCACAACTTCTTTTCCAGCCAGCAGACACAGGATGGTCTGGGGAGAGATTTGCTCTTAAGGGGCAACTTTTGGCACCTTGATGAAGTGCAGGATTGCGATGTTTGCCGTAACCTCGCTCGAGGATGACAAACAGCCTCAACCAGCTCCAACAGTTTCATCTTTGTTAGGACCCTTCAGAACTAGGTAACAGGCCCTGCTGTGAGGTTTGACTTCACTGATAAGTTGCCTCTATAGGCAGAAACAGAAGGTGCTTGAAGCTGCACAAAGTGGCCTTTGGGTGAGCTCAGGACTGACTTTCTGCTTCCTCGGCCCGGAGTGCCCAAACCATATTGTCAAGAAGAAAGTCAACACCTTCAGCCTTCCTGAGAGAACCTGGCAGGGAAGAGTTAGAACAGACTCTGCCCTTTATTATTTTCATTCAAACATGCTGTGGAAATAGTGCAAATAACACAGATGAGTTGAGTTCTTCTCTCTCCTGCTGATGGCAGGGTGTCTTGACTGATGAAAATGGGGAGCCCATCCTTGTTAGAGCCGGTATTAGACTGCAGCCTTTGAGATCTACTGCCTCAAGCAATTCCATTGTTCAAAGCACATGCAGCTAATTAGTACATTAACTAATTAATCTTCTCAGCACTGCAGGTAGGGAGCATCTATCTCCCAAAGGAGGAAACAAAGGCAAAGTGACTTGCTAAGACTGGATGCTCAGCAGTGCCGAATGATTTCTTTCCCCCCCAAATGATTTTGTTCTTGTTGTGGTGACCTTATGTACATGGTCCCCCTGCAGCAGAAATGAAGGGATCCTAAAGTCTCCTGAGGGAGTGCTCAAGCCCACTGGACATGCATGGAGAAGAGAATCCATCCAGACATACTCAGAGAAGGCAGCTGGGCTTGCACCAACACTTGTATCAATGAAGGAGGAAAGCTGATGTCTTTTCTCCCCAGTTATGAGGCAAGTTTTCCTCATCAGTGAATGAACCCAATCCCTTTGCTTCTTCCTCACATTTTCAGCCACTCTCGGCTTCATGAACCTGAAGCAAAACAGCCAGCATGGGTAGAAGAGAACATGTGAGAGATGACAGTGGGACTCTGTACAGGCTCACTGGGACATGAGCAAACCAAAAGGATTAGTCCTGAAGACACTCTAGCAAACTGCCAGAGGCAAAGCTTTGATGCCAGGGGAGCCGGACACTCAAACACATGACAACAAGCAGCTGATTTCCTCTGCTTTCCAACATGGTTGGAAGAGAGAGCTGAAACACAAGGATCTGGCTCTTTCCAAACTCAAGACAGCATCGCAGCCCCTGTCTCAGGACCCCTGATCACAAACAGAAATGGGCAGTCTCGTTCTCCCACCCAGCTCTAATCCAGAGTCAGACAACATTGTTTGCTCTGCCTAACATGAGCCAACAGACAGACCGTTCCAACGCCTTAGCAGCGAGGAGAAGCGTGTGACAGCATGAGCACTCACCCTGGCACCGAACGGTTCTTTTCCTAAGGAAGAGAATCTCCTGGGATTGCATCAAGGATGCGCTTGACCAAGAGCTCTGGCAAGGTCAGAGCAGCAGCACCAGCTGGCCTGTCCTGCAGACCTTTCATGACCACATCTCAATCTGCCCCTAGCAAAACCCGTGGCAGCCTGGGGACAGGAGACCTGCACACTGGAGGCCCACATACCAGCTCCCCCTCTTTCTTTGTCACGCTCCAGCATTTCAATGGCATTCACCCTGCCCTCTCTTAATATAAACCAACATCACGGCTTGTGTCCACAAAACCTGCGTATTCATGACACCTTTCCCTTGTTTATGCAGTCACATACCTTCCCCTCCACGCTAAGAGGCCTCAAAAGTATACATGTGTCTCCTCACTTACTCTTAGATTCCCATCTTTCACCCCTCAAACACACACACACCACCACTACAACCAAGGTCTACTGAATAAGCAAATGGTACTGAGGGATTATCTGCAGTTTTAGCTGGGTTACTAATGTCCTCAGAGATCCCAGCCCATGGAGTGCTTGTCTATAACCCACTCTCTGTCCAGCTCAGGACTCACAAGGAAGATGCTTCCTAGTTGATCCAGAGGCTGTGTTACAGGGAAAGGTAAAACACTGTCCTGTAAACATATAATAGCCTATCTTTATTACTAAGAAGTTTTCACTTAGCTAAAGGATAAAAATAAAGGTTTGCAGTCTGTTAGAGTGCCCATGGGTTTTGCTCGTCTAGAAAAGCATCTGTGCTTGAGCAATTCAAATTGTTTCTCTTTCCTAGCATCATATTGACATGTTGCACATAGCCATTACCCAGTCTCTCTTGGTATAAATTTTCATCCTTATGCTGCAGACTGCTTTAATGTTCCTCCTGAAAGATTTTTGCACAATAAATGCAATATTCTTTCAGTGCAAAGGCTAGGGCTTCCAAGTAAAACTCAACTTGCTAAATACTATTGAACTAGCCAGGAATCGCTCCTTCAAATACTTTCAGAATTTCTACAGTACTCAGCTGACATGAAGAGCAGAAATCTGTCTTTGAAATAGGTGTTGCAGCTGCCCAGCACTTCTCTGAATGAGAAGTTAGGACAGGCAGGCATTGACAGAACTTGTTACAGGTGATGCTTATCTTCAAGGACATTTTAATAATCTGCAATAAGACACATGTGGTGATTTTAGATTACCAACTTTGTTCAAATTAGGCTCTTCATTATATTGTGAGCTCCTCTTCTGAATTGCTGTTCAAGGGGAGTCCTTTCCAGTGACTGGATAAAGCTTATCAGGTCTAACCCCCAAACTGTATCCCATACAAACATGTTATTAAGTAACTTTGAAAACACCCTTCCTTACAGATTCCACCCCCCACGCACAATCTTTAATTGCTTGAAAACTGCGCTAAGTTTTGGCATATGCATTTCCCTTCATCTTAGGCTTGTAACTGGGAACTTTTATCCATCCTAAATCCTGGGAATAGTCCTGATTCTTGCTAATCTATCTTGCCTACAGCAAAGTAGAAAGGCCAGGTAGCATTGTCTCCATATGCTCTTGAAGGTCATCCCACATCACAGTCTAACGCAACACTGTTAGGTGGTTGTCCTAGTCTAACTCATTCTCCTCTGGTTTTAGTCAAGACCTGAGGTAACTTACCTCTAAGGTGGAAAAAGAGTTTCAGTTCTGTAACTTGTTGACTTTTGCACCAACACCACTGACACCTCTGTGTTTTAAAGAGAACAAGGTCCCACCCTGAGCTGGTTTCAGGCCATGCCTCTCCTGTTCCTCAAACCATAGACACGCTGTCTAGACTGGAAGGCGCAATGCCCTACTGTAACAGCAGAAAGAACAGGAAAGCTGTAGGAGCTGGAGAAGTGCTTTGCAGACTGGAGGCAGTTAGCCAGTCAGGGAACCAGCAAGAGGGAACCCTACCACACTACTCCCTCCAGAGTGCCTCAGAACAACCCTTGCTGCTGCTTCCAGCCTTTTGTTCCTCCTGGCCATGCTCAGAAGGATGGGAGACACCTGCACCTGGGGATGTGTGGTAACACACAGCAGCTGCTTGCACTTCCCTGCTGTGCGTCACACTGAAGAGCTGGTAGCTCCAGGCCTATTGGCTATTGAGCAGTTGGACCATGGACAGATCTTAGCCATGCGGTTCTGTTTTTTAGGTAGACTTGTTCTGGGCAAACATACTGTTACCCTTCTCATCTGCAAAGTTTGCTTATGGGGACAGGAAGGCTGGGTTTACACTGCTGCTTTCTTGACAGAGAAGTCGTTCTAGCCTCCATCTGGAGCAGACACTTCGTCCTTTGTCACCATCCGTTCCTCTGTCAGTCCAGGCTTCTTCCAGAGTCCACAGCAGTCACAGGAAGCCTAGGGAAGGGCTCCCACTCAGCCTCAAGGGCCTTCTAAAGAGGTGTGGGGAGTTTTGCTAGGCAGACATGGCTGATGAACGTCAGTTCCTTCAGTGGGAAACCTCATGGTTCTCACGTCCCAGGGCCTTCCAGAGGCTTTGGGCTGAAGATGCCTCCACCAGCTGAGTCGCAGCTAACACGGGGCCTGAAAATGTTACTGGCCATGCAGAACCATGGCATTTTTTCAATGTGTTGCGTGTCGCTGCCGGATGAGGATTGAGGGGACTTGCATGGGAAGGGAGGGGGAGATCTGGGCCTAGCTAAGAAACATTACTAAAATCATTCCTCCCCGAGCTGCCTCACTGCGGGTGCGATTGTGGATCTGCTTTCCAGGCTTTACACTGTCCCTTCTGCCTATGAACCTCTATCCCGAAGGCCTTGTTGCCGGCTCCGGGTTCCTCTCCCCCCTCCCTACACCCTCCCGTGGGTGTTATTTACACCGTTTCCTGTCCAGGGAAGTTCAGGAGTTTGACATTAGCGGGTTGGTTTCCGTTCTCCTGCCCTGTTCTCATTGGGAGCTTTCATGCAGACGGAGCCACGCTTCTCATCGGGCTGCCGATGGCCAGAGCTACAGCCTGCCTTGTGCCAGTGGGCAGGATGGAGGCGCCTGGCCAGGCCCTGGGAAGGAAAAGTAACCCCTTTCAGGCCAGGATTTGCCAGCTCCACCAGCTCTGACAAGCTGGAAAACTCAACCTCGCATCAGTCCCTCTGTGTCCATCGATCCCTCTGGGTCCCGCTGCGGGTCCACACAGGCCGTTCAGCGTGAGGAAGGGAAGAGGTGGACGGGAATCTCCGCAAAGCTTTTTGGTTCCTGTCGAATTTACACCCTCCCCTTTCCCTCCCTCTTCCCCCCCTCCATCCTTCCCACGTGCTCCCTCCTGCTTTGCGTCTCCCCTCCCTTCCCGTCTCCCTCCCATCCCGAAGGGAACAAAATGGCTGCTGCGTGGCCATTTTGTTTTCCGGCAGGAAGGGAGAAGCAAGGACGCTGGGACTTGGCTCTTTTTTGTAGGCTGCAGCCATGTTCGAGCCCAACTCTCCCGTCTCTACGTGGCACCGGCTGTAGCGAAAAAAAAAAAAAAAGGACCTTTTGGACGGAGACCAAAGTCAGAGACAGAGAGTGGGTAGTTTTGGCGAATGTTGAGCACTGAAAATGCCTGGAATTGCCAAACCGAGCTTTTGTATTAGCAGAGTAAGGCTACTCGGTGCATACAGAGTCGTGAGGCTGCACGGTATAGCCGGACGGAAAGGTTTGTTCACTATATTCAATAAAACAGCCCTCCTTTCTTGTGTATTTATAAAGTACCAGAGAGCACTGTTGTCTAATTTGTTTTTGGACGGGCGGATGGTTTTACACATCGGCTTGGTATGATTAGAGCCGGTCATTGCCGGACGGTAGCATTTTAACCTGTTGTGTGTCCTCTTGTTTTTGGTGAATATAATATTTGACCTTTCCATTGATCTGGCAGTGCCTGGATTTCACTGGTGTGATCCGGAGGATTATTTTAAGATTTTTTGTTGTGTTTGTTACCTCTTGCCTTAAAAGTTTTAATGTCGGGAATACAAAATCTTGATTTAAATATTAAAAGAAGTAACTGTTCTGGTTTGCTAAGCACTTGTTTTTTCTTACGTGGATGGAGCTGCATCGTGATAAGTGGCTGTTTACTGCACCACTGTGCAAACCCTGCACATGTTAAGGTGCGATACACAACAGGGATGCCAGGCAAAGTAACGTGCCTTGAAAGTTTTAAGGAACTTGGTGGTGTTTCCATACAATTTTGCACAGAAGCATGGCAAAAATATCCGAACATGCGCCAAATAACAGAGGTTTTTTTTTTTTTTTTTTTTTTTTTTTTTTTTTTTTTTTTTTTTTTTTTAAGTGATTCTGCGTTTCCCTCAGTAACCCGGACGGCTTTTCAGTTAGTAGTCGCAGCTCTTCGTTCACGGACGTTCAGAGGGACAGAGCTCCATCCCAAGGCATGGGGGTACCAGGCTTGGATAAGACGTCAATATTGGGGTGATCACCTTGCCTTTCTTGAGGGATTTTGTCCGGACATGTGGAGAGAAGCTGATACTTCCAGAGAGAAGCTGGGAAGGAGAGCAGAGACAGGGATATTGGTTGCTTTTATAGAAAGGTATTTACCTCCATATCTGCTTGGCTTTCTTACAAAAAGAAAATGTAGGCAATTGCGGTGGGAATGGTGCTCTCAGAGCTGGGACTGCATGAGTGGGCGCTGGGTGGATGGCTCTCCTGGCAAATTAAATATTTAGGTCTGAATATACGTTGGGGCGTCCTGTAGACCTTTGGAGAGCAGTTTCTGAACTGAACAGCCTGAAGGAAAAAACATTAATGGAAATGTTGTATAGAATAATACAGGAAAGGATCTTCCTGTAGGTTTCTTGGTTATCCTATAGAATCGAATAGGAGGCAGTTAAAAATAAACAAAAAAGGCTTTTCTTTTTCTGTTATGGCTCTTGATTTTTAGTACTTTGAAGAAATTATTCTATGAAATGTCTCTTGTGCCTGTTTTAATTTTAAGAAAAAAAATCTTAATCCTAGATTTTTTTTTTCCTGCAGAAATTGCTAACTTTCAATTAGCAATTTTGTGCTAATTGAAAAGATGCATGATTTTTTTTTAAAAAAATTACTTTTGTGGCTATCTTTAATAAGAAATTTATGGAGGTTTAATAAAAGATAAGTAGTGCAATAAGCACGGTGCAAATGCATTCATTGCAATAGCAAAACATATCCATTAATTATGGTCTAGATGTTGATAAACGTATGATTGGACTTGAGGCATCTCTAATAAATTTATCCCTAAACAAAAAAGCTGTTTATTAAAATAGCTATTATTTTTAACTTACCCTTTATAAACCCTTTAAAAACTAAGTCTACTACTATGTTGATACCAAATACTATCTATGTCATGATAACAGTATGGAAGAAAAAAGATAGTGAGACATGGAACTGTCATAAGAATGAACTTTAAATATTTTTATTTCTATTTCCATTTGTATTTTTATGCATTGCAGCGGTACTGGGTGATATCGAGATGGTTTTGGGGCTGTTTGCTGCTTTTTCGGTACCTAGGCTCCGTGCTGCTGGCAGGTAGATTCGTGCTGCTCTGCAAGGTGCTGTATGCGGACACGGGCTCCGACACTGTTTCCACTGAGTTGGGAGCAAATCAAACTATTCGAGGCAGCACCATGACTCGAGGAAATAAATTTGGAAAGGGAACGGAGGGAGCAAAGGGAGTTGTGCAGGAACATGGCATCCCCGCGCCCCAGCAACATTGGGAAGCTATTGAAAACTTTGTCGATTTTGTGGGTTTTTTTGTTCTGTTTTATTTTGTTTTTGGTGTGTTTGCTTTTTATTTTCACACATTAGCAAGGCAGCGAGGTGGGGATGTTAAGTTGATATGGGCTTCCTTACAGGCAGAGCTATGGAAACAAAATGGCTGACGGGCAGCCATTTTGTGCCAGTGCAGGCAGCTGAATTCACGCAGATTTTTGTGTCTGTCGAGGCTGCCCCTGTCCCATTTGAGACGTTACTCCAAGAGGCTGAAAGGGCTTTAAGAGATGCAGGGCCCTGGTTTCCCACTGAGAAGCGCTGCCTGTCCCTGGTGCGTTTGGCACCGACACGCAGGACTGCGACGTTACAAAAGCTGAAAGCGGTGTCTGCTTTTAAAGGAGAGACTTTGTTGTTTTATGAATTCCTCCTCCCTCCTCCTCCTCCTCCTTTTTCTTCCCCCCTCCTCCATTTCATTCAATTCTCCTTATTAAACCAAAGGAGCACCTCAAAGCACCAGAGCTTTTCCAGCTCTTTTCCGAGCCAGGCTTCGTACCTCTCGGTGACATTTTAAAAGCAAAGACTTGACCGTGTTCAAGCATCTTTGTCCATAATGGCTTATAAACTTGGGGGCACCAGGATGGGTTGTGTTCTAGGGGAGTGAGCAGCTGGTCATCATGAGCTACATTGAGCCCTGTTAGCTGAAGAGCAGATAAATGGCACCTGGCCCTCCCCAAAATGAGTATGAGAGCTAGAGTGGAAATAACAAATTTTTGTCAAAGGAAGGATCTTATTGTGGAGATATATATTAGTCTTTTACCTACCTTCTTGCAGTGCCTCTCGGACATTAATGGAGCTTTTTCAGGAAATCATATTTGACTATTCAATATGGATCTGGAAGGGGAAATACTCATGTCACTAGCTTATTAATGTACAGAAAATAATATTTTTCAAAAAGGTCTGGTTCTTAGGAATGAAATATCTAAAAATCTTCAAAAAGTCTGGTCTTAAATGGCTTAGAGGTCAGGGAATGGCACTGGGATGCAGGCTGCTGCTTAACTGCGTCACATTGAGGTTCTTATAAATCTCACGCCTCAGCAGCAATATACTGGAAGAGAAAGCTGCATGTCGGGAAACCAGTGCAGGGCTGGAACACAATTTGTCTTGGTGATTGCCCTGGGTTTTTCCTGAGAATCTTGGCAGATAGAGAGCTTGCACAAATCCTACGGCTGCATCGATCTATGACTAATTCATATGTGTCTTTCTGAAACAACTCCAGCAGGGTTTATACCACTGAGCTGTTATCCAACATGTATGTGATCTTCTGTCTCCTAAGAGCTAAGCTTCTCCTGCAGATCTTAAAATGGAGCAACATTTGTTTTTCTTCTCTCTTGAAAGCAGTTAGGAGAGATGGATATCAGATGGAAACAGATCACTGTTCAACCCTGGTTAGACTGGCCTAGGAAAATCATCCCTGTGGCAATATGACCAGAGGTTGCAGCAGAACTTGCCACATCTGGTTCCTGTGCCACCTTTACCGTGGACATGCTATGGGATCTCTGCCAAATTTGGTTACCTCTCGTTCCTGGGCAAGATGTTTCTGAATCCACCTGTTTGACTTTTTGGATCCTTGCAAGATCTGGGTTGCAGGCCAGGTATTCCCAACACCTGTAACAAGACAAGTATAACTACATCTCCTGCTTTCAGAATAGTATAGAGGAGTAAAAAGAGATTTTTTTTTTCCCACCCCAAGTATAATTGAAGGAATGTTCTTTTATGTAATTTCGCATCCACTGTCTGAAATTGGCCCAAGCTCCTATTTTCTGCAGTGTTATTGAGAATGGTCTTTCAGATGCTGGACTCATACCTTTTACTTATATGCTTAAATTAATACAAACCAGCAGACTTGCAATCAGTAAAGTATCATTCCTCCAGGTCAGTTGTCAGTGGCCTCTTGGGAGAAGATTGCTGTCCTCTGCTATGTGTTTCGCATGTGAGAACAATCGGGCTACTCACCTCACCAGTCCTCTACAAGTGCAGGAAAAAATGGGAAAAATAATATTTCCCATCAGAAGGATGTTTGGATTCAAGGTACTTTAGCCCTATGAATAGGCTGGATACTTATAATGCTGAATGAATCAGGCCTACGAGCCTGACTTTTAAACTTTATTTACACCCTGTTGTGCTAGGAGGAGCCTAGGTCAAATGGCCTTGCACAGTAGGATGTCACTCGTGAAGGCTCCGTTTGTTAAAGGCAGTTAAGAGAATTACCTGAACTGTGTTGATTGCGAGTGAGGACATCCGGACTGCTCTGCAAAGATCTCCTTGAATCCTTGGCCATCCTAAAGCCTCACCTCAAAGATTCCAGCTAAAATAGGTACTCAGCAGTCTCACTCCTTTAAGGTGCTCCCTGATAGCCGTGGAAGCGCAGAGCAGCTTTTGTCCCTTTGGGGACATCTTACCTTGACTTCTGCATCTGCCACCACAAGGCTCAGCAGATGTTCAGAGAGCTGGGAGCCCTCCTGCCTCCAGGAGCTGAGCTCTCATGGAAAGTCCTCCTTTGGGATTCTGCTTTACGGCACATGCAGAGGGTTTAATGTGCCACTGGTGGCTCCTTTTTGGTTATGGCCTTTATTCTTCAAGAAGAATTCTTTCTTAACTGCAAGAAGACCTCACAGGCATCCTTTAAACTACCAAATTAATACCTTGCATCTGTATTTGGGTGTACAGAGAATGAGAAGGTCTCAGAAGGTGAGCCAGGGGCTGGGGGAAGGCAGCCTGGCTCATATCCACACTAGTGTTGCCTGGCTGTGCCATGGCATTAAAGGGACACAAGGCTGCATGTTGCACTCATTTGTTTAGGAAATTAGATCTGCCTTGATGTACTCGCTACCATTACATGTGCAGTCTAAAAGCTTCCTTGTACTCAGTTATTTCTAATCTGTTCAATTCCCTGGAGTGCATAACAGCTAAATTGATGGATTCTCTTATCTGGTCTGGCAGGTTTGTTCTAGATATGCTGTGTATTCAAAGGTGAGGTCAGCCTGGCTGTATGTTACTTGGTGTTACTGCAGTTCCAGCAGGTCCACACTATCTGCACGTATGGCTCAGGGTTTGCAGGGGAGGGCTGGTACTTCTGTAAGCCCTCGGCTACAGAATACATAAAGTTTGCAGCCAGTGTGATTGCTGAAGATAAACTATAGTCCAAGTGGACTCAAAGAAGCTGAAAGAAAGAGAGAGCACTAGGGCAGGGTTTGGTATGGGACTCGCTTTTCCTAACATGAAATCTGATGAATTCTTTGTGCATTTCTCTTCACAGGAGCCTCAGAGTAGCAGATTCCTGGATAAGGATCATCTCCTTGGCCTAGCCTGCCACAGTCCCAAGCTGTCCTTGAGGCTGAGGTAGTAGATTGAATAGTTGTGGAGTCCTATCCTCCCTTTGAGCTAACTATACAATCTACTGTCTTTCCTAAGGAGACAGTCAGGTCGTCGGTCATCATCATCTACTTCAACAAGCATGGAAGCAGGTGGTGAAAGTCATCCTGTCCTTGTTCAAGGTCGGCGATCACCTGAGACCTTTGTACTGCTCTGTGGAGGTGAGGTAGTAGGTTGTATAGTTTGGTGGGAGGGATTTTATCCCATTTCAGGTGATAACTATACAGTCTATTGCCTTCCTTAAAGAGCAGCAAAACCACCTGGGGACTGGCTCAGCCACAGAGCTCCTGAAACATCACTGCTTTGTGAAGAGAATCCCAAACTACAGCATGGAGCTGTTGAACTCAGTGGGTCTTCTCTTACACCATCCAGGATTATGTTCTTCCAGGGATTGCTCCATGCCTCAATCATATGAAAAGGAAACCATCTACTTAAAGAAAATCTGTATCTTCTCTTTAACAGTTGCAAGAAACAGTGAAATGAGCTGGTGCCTCAGCTCCTAGTGCATCAGCTCCTATTTTTCCAGAAGATATGATCAGCTTAGGAAAGGTTTAGATGTGCCATTCTTTTCTGGTCTCCCCGAGTCAGGAGGGTAGTAGAAACTTTGGTACAAAGGGGATAGATCTGAACTTGGGATTTAAGGTTTTTGTACCTAATTATGAAGTTTGGGTCAAGAATCAGATCCAAGAACAAGTCTAGCCTGTGAAATCAAAGCCCTGGAATTTTGCTAGCTCCTTGTTCAGTAAATACATTCCGGTTTTGGACTAGTTCCCAGCTCTCCAAGGGCATGGAATCAGAGGGTGGTTCTTTCTGATCTGATAACCCATGTCAGCCTAACACACAGGCAAACTGTAGCTTGCAGATTAGGGCTCCTAGGCATTTACATGCGACAGAGCCACCAGTTCAGACTGAAGCCCTGTCCTAGAGGACAGTTGAGAAAAAGGCAGGAGCCAAAGGGAATGAGTCCTAATCCTTCTGGGATCTGCCAGATCAGTAGCCCTGACATCTGACAATGGACATACGAAAAGGCAGCACATGTCAGAACTCTGCTACTTAACAAGGGACAAGGAATAGTCCTTTCTTCCCTTCCTTAGAAGCAGATGGGACCATCCGTCTGCCATATTGCAGCCATATTCCAGCAGAAATAGGATCAGAATCAAGAGTAGGTCTGTAATCTGATCAGGGCTGCACCAGCTCTTCAAGAGAGGACATCTTGGGCCATTATCTTTGCCATCTCACTGTCAGGAAAAGATGTGAGATCGGAGGCATCAAAGACAGGGGGCAGGCAGAGGATGCATGTACAGATGAAGTGGGGAGAAGAGCGCTGCAAAAAGAAATTGGAGCGCTCCAATTTCAGCCTAGGGAACACACGAGGAAACATAGAGCTGCCTGCTTGGGGCATGGGACTCCCAGAAGTGAAGCACTTTGAGGCTCCTCTGCTTCTGGAGCTGGGACTGCAGCTATGTGACTCGCATCGGCTGAGCAATAGCTGCGGGGTGGGGATGCTGCAGACTCCAGCAGCTCAGAAATGCACTTATCACCATCAGTCTGACTCTTCAGCACTCCTGGTGCCTTGCACAAAACTACAGCTTGGTCCTCACCTGCATGTTACTATCCTCTAGATTTTTGCTATGGGCTTCAGGACTCCTACCCCCAAATTACTCAGAGGTTACCAAACAGCAGCAAAAAACCTGTGAGCAGGGCGGTACGTACTCAATATTTGAGAAGCATCCCCTGGCGAAGGCTGTGTGTGGCAAATGAAGTCACTTCAGGCCGTGCTTTTCCCCCTTTCCATTGCATCGATGTCAGCGCAGGGACTTTTAAGTGGTGAAATGGGGTGAGCCAGGAGCTAAGAATAAAACATTGCTGGTGATGCTGTCCTGTGAAAACAAAGTTATTCTGACTTCTCTCAGTGCTTTTCCCTTACAAGCGTGGCCGGGGAGCAGGAACCATCCGAGGGGGTGGCTGGTGGTCCTGACGCTGCATGCCGCCTGGAGCATGGAGGGGAAGGAGGACTTCGGAGCAGGATGTGACAAGCGTGGGGAGGTGGGACAGACCGGGTTGGCCAAGCAGCTGAAGCCACCGCAGCAGCGAGGAGGGACAGGGACCTTCTTATCTAGGAGCGTGGCCACCACGGCGCCGCCGCCATCGCCCGGCGGGAGGGAAGATGGCGGCGCGGCGTTACCTCAGCGGCAGCACGGGGGAGCTGCCTCACCGCGTGCTCCCTGCCGGCCGCACAGGGCATGGCCTGAGCTGCCGTCCCCCCGCCAGGCCAAGGAGGGACCGTGGCGGCCGGCCCTGCTGCTCTGAGAAGGAGGGTGCCCTGGGGCCTGGCAACAGGCGGCCATTTCCCTGTTGGTCACCGTGGGGAGCACCGAGTGTCACCGAGTGCTGGGGAGAGGCCAGGAAGGGGGAGGACAGGGAGGGCAGGGGATGGCCCCTACTCACACTAACAAAAGGGGTTGTTTTCCCTATGGTGACCCAGCCTGGGAATGGGGGGTGTGGAATAAAGAAATAGAGCAGCCAAACTGCCCTGGTTGGCATCCCACATCCCCGCCACATTCCCCCGGGCCAGCCCAACTTCATCCCAGCTCCTTCAACCTCCCAGGGGCTGGGGCTGAGCTGGGATTAAGTCCAGGCATGGTTTAACCTCCCCGTGACGGAGCAGGCTGTGTGTCTCCAGACAGAGCCATCCTTCCCTCCGGCTCTTTCCCGGTATGGCTCCTCTTTGCCGTCAGCCAGGGTGCCTCTGTGACCCCGAGGCTCCAAATCAGCACCTCCGCCTGCATCTCATTTTGGTTTCCCCTCCTTTGACCTGCGGGTTCGCTGGATGGGGCGTCCTGATACCAGGACATCCTTCATACCCACCATGAGCCAGACCCAGAAATCACCAGCGGAAATCTGAGCTTGGAAATGCCACAGCCATCCCCCCTTGGGTGTCTTGTGGCCTTCCCTGAACGCCGCAACACCCCGTGACCCACCTTTGCTAAGCAATCCCCCTCTCTAAAAGCCCCAAATTTGGAAGTAAAGCGAACCAACCCAAACCCTCCATATCCAGGAGCATCTCAACTCCTCTTGTCCCAGGGATGCTGAGAGAGAACAGGAAAAGCTATTTGCCTTCTAGTTTCTAATTTTCTGTAATAAGGAACTTATATAAATAGGTCCTTGCACAACTGCCTGACTCCAGATGATGAAGCCCCAAGGAAAATGAAACCGAATGTTCTTATTAGGACCAGGAGCACCCAAACTATGATAAAACGTGCAATGATCACAGGCTTGAAACACCCAGCCTTACCCCTAGCAAGGGCTTGCTTCAGCAAGCAAAAGGTGACGTCTCTGGCTGCACTTTCAGCATCTGTCGTTAGCTCAAGGCTTCATTTTCTTTGTGTCTTTTTTAGCTGAACGCAGCTCAGCAACAGCTCCCCAGTGCTCAGCCTGCGAGTAGACCATGTAGCAACCACAGCACCTGGCCAGGAGGTTATTTTTAATCTGGTTCTTAAACACAGCTGATGCTGCTGATTAAATAACGCGTCGCGCTGCCTGCGAGGCCATGCAGTGAGTCCAGAGGGGCCCGGCGCTCTGCACTGTCCCTCCCACTGCCATCTGCCGGCCACCGCTTAGCAGGGCTTGCAGTGACCATGACCTAAGAAAACCCCGCAGGCAGCTGGCTTCCTGCAAGGGAGCTGGTGCCGCCGGGCTCCGCAGCAAGATTAAAGGGCGAGGGGAAATGCAAACCCTCAAGGCAGCCTTATCAGGCCACGCAGGGGCACAGGGAAGGGGAAAGGCAGAAGCAAAGATCTAATCTCGGTGCTGCTGGTGCTTCCTCACTCCCAGGTGCTCCGCGTTTGCTCCTTGGCAGGCCATTTCCTTGCGTGCAGCCCACCACCAAGGGCAGTTCTTCATCGAGAATGCTGCGTAAACACGATGCCTGGGGGAGGAAGGACACTTGCACTTCTGTTGTTTTTTTTTTTTTTTGGCTGCAAAGATGAAAATGTGCATGCGTGCTCGGGGGCAGGATGAGGCTGGCTGCTGAGCCTCTCTGAACAGGGAATGGGAAGTGCTCCAGCCCTAGTTTCAAGCTTTTTCACTCGGAGCTCTCTTCCTCTTGTTCTCCTTAATAAAATGCCTGGTGACATGTTTCACGCTGCCCTCAGCTGGGAGCTAGGGGAATTTACCCCATGGTGTGCGAAAATTTCCTCCTCCTGGTGCTTTTACACAGATTTTAAAACATACAGTGGCAACTTTACATAACCCCTGGGACTTTGAGACCCTGAGGCATTTGCAAACTTTCAGAAACGTTCAGAAAGGCCCCAGAAGCTGTGTCTTTTAGCAGGTCTACCTAAGCGCATGAGCAGGAGCATCTTACGGGTGCTGTACACAGGCCCCCAGGCCCTGGCTCCCACAGTGACACACTGCACGCCCCACAGCATGGCTTTGCAACAGGATTTATTCAGTGCGTGCCCTGCGGGGTGCACAGAAAACAGCATCCTGGAGGAGGACAGGGCTGCTGGACTTGGGGTCATTTTCCACTTCATCTTCAAGAACCCAAGGGATGCAAGAGTCAGAGGAAGAACCATTCCTCCTGGTCCCTTCCGCAAAACTTGTCACGTATTTAACACACCTTTCTGGATATCTTAAGATGAACAGAGCAGAGACATGGAGAAACAAGACACAAGTGTCCGAGATAACAAAAACTGTCCTGCAACAAGTCCTGGAACCACCATGAACCCCTAACATCATCCACCCGGACCTCTCCAGCTCCAGCTGTTCAAGGGCATGTGATCACATTTTTTTTTTTTTCCTAGACCAGATTCCACCCCATGCTAAATATATGTCAACCAGGATCCATATCGCGCTTCAAATACATTGTACACTTATGTTACACAAAGAGGGAAATCATGCAGAAAAACGCTTTATGAAGGAGCCGGTAGCTCCTTTCTAGTGCTGACAAGGTTTCTGCTATGCCTGCACAGAGATGCACGCACATGCGTAAAATAAAGTCACAACAGCGACTAACTGTGGAACGGCTACATACAGCAGACAAGCGAGGAAGGAACGAGGGTTGTAGAGGTTTGAGGAGGAGAAAGGGGTACATCTTTATAGGACTGGCCATATCAGAAACAGAAAGTAAATAGAAACCTTCTCCTGTGGGAAAATACCCTCCAAAACGTGCCGTCCTTTTGGACAAGAAGGGCAGGAGGGAAACTTCACCAAAATTGAGACAGACAGACACATCAGGAGAAAAAAAAAAAAAAAGCATTTATGTTGGAAGCTCATCCTGATAAAAAAAAAAACAAAAACAAACAACTCCGTCTCACTTGGGTTTCCAAGGTGTTCTGCTTTTCCCATGGAAGCAGTGCGGCAGGGCCCGCCAGCCACACGGGGAGATGGGCTTGTTTATCCCTGGAAACGGACTGGCAACCCAGGCTGGCTGGCCGGGAAGGTGGCAACGTGTCAGTGTCCGCAGTCACCAGCATGACGACAGTCACCCTCCTGCCCTCAATCTCAGGTGGGGAACCTGGTGCTTATAGGGCTGCTGGCCGCCCTTGGCACAACGGGGCTGGAGCGGGTGAGCCGGCGTAAGGAGACCTGGCAGAAAGTGCGGTCCGTGGTGCCTCCCAAGCCTACCAGGGTTGTGGGACAACCACTGCTGAAGAAAGCCTTGGCAAGTGGTGCAGGGACAGCTGAGAAAGACCGTTTAAAGCAGGAGGCCCACCAGGATGACACTGGGCAGGAGGAGGATAGAAAGGCCAAAGGAGGTGCTGGGGGATCCAGCTGAGGGCTGCTCCGTCCTTGTCCGGTCTGAGTTCGTCTCCATCTCTTCAGTGTCCAAGGCACCTGCTGGCAGAAGGGAAAAACATAAATGAAGTTAGGAGGAAAAGCCAGACAAAAGAGAAGCTCATGCAGGTCCATCAGTGACGTACACCAAGACGAACCCAGGTGCAAGGCAGTGGTGCACAGATCCGGAGAAGGCACAACACAGCTGGTGGGTTAGTGGGGCGCAGGCTGGAGACATACTCATGCTTCACAAACGAGACAGGTCCAAACAGCCCCTTTCAGTGTTAGGAGGAGTGAGGAAAAAGGTTGGTGCCACATACAAGAGGATCCAGAGGACCAGTCTGATGCTGGTTCCTCCCAAGCGTGGTCCATGCTGCTTGGGGATCGCTTAACGTGTCCGTGCCAGGACGGGTTCCACAATTACCTTACCTGAGAGGGAGGTCTGGAAAGCGGGGCTCTGCCCCTTTGTTTCTTTGGAAGATGATGTTAAACGCAAGAAGGTGGGTTCTTCGGGGCTGAAGACCACTGACTTTGAGGAAGTTATGAGCTCAGCTTTATTGGAACCTAACTCGATCTCTGAGATAATTTGGCTGTGGGATGGAGATTGACTGGAAAATGAGAAGTCTGGTTTTTCTCTGCCACTCTCTTTCATGCCCTTATTTGTTTCTGGGACTGCTTTGGGGCTGGAGGCTGTGCCCGTTTCTAAGAAGGCCGGATCCTCGGTTGTTACAGGGGTAACAAACTCTGCAGTGTCTGCCTCTGTGTCTGGAGATATTTTATAATCCAGGTCTAATGTGGGGTCAAAAGACAACGTTAGCCCAGCTGCTTCGGTAGGACTGGGTCCTTCTGTTCTGATGAGGGCTGGCCTTGTCGTTGTGGTGGGTTTCTGTTGCGGACTTGTTGTCACTGTCAGGGGTACTGGTGTAGTGCTAAGCTTTGCCCTTGCTGCAGTTGTAGCAGTGGGTTTTGGTTTGGCTGCAGAAGTTGTGGTGGGTGTTGATGTGGTGAGTGTTGGCATGGCCATAGTGATGGTTGCTGGCATGATGGGTTCTGAACTGGCCGTGGTTGTGGTGGGGAGGGACTTTGTGTCTTTTGGCTTGTCTGTAAGTGTGTCTGCTAGTGTGACTGCAGGCTGTGGCTTGGCTGAGGGTGGCGGCGTGGTTGAGGACTCTGGTTTGGCCGGGTTTGTGGGCGATAGCGTAGTTGTGGGTTTTGGCTTGGCTGGGGTTGGTAATGTTGTGGTTGTGGAGGGTGTTGGCGTTGTGGGTGCTGGCTTGGCTGTGGTTGTGCTGGGAAGTGTGGTTGTGGGTTTGGCCTTGGCCGTGGTGGGGAGCGTGGCTGTGGCCTTTGGCTTGGCCGTGGTGGGCACTGGGGTGGTGGTGGGCAGTGGGGTTGGCACTTTTGGTTTGGCCGTGGTTGGTAGCTTGGCTGTGGGCTTTGGCTTGGCTGTAGTGGGTAGGGTGGCTGGGAGTTTGGGCTTGGCCGTGGTTGATAATGTTGTGGTTGTGGGGGGTGCTGGTGTTGTGGGTGTCGGTTTGGCCGTGGTGGGCAGTGTGGTTGTGGGTTTTGGCTTGGCTGTAGTGGGCAGCAGGGTTGTGGTGGGGAGCGTGGTTGTGGGCTTTGGCTTGGCTGTAGTGGGCAGAGGGGTTGGCAGTTTTGGTTTGGCTGTGGTTGGCAGCATGGCTGTGGGTGTTGTCTTGGCCGTGGTTGGTAGTGTGGTTGTGGGTGGTGGCTTAGCTGTGGTAGGCAGAGTGGTTGTAGGTATTGACTTGGCTGTGGTAGGCAGGGTGGTTGTAGGTATTGACTTGGCTGTGGTAGGCAGAGTGGTTGTAGGTGTTGACTTGGCCGTGGTAGGCAGGGTGGTTGTAGGTATTGACTTGGCCGTGGTGGGCAGGGTGGTTGTAGGTATTGACTTGGCTGTGGTAGGCAGAGTGGTTGTAGGTGTTGACTTGGCCGTGGTAGGCAGGGTGTTTGTAGGTATTGACTTGGCCGTGGTGGGCAGGGTGGTTGTGGGTGTTGACTTGGCTGTGGTTGGTAGTGTGGTTGTAGGTGGTGGCTTGGTTGTGGTTGGTAGTGTGGTTGTAGGTATTGGCTTAGCTATGGTGGGCAGGGTGGTGGTGAGTGTTGGCTTGGCCGTGGTGGGTAGTGTGGTTGTAGGTGGTGGCTTGGCCGTGGTGGGTATCAGCTTGGCCGTGGTGGGCAGTGTGGTTGTAGGTGGTGGCTTGGTTGTGGTTGGTAGTGTGGTTGTAGGTATTGGCTTGGCCGTGGTGGGTAGGGTGGTGGTGGGTGTTGACTTGGCCGTGGTGGTGGGTATTGGCTTGGCCGTGGTGGGCAGGGTGGTGGTGGGTATCAGTTTGGCTGTTGTGGGCAGGGTAGTGGTAGGTGGTGGCTTGGCCGTGGTCGTGGGTATTGGCTTGGCCGTGGTGGGCAGGGTGGTGGTGGGTATCAGTTTGGCCGTGGTGGTGGGTATTGGCTTGGCCGTGGTGGGCAGGGTGGTTGTGTTTGGTAGGGTGGTTGTGGGCTGTGGCTTGGCCGTGGCTGTGGTGGATGGGCTTGCCTTTGTTGTCACAGAGGATGTAGTGGTTTCTTCTACAGTGGGTTCTGTAGGTAAGAGATGGAAAGTGCCACGGGTTAGCACTAGTCAGCTGAGCTCCGCTGAATCCCCCCACCACTGAGTGGGGTCCACAAAAATCCTCCACAAGGAGAAGCAGTAGCTGACCCCTCTCTCAGGTCTGTCTGGGATGACTCCCAAGCTAGAGATGTCTCATGGCTCTCACACAACATGCTGCAGAACTCCACAGACCTGTCCCTTAGGGATGGAGCAGTCTCCAGGGCCAACAGTATTTGGCTAGGGGGCTACAAGGTCTTTGTCCTGTGGCAGCTGACCTGTCTCAGGGCTGCCATTGCATGTCCCTGGATCCCAGGACTTTCTGGTGGCTCCTGGTTGGTTCAGATCTTGGACCCAGCCTGAGGGTATCAGTCCCAATAGCTTTTCTAGGGATTCACGCCACTTACCACACAAGGCGTCGACACACAAGGTCCCCTCTGGGCACTGGGAACACGAGGCTCCTTCCTTGTACGGCTTTCGGCCTTTCATGTTACCCCTGGAAGCAGAAAGAGCCAACACAGAGTTGTGAGAGGGAAAACACCCACCCACAGAGAGTGTTGGGTTGGACGGAAACATCCCCACCAGGATGAAACTCAAAGTTAATATAAAGATCAGGTTTTGGTCCCCTGCCGCCTTGACTTCCAACACCATTTGCTCAGTGGCCTGACTCCCCAAGCCCACCGAAATCAGCTCCATGAGCTTCAGCAGAAGGTGAACCAGGTCTTTAACCCAGAAAAGGGCAATCCATGGGCATTTGGGACAGTGATTTGTGTCTCCTTTCTACAGAACCCCCTCAGGAACATCTGCAACGGCAGACTCCTAGGATGGCTTTGGTGAAGTCATCCCTGGGGGATTGCCCTCCTGTAGCACGTGAGCACTCGTCCCTGCTTCAGCCTGTGTCCCTTGGGCATAGCCTGGCCCGCTGGGAACACTCGTCCCAGCCTGCTCCAAGGTGGCTCCTGGCAGGGCTGGAGATAAGCGCTGCCATTTTCTGCCCTCCGTCACTACGGCCCCAGCGTGGGCCGCTCTCTGGAGGGGAGTTCCCTCTCCAGGTCTGTGCCAGGAGTTGAACCGGGATTCAGGAACTGCGATCATGGGCAAGGATCACCAGACAACCCTTCCTTCCTTTGTGACCGGTCTAAAATAACAAAGGTCCCTCTGGGAGTGGGTTTGCTGCTATTTGTGAGCAAAGCCAAACGCTTTTCCTGTTGTGTTACAGGGACATTTTCAGCAAAGAAACCCAGTCAAGATGGCACCAAGCAACGTGAAACAAAGAACTTACGGCGGGTAATAGTTGCAAACAAGCAGGTACATGTCCTCCGTTTCAATCCCGTCGATCTTTGCACAAAACTTCACCCCGCAGCCAACGCGCTGTGTGCTTGCCCAGACCACCTAGGCAAGGGCCAAAGACCAGCGTTAGGTGATGAGCTGCAGGCAGGTGCCCTGTGGGCAAGCTGCTCCATGGCCTTCAAGGCCGCTCTGTCACCACACCAGCATCCCCCTCGTCTCTCTGTGAGCACCCCAGATCCCACATCCTTGTGTGACATTAGCATTCAGGATCCCATTCCTTGCCCTGAACCACATGGCCACCCTGACCTAGGCCTACGGCCTCACCTATCTGGTTGCCACAGCTTTCCTACCGTATCATCCATCCAAGCAAAGCACCATCAACTGCCCTGTGGCCCTGGGAATCTCCACAGGGCCATTCTCACATTTATCATCAACCCTTATGATCACATTAGCATCGTTGTGCTTCCCCACTCCCACCTATGCATCCCCCCCCAAAAAAAAAAACGGAGCTGGGAAGATGCACTCAGACCTTGTCTCTGCCCAAGGGAAGCAGACACCGAGCTCTGCCAAATAAACAAAAAGGGCTGCAAAGACTATTTAGAAAGCTCTGCTCTGAAAGGCTGGTCATAGTTAGAACCATGCTCAGGTTCCCTTGACTTCCTGTGATTCCTACACCAGTGCCCGGCCCTGCTCCCACATCCTTTTGCAAAAGCTCTGGGAAAAATCTGACTCTTCTAGAGCCCTCCTGTTATGACCTGGGCCTTCTGCCCCCAGTAGCCCCGTACCTGGGTGTAGTGGCCACACATCTGCCCGGGAGCACACATGGCAGTTGTCAAGTTGTAGAACTTCTCCTCCCCGTTCCAGTCTTCCACAGCGAATTCCAGGTCCAGAGTCGGGGTCATGGCAAAGAGGTTTTCTCCTCGCCGGCCCCTCTCCTTGTTGTGGTCCCAGATGCACTTCTCTGCATATGCCTGAGCAAAGGCCTCCAGCTCCACGTCCCAGCTCTGAAAGGGGCTGAGCGTCAACGAACCGACAAGGACCCTGCCGAGCTCCGTGGGTCTCTGACATCCCCAAGGACACGTCTGCTTTTCCCTCCCTGGGGTGACAGAAATGGGGACCAACCCCTGGGCCTTCTCACCACGATTCCCCCATTCAGGAGGGAAATTCAATCCCAGACCAATACGTGGGTGTCCCTGAGCACCCTCTGAACATCCCTTGGATGAAGGGAGCTCCTTGGCCAACTGCAGCACAAACCAAACCTCGACCTGCGGACCAGGGCAGGGTGAAGCAGCAGCACGAATCTGCCAGCCTTGTGTAAGGAGCACATATCCCGCTCCCTTTGGCACCAAAAACAGGGCACTCACGTTGCAGGATTTGCCTCATTAAATAAAAAAGTCGCTTTAGGCCGTGTATCCCCCACGGGCTGAGCGATTTCCACAGCAACCAGAGCCATGGCCCAAACAGAAGCCCAGGGTGACCTCAGCCGGGCACGGTGCCACGGCCGCAGGTGAGCGCGGAGGCAGAGGCGAAGCCGGAGCGAGCACACGGCCCCGGGAGGGCGGCAAGGACGGCGTTTTCATGGAAAACCTCTACCAAGAAACTGTCAGGGCTGTTGTACGCTGCACATCTGCCGTGCTGCAGAAAGGCACTTCCACCCTGGGCCGTCGGCGGGTCCGCTGGGCTTAATCAGATCCCACTAAACTCCGACACGGCTCCCGCGGAGCAGAGCATCTCCAAGGGCACCAAAGGTCTAGCCAGGGCAGCACTCACTTGTTCGGGGCTGCCCCCAGCGTAAGGAGCCTGACCCAGGTTTTTGACACATAAACGGTTGCTTTTGCCAAGACGTTGGCCCCAAGCCCTTGTCCTTCGAGCCTGGCATGCCTTGCCCTGGGGAGTTTCCATGGGAAACGCTGCGGAGGGTCCTCGCGGCATTCCCTTTGGCTTTGGAATAAATCACCTGCTAGACTCGCTCTGCCTGAACATTGTCTTTTTTAGTGTTTTTTGCTTTGTTTGTCAGGAAAGCTCCCACCAACCAACTCAGAAACTTGCAGCTCAGTCTCTGCAAGCCATGGGCCGGACAGGGAGGTCTCCTCCAAGGGCGCCGTGACTGAGAGGGCGACGTTCTCCAGCCAGCCCTGATCAACACGAGCTCTCCTCCAAGCACGTTGCAAAAAGGTAATCACGCGAGGGGCAAGAAGAACAGGGCAATGGCATTTTAATCAACTCAAGGGGCCAGGCAAGACAAAGACCAGCCCTGCCTTAGGGCTTCCTTTGGATCCCACTGCAGCGACAAGTGATGCTAGGCCCGTGCCTCAGTTTCCCCCAGCAAAACAGGACAGCCCTCATGGTCAAGGCAAATGCACCAGGGAGAACCAAAGTAACCTGCAAGTCAGGTTCTACTTTGGCATCATCTCCTATAGATAACCATTCACCTGCAAAGGCAAATAAAGTGCACCCCAATCCCTCCTACCACCAAGACAGAGCTTGGGCTAGACCCATGGACATTTCCCTGCAGAAAAAGCCACTCACCATCTTCAGCATATCCATAGCAGGGGGAGAGACCTGGGAGCGGAATTTATTGTGCCCGTCCACAATGATCTTCTTTTCTTCATCGCTGAGGGCCCAGCTGAGCTCCAGCGCCGCAAACAGCAGGAAAACGGGAGAGAGCCCTGAGCTCAGCATCGCGCAGCCACCGCTTCTGCTCTCAGCAGCCCACGGCTCTGGCAGCCGGATTTAAAGCACCTCCCAAAAGCAAGGAACACCCAACAGCTTGAAGACCGGGGAGGAAACGTAGCTCTTTAGGAGAGCGGTCCCGGAGCCACATGGAACACACCCATCGCGCAGAGCAGCCCTGCCGGAGCAGCGGCCGCAGCTCGTGCCAGCGAGGGTCCCCTCCCCGCCACGGAGCCCCCGTCACATCGTTATTCCTGCAGGGACGGCTCCATCCCAGCCCCGTCCGGGGTCTGCTGCTCCAGACCCAAAGGCATTGCTTTAGCCTTCAGTTTTGGGGGTCTCTTTACCTCCTGCCCCTCTTCTCTTAAAGTCATAATAATAATAATCCCTGTGCAACCGGCAAGTGAACGCAGAGCCCTGTTGTGCACAAGGGTCCTCCCTGCGCTGCAGCCTCCACGAGGAGGCAACGAGACGCAGTGGCCGAGCGGTTTGCGGTGCCGTAACTGCCCAGCCGGGAGTCAGAGCCCACCGTGGATCTGCCCCTCCATCCGCGCGTGGGTCACGGCGGGGGGAAAGGCTGCAGGATGCTGTGGCAGCATCCCTGGATCTCCTCCAACCCTGCCAGGACGCGGGGCATCCCCTTCCCTGTGCCCGGAGGAACAGGGAGAGCAGGAGAGGGAGAACAGGACACAGAGCCAGCATTGCCCCAGGAAGGGAGTCGAGGGACACAGGGACCCCGCTTTGGCTCTGGCTGGAATAACCAGCGATGCTGCAGGGCCTGGCCGTGCGCCAGCCCCTCCGGACGCACGGAGGGCTCCGCTTCGGCTCTCCTGAATCGCTCACGGCCCTGACTACCTCGGAGACCGCCCGGCAGAGACCTTCCCGCCCGCGGCTCGGCCTCCCCATCTGCGATTGTGCAACTGCGCCGGCCCCGCTCCAGGAGCTGCCTTTGGGGAGCGGGGCCGTTCCGGAGGATCAGCGGGTGGGCAGCTTCGTTAGCGGAGCCAAGTTAATCACACACTGCCTGCTCCGTCCCCTCCCTGCTCCCCAGGTCCTGCTCCGTGAGCGTTTTCCTTTTGCTTTGGACAAGTTGGTAGCCCTGCTTGCCCCCAAACCTCCTCCTCCGCTAAGCAGCGAGCTCCAGGGTCTGTCGCGCTCGCAGCAGTCCATGGATTTCTGCAAGCAGGGCCCAGTCGGGATGTCCCAAGGGGCCATCGTCGACTCACCTGCTCAAGCCAGCGGGTTCCCATTGATCGCTGAGGTCAGCTGCAGGCCTGGAGTCTGAGTCAGGGCAAACCTGCCTGCAGCACCAGACGTTTCGACAGCTCTGCTGCGTCTCTGGAGACCTGGAGAAACAACTGGCAAACACCAGCGCTGGCTCCAGCGCCTGCACTATGGCCTGGCTGACGCGAGGAGCAAGGCAGCGCTGAGAAACCCCCGGTTCATGCACTGGCGTCTGCAACGGGGCGCAGAGATGGAGCAGCCAGCTCCAAAAAAAAGGGGGGAGCCAGTTTGGCCCCAAGCATCAGAGCCTCCCACCCAGGCTCTGAGGAGCTCAGACAGCACCAAACACTGCAAACAGGGCACACGGGGCCTCTCCGGGAGGGAAACCGGGCCTGGAGGAGCCTCGACGAGGGCACGCGGCCTGCGGGGCGGCGACACGTCCACCCGGGCAGCGTCGGCCGCGGCCAAGGGCAGGAGCAGCCCGCGGGGGAGCAGCTCGGGGCGGCCTCTCAGCTCTCCCACCTGCCCCAACGGCTCCAGAAGAGCCAAGAGCCGAAGCGCCAGGACGAGGCGCAGGGCCCGGCTCCACCCTCGGCATTAGGTAAGTGCACGAGGAATGCGGCGGCCCCGGCGAGAACCAGCGTGGCCAGCGCAGGCCCGGGGAGCCGGGGCCGCTCCGGCGCTAGGGCCGGCCGCTCCGCACCGGGACCCGAGGGGGATCAGAGGGGCAGACGGGGGCTCCGTAACGCCCGAGCGTTGGAGCTGCAGGAGCAGCGGAGCCCCCTCTGCTCCCGACTTGAGGGTCTGCAACGGGGCTTTGCTGGTGTCCGTCAGGCCAACGCACAGCCCTGGTGGCAACACGACCTCTCCTTTCCCTGCCTTTTATGAACTCTGGAAGAACTCACCGTCTTCTACCCTGCGTCAGGGCTTGACTGAAATAAGCTAATTATGAAGGAAGAGACTTATTAGAAAGGAAGGAGGGACAAAAGCAGAGCTGTTGCATCAACTCTGCGCAGGGAAACAGGCTAGAACTGGCAAAACATTTGTTTCTTTTGACATATCCAAACAAAAGGATTCCAACTTTCTCTTAAAAGGATATTGTCACTTAGAAAAAGTGCCCAAGCAAGGGTAAAATAACCCCAATAACACTTTAACAATGAAAAATTAGAAGGAGGGGAAGGGGTGCATTAACACTTCTGTTGAATTGCAAAAAGTAAAAACTTTTTTATTCTTCTTACATACAAATCTCATTTATTTACACACTTTACAGGCTTTTTCAAGTATTTACAAAGTTTGCAATATATTAAATTATGACCATCCATAAAATTCTGCATTAATTGCATATTTACATTCTTTTTTTTTAATCCACCACTGAATTCATAGTGTACAGAACTGAAACGGTCTTTATGCATATATAGCTTTACTTCCCAGCACCCCTGAGCCTTTATAAGATGCCTCCCTTCCCCGTAGACAAAGAGATAACGTTAAAAATAAACCACCGGCCACGTGTTGGGATCTCCAAAGCAAAGACCAGCATCTCCCTTGTTTAACTCAGCAGGACACAATCTCCCCTTTGCAAGATGTAGTTGCCCGAAGAGGAGAATATAGAGGTTTAAATATAAAAAACTCGGCTTCCAGGGAGCGACTGCTCTCCCTGCGCCTGCCCAAACGGCCTCGGCGGGACCGCCCGAGCCCAGACCGGGCCTGGCTGGTTCCGGAGGGGCCGTGGAGCTCCAGGGGAGCCCGGGAGCGGAGCGTCCCGCAGGCCGGGCTCCCAGGAGCCGGGATTCTGCTGGGAGCAGGAGGGATTTAGGTGCTCGCTCACCAGAGATGCCGGCGGGAGCTCCCGGCCCCCAGCTCCTCTCTCGGCGCCTTCTCCCGCTCGGAGCGGGACTTGCTGCAGAAGGACGGCTGGGATTTGCGGCTCAGCAGCAAGAGAACGTAGGGCAAGAGGAGCTAAAGGCCCCAGGCTCCAGGGAAACCCCGTCCTGGAAAGCTCTCCTGGGTGCTGCAATGGGCCACGGGGATCCCAGCAGGGATTTCTGTGTGCAACAGCAGGGAAAAACCAAGAGGAACCGGGAGCTGGGCCCCCGCAGGGAGGCTGATTTCCCAGTACCCAAGTAAGCAATAAATACTCCTTCCTCTGCCTTTCCAGGTACCCTGAGTTCAGGAGTCACCAAGAGCAACAGTCGAGGACCCCCCGCTGTAGACCACGACGCTGCTACCCGAGACAGCCCGTGTTCCCACCCCGAGCGCTTCCGAAACGCTCCTTCCACCTTCTCTGCCCACGGGGCTCCGGGCAGCTCCGATTTCTGAGCTCCATGTGTGACTGCAGAGCAGCTCTGCAGCCCCTGGACGCCAGGGAGCAGGAGCTGCCGCCCAGCTCACCGGCCGGGAGCTCGGGAGCACCCAAGGGATCCCAACAGACAGGACACCTGGATCTGCTGGGCACCTCCTGGAGCTGCCTGGGGTGGGGGATTGTCTGAACAACACGTTTTGGATAAGCACAAGTGCCAGAGTGAAGCTAGAGGCGAGGGAGACAACGTGACGCACACGGTCTGTGACTCATCTGGTCACGTTTTGCCACCGTGATGCCTCGACAGCAGAGTCAACAGTCACATTCCCTCCACTCGGCTCAAACCTCAGCGGATCACCAGGAGCTGACTGGCTCCTGGAAAGAGCAACAGCCTCCTGTAGCCTTTGGAAAGGCTGAGCAAAGCCGAAGCCCCAGATAAAGACCTGCTGGGAGCAGGCGCGGTGGCCAAGGGCTCACTCGCAGCCGTTTGGCTGGGATGTCAAAGCTTCTTTTTGCATTGCAAAGTGCAAATGCAAAGCCCCGCTGCAGTGCAAAAGGCATCTGCACTACTTCTCTAGCAGCTGGAGACAGGAGCTGCTCTGCAGGCTGCAGGTCGGGCTCCGCGCGCGGGCCAAGACCGGCTCTATCGGCAGCAGAACTGCCCTCCTGGCTTAGGTTAGCAGCTAATTCCTTACAGCTTTTGGAAGAGGAAGGGAAAATATATTGGAAGTTTAAAAACAAATGATGTAAACTCCAAAGGGAGCGAGGTTGGGACATATGCAATGTATCGCCTAGACACAGAACTGGAAACTTATGCAGAGACCATAAAGTGCACTTGGAAAGCTGCTCCGCGCACCGGCCAGATTCCCATCGTCCGTGCAGGCGGCTGCAACGCGCCGAGCGCGGAGAAGCCCGAAGGGAGGGCACAGACCTGCCCTGGGCCCTCCCCAGCCCGAACCACCACTGCAAACAGCTCGAATCCTTCTGCTTCCCCCCACAGCAGCCAGGCAGCCCCAGTGACTTCCCTGCGACTCGGCCTGCAGCATTTCACACACGCTGGAGTTGTCTCTGCGGCTGTTTTACAAGTTACATTCAAGGACACTTAGCAGTAACAGCATCACCAACCACCCGCAATCTCCGTATTACCGGGTTCTCCGTGGGCTTCGCCGAGTGCTTTACAGAAACGGACCAGGTACGACCCAGCGAGAGGTGAAGTAACCCTGGCAGCCTTTGGATTCGACTCGAGCAGCCACCAAAGCGTAAACAGCAACAGTCACTAACAGGGGACCTAATCCCACCACCGCCGCGCTCCTGACTTTCCATTAACTAAGATCCCATCCGCACTTTAAGAGCGGGGAAGGGTGGCGTGTGGCTTTGGCATGTGCAGGATTGCATGTAGTGTAAAACATACCCCAAGCACTAACTACACTAACGCAAATCTTATTAATCCAATTCCCTTTAGTACTTTGCTACCAATTCTATGAGCCCTTTCTCTGTTCCGAGAGTGTGAAACTCTCCCCCTTTGGTTCTAGTGGATCTGCTGCGCGTTTGCCCAGTTTCCAGGGCCAAACACGCAGGCTGCCACGGTGCTGGGGTGCTCTCCTTCCTTACCAGGAGAAACACAAGGGTTATGCACAGACACATTTCCCGTGTCAAGGCCGCAGACCAAATTCTTTGGAGCAGGACCCGTCCCCTGTCTTATCTTTGCACAGGAGCCAGACGTGGTCATCCCATTTGGCGGCTTTTGCCAGACTGCACTAAGATTAATAAACACAAAGTTTGCTCCCATTCTTCTGGCCTAGCTCAAAAACACCTCCTCCCCTTCCCTCAAAAACTCCCTGGGCTGGGGAGACATTTTCCCAATCTGTCATTTTACACGGACGTAAAACATTTACAAAGGGAAAGGTTCTTGCTCCTGAGAACGGAATTAACTTGCTTTCAAACCAACCCCCTCCCAGTTCCATATTAACAAGTGTGAGAGTATGTCCTGAAGCCCAGCCCTGGCCTGCGAGCCCAGCCACATCTGTGAGGGATCTTCTGCAGCAGGAACAGACCCAAGGGATCGGACTTGGAAGGGCCGGCGGCGTCCGCAGGCTGCGGGCGCCGACGCGGAGCCTCTCGCAGGGCACGGGGCAGCGCTCGAGCAGCGGCCGCGCGCGAAGGCAGCCTGGAAGGGACTTGGGACAAACAGAGTTTGCTCCGAACACAGAGTTTTGGGGCTGGAAGGAGTCGATGCAAAAAAAAAAAAAAAAAAAAAAAAAAAAAAAAAAAAAAAAGCCAGGGATGGGGAAGCTTCTAGGTGCTGCCATGGGTATCCCATGCAGGGAATGTGGCCAGCACCTCTCACAGCAAGGAATATATGAAAATGGATACGCCGGTGCTTTGGGTGCACAAACAGATGGTGAAACTTGTGAAGAGCTTCTCTGTGCCTGGCTCTGTCTCCATCCAAAACGACTGCACCCTGAGCAGCACCACCAGCAGGACCCGCCTCGGTAGTTTGCACAAAAGGAGATGGGAGGGGGGGAAAAAAAGCAGAGTTTCCATCTGACTCACCTGCAACTGCTGATAGAGCAGCAGGGAAGGGTGAGCACGAGACACGGAGAGGCCTGATCGGCCCCGCGCTGAGAGGAGGCTGCGGGGGGATGTCCGCGGGGAGGCTCGCGCCGGCCGGGAGCGCGGAGCAGAGCCGGGCTCCGCCGGGCGCTCTGCTGAGCCCGCGGCTCCGGACGCAGCGGGGACACGGGGCAGAGCAGGGACACGGCACCTCCTGCCAGGAGCACGGGGGTGTCGCACGGCCCCTGTGCCCCCAGCCCTCCCCAAAGTTCCTGAAGAGCCACAATCCACCAAGGGCACAAGGTGAATCTCATCCTGAGAAATCCCTCTGCTGCTCCTGGAAATAAATCCTTAGCTGCAAACCCAGGGCTTACCTGAGGGGACAGGGAAGGAGACAAGCAGCTCGAACATCTCCCAAAATACATCTGAGGAAAGGCAAAGAATTACCTTAAAGGTCAGGAAAACAGTCGTTTTTGAACACTGTAAACATGCAGGGTGGCAAAGCTGCCTGCCCCGTCGCCCTGGCTCGAGCGCTTTCAAGACGGTGCTTTGGCTGCAAAGCTGAAAGTCTTCTTGTCCTGGAAGCAGCTCGGTTTTCCCTCCTCCTTGTCCTTAGCTAGCAGATCCGTCACAGACGACCGCGGGCTCTGTCCCTTTGGCAGTGAAGCTCATCGTCCAGTAATCCGCGCTGGCAAAACCTTTGGGAGATGCAAGGAGGAGCCCAGGTTAGATGAATCCATCCCCAGGGCCTGCCCACACTCCCCACGGGGTGATAGCTCCACAGGAATTCCTTGAAAAGACACAGCCCTCCATGAAATGCTGCTTTTATAACACCCAGCAGAGCGTTTGTTGTTCCTCACGTTGACGCTACTGCTCCATTTAGCCACTTTACACTCAGCATCTCACAGTAGCAGGTTGATTGTGTTCCAGAAACTCCCGATCCAGAAGGATTGCTCTTCTTTCCCACTGCCAAAGTGCTGAAAGCCACCCCAGCGCGGAGATGTGATGGTGCAGACCACCTTCCTGGCAGTGAGCTACAAGAGATGCAGCTGGAAGCAGCCTCCTTGCTCCAAACGCTCCCGCAGACCCTGCATGTTGCAACAGGTACTCACCGAAATCCCCAGCCTCCAGCTGCACCTCGAAGGTCCTGCAGTGTCCTCTACACTTGTCCAGAGGCACCACGGTCAGCGTGAGCTGTCCGCTCCCCACAGCGAAGAGGCTGTGCAAGCTGTAGCTCTAGGATGAGAGCAGAAGGGAGGATATCAGGCCAGAAACCCCCCTTCCCTGACGCTTCTCTGTGGCAGCTGCCTCAAAAGGGGGGAATCTCACTGCCAGGAGCAGCTGGGGGATGAATTTCTCACCTTATTCCCTAAATCTGGATGGCGGATGAGGAAGCAGCTCTCCAGGGACACCGACTTAGGGAAGGACAGTAGAGAGGAAGCGGGGAAGAATTCCTGCAGAATCCGAGTTTTATTTGGAGACTTGTTCCTTAAAAATGAACAGATTAAAAACAGATCACACTGTGGTTATACTGGTGTTTAAAAGGCAAGATCCTTTCGGAAGGGGGAAATCAGTCCTGTGAGCAAAAACTTCTTCCTTTCTTAACCATGGGCTCCCTCCTTCCTTCTCCTTAGCACCTGCAGCACGACCACATGCACAGGGCACAGGCAGGTCACTATGGATACCTAAACAATTTCTTTCCCTTAGAAACATTCTGAATCATTGATCACGTTCAACAGTCACAACAGTGTGGGGAGGTGGCACCGTGCACAGCAGTAACTGGAACCACATGGCAAGGCGGGGGGAATCCAAATCCCTTTTCTAGGCCAGGGAACAAGACGGGAACAGGCAGGGTGGGGCCTGTTATTTTTACGTTTCTGATGAGTGGCTCTGCATGATTAATCGTTGTGCACCACGATCGCCCAGCGCCGGGCCTGGAAGTCACCCCAAGAACCACCTGGAGCCTGAGCCCAATTCCTGACCCCTTCGCGCCTTTCTCCAGGTCCGGTGCCCCGCGTGACGGAGGTGGCAGCACGCAGGACGCTGCTCCCTCGCTCCTACCCTCCCAGCTCTGTGCCAAGGGTCCCCTTCCTGACTGCTTTACTCGAAAAGCCTTGGCCAACGTGCTGGGCTGCTCCACAGCCTTGGAGAGCTCTGAACTGCTGAAATGTTTGGGCCCCACAGGACAAGAGGGATGTGGAGCTGCTGGAGAGAGTCCAGCGCAGGGCTACGAGGATGATCAGGGGCCTGGAACATCTGCCCTATGAGGAGAGGCTGAGGGAGCTGGGCCTGTTCAGCTGGAGAAGAGAAGGCTGAGAGGGGACCTGAGCAGTGTCTAGAAGTACCTCAAGGGAGGCAGTGAGGAGGATGGGGCCGGCCTCTTTTCACTGGTGGCTACCGACAGAACTAGAGGAAACGGCCACAAACCGAAGCACCAAAAGTTCCACAGGAACTTAAGGAAAAATTCCTTCCCAGTGAGGGTGCCAGAGCACTGGAACAGGCTGCCCAGAGAGGTTGTGGAGTCTCCTTCTCTGGAGATCTTCAAACCCACTTGGACGCAGTCCTGTGCCACGTGCTCTAGGTGACCCTGCGTGTGCAGGGGGGTTGGACTAGATGATCTCTAGAGGTCCCTTCCAACCCTAAGCATTCTATGATTCTATGATTCTATGAAACGTTTTGGACCCTCAGGAAGTTTTAGTGTGTTCCAAGGGGGCCGGGATTACGGGGAACTGGTTTTCCACCATGAGACCAAACTGTGGGGGACTGCAGGAGCCTCCGACCTTCCAGGGATTTGCAGAAGTCAAGGTAAGGCTTCTTAGCCAAAGCTAATGGCAACTGATTGTCATCGAGCACAGGTGATGAACCACCTTGGAAAGGGAAATGATTTGCCACAGGCAATCAGACCACAACCCACACAATCAGCATATGGATTGAAGAGCAGGACCAACCAGTCACAGGGGTATTTTGGTCTTGTAAAGGGAGAAGTATATGAAAGCCCAGTACAAACAACATCATCTTCATGGAGAAGCCTTCCACTTGAACGCAGGCAGCGCCAGGAGGGGGACAGAAATCCGTTTCTTTTTCCTGTCCCTCTAGTTGAAGTGCAACTGCTAAGTTATTCACACAGGCAAATCCTGGGCATTCCTGCAAAAGGGAAGTGTCTGTCTGCTGCGTGCTTTGTCTTTGACTCACCAGGGAAAGAAAAATGGGAAGCTCTGTCTTGGAAGGCAGCTCCACAGCTCAGCTGAATATTCTTCTGTTATAACCTCTGCCAGTCCTGGATCCTGGGACTGAAAATGCTTCAGCTCTTCGTAAGAAAGATACTGTCCTGTCTTAAACAACAAAAGAGAGCAGGATGAAAACGCGGCACCCGGGGCTTTTCCCCTCTCCTATTTCCACCCCGCCACAGAGGATCCAAGAGGGGCAGCTTAGCACACTCCTAACCACAGTTAATTAATAATTAGCTACTGGACTAATCACACAGCCCTACGAATCCGTTACCTTCATTAGAAAAGGCTGAGCCCTCTGGAGCTTCTCTGCTATTTCGCCAAAGTCTGTCACCACGGGGAGGCTCCTCACAGCAGAGCAGCCCGTGCAGTTTGCAGCGGGCACGGAGCTGTTCCGCCCGCATCCCGCTGCCCACCAGTCCTGGCATCCTTGGAGCAAACGAGAGAATCACATTTAATGAGACAAAAACTGAAACGCAAAGGAGACGGACTCTATGATGAAATCGTTATCCCAAACACTAAACAGGAAGGTTTCTCGTAGCTTCCCAGCTATGTTCTTCAAAAATTCCTACGGAGCAAGTGAACCGGGGCAGGAAACTCATCAGAGAACATTTCCAGCACAGGCTGAAGATCTTGGAGATACCATTTCTGGGTGAGAAGTCTGTGCTTTGCGCTGGGCGAAGCCCCAAAGCCCTGTGCATGGTTTGCAACACAGAGGCTGATGGAGAACATGGAATTTCACCAAAACGTGCTGCTGGCAAATTCATTCACTGCGTGTATTTGCTTGGGAGCTAAAATGGGAAGAAACTGCTGTTATCCTGCAGTCAACAGACTGGCCGACACTGAACGCTGCACACGTGCACGTCGCCAAAAAGCAGATTTCCGTGTGAAATAATTCCTTGAGGCCGATATCCGCCCTCCTTTCCCCAAACTAGCAGCTCTCCCAGCACGAGGAGTTAGGTAAACATTAAGAGCATTGAATGAAGGGTCCCCGTGAGGGTGTTGCCGAGTGCCCCACGCACTTCCATGTTAACGGATCCTCAGGAACAACCATCACACCGAGGGGACCCGGCTCTTATTAAACAGCAGCGACAACCCTGGCTCCAAAGCCGTATTTCTGTGAGGGAATTAAACTGGGAAAGGGGCAGGAAAGCCTCCCAAATGCCTGATCTGCTGATCTGGGAGGTGGGTTAGAAAAACCCAGGGCCCAGACCCGGTCGGGACCAGCATGGGTCAGAGCAGCTCATGGCCCTGGGACGGGGCTGCAGTCCCGGGTTTTTCTAACCCACCTCCCGGATCAGCAGATCAGGCATTCCCCTTGGGAAGCGGAGGGGATGGGAAAGGGGAGAAAGAGCAGAAAGGGAAGCCGGGCTGAAAGACAGAGCTGGGAAACAACGGGGCACGGCAAGGAAAATCAACCCTTCGTGCAGCCCTCCCCAAGGGTCCCCATTTCCAGCCTCGCTAACGCTCAGTGCGAGGGTCACTATCCATAAGTGCTGCTTCCTAGGAGGGCACTGGTTTTATTTTTCCTTCTGACATCTGCAGCAGACAGCAGAGGATTAAGGTTCATTGGGAGATAACTGCAAAGCTGCAGTTTAGGATTTATTTTGCTTTCCTCTCTCTCAGTATCTCCAGTCAACTCCCAACTGCTGGATTTCCCACCCTGCTGCTGGGATTTGGACTGAAAAGGATCAGGATGGAACTCCTACTCTTGCTGGAAGATGCATCCACACTGTTTTCAAGGGGCAGAAAAGGCAAAAAACAAAGTGTAAAATTCTAACTGCGAGCACCAGTCCCACTCCCATGAGAAACTGCTCCAAGGAACTTTCCCTCCCTGCTCACAAGAGCAAAAAGAAAATCTTTGTTCTCCCGGCTGTAGAAGGCTTCAGTTTTACAACAACAACAAAAACCTCAACTCACAAAAACCAGCTGGTCAGGGACGGGGAACAAAAGGCTGAAAGATCTCACCAGGGGAAGGGCAGCCGCCGCGAGCGGAGAATAAGGAAACGTAACTCATGGTCTGCCGCGACACCGGCGCGAACACGACTAGGATTTGCTTCCAGAGGAAAACTTAAGCATCATCATCCATGAGGATTAAGCCCCTAAAAACTTCCCCCTCCCTGGGCTCAGGGCTGTAACCCCCCAAAGGGGGTGCTAATCAGCTTGGTACAGAGCTCGGTTCCTCTTTTGAGCTGCTCCGGGATATTTGCATTCTCGATTGCTCGATTCAGGCGGTCGTTTCTTCTCCCCATGAATAACCCAAGGGCGCACGGGCCGATTGCAAATGCTGCAAGAGGGGCTGTGGGGTTTTTTCTTCTTTTATTTTTTGCAATTAATCTTTTAGACTGATTGTTGAGGCTGTTACAGCCTGCGCAGCCGCTCGCGTGTGACTGGCATGACAAGTACGGGCAGGAGCTTCGCCGGGGATGCTCGGCCTTCCCCTTTGGCTCCCTCCGCTCCTTCGGGATTATTCCCTGCCCGGACACCCTGGGGGATTGCTCTGGTTGAGGCTGACACGTACAACTCGCCGGGCACAGCGCAACGACCGCCTCCCCTTTGTGTTTTACTTGCCCACCCTTCCATGAGAAGGTTTGTCCAGCAGAACGTGGGTCCCTGGCTGTCCCCGTAAGCAAGAGCCGTGTTTATCCTGTTATTCTCCAGGACAAGAGCTGTCCCTGTGTCTGGACACGTCCCAGCTACAGCCGAGGCCCTTCCAGCTGCTAACGCAGCGCAGATGAAGAGATAACAACTCGCTCAAAACGCGCCCATGATTAATGCGAGGGGTTTACGAGCCGACTTTCCACGAGGCAGAGAAAATAATTTTCAAGTTACAATCACTCTGCAATGAGCACTCCGCCCTTCTTGGATGTTTTTGCAAAGGATCTCCCAAGTTTTTTGGCCGTCCCTAGGACTAGGAGGGCTGCATGTGCGCGCAGCCCCAGAGATGCTGGGTGGGGATGAACCAAACTGGATGCTGAAGAGATCATTAAAAAGATATGGCCCTGCCTGTGCCAGCTGCAGAGCAGCAATTAAACCCATGGAAACCTGCCCATATATGTGTGTATATGACAGCTACATCACAGGAAAATCTGGTGCGGGGAAAGGGGGGACTCTCCCAGGCCTATTGCCACCGTTACCCACAAAAAATAGAAGCAAGCTGCCCAGAAAGCTGTCAAATGCACCAAACAGCTCCACGACGTGTAAAAGTTGGTTCAAAAGCCCCGATTCCTCTTTCTGAGGTTGCTGTTTCCCAGCCCCAGCACATTACTCGCTAGGGACCAGTCCTAGGAGCAGTGGAGCAGCTCCAGCAAGGCCGGGAGGAATTCAGGGCTCCCGAGAAGGCCTGCTCTGTGCAGTGGGTTCGCACGACTCCATCCCTAGGACACAATTCCCAGGTAACCTCCGGATGGGGAGATGCCACGTTGGCCCCAGAGCCTCCTGGCGCTGCAAAGCGGAGAAGATGCTGCTCCCCACACACAGGGTCTCCCCACGGCTGCACATCCAACGCAGGGAGCTTCCCGAGCGGATCTGAACGGACCTCTTAAAAGAAGGGATCAGTAAGACCTCGGCCTACCTGCCGCCTTGGGCTGTGCTTTCTCCTTGGCAAAAGGGTGGATGTGTGGGCAGGTTGGGATACTTGCTTCCTCCTTCCTTCATTCTTGCAGCAGAAGGTTATCCACGAGCTGTTTCTTATAGTCGACCAAGGGCAGAGCTTTTTAATGACAAGTGAAGCCACCTGTAGGACTCCAAGCAATGAGGAGCCCAGGAAATTCATCCAATTACTACCTGCAACAGTGATCTAGAGCAGGGCTGCGGCTTTTCCTGCATTTGGAAATACCCCAATTCCAGATGCTGGATTTTACAACATTGTTTTCCATTATTTTAAGGACAGGGATTTGCAAGGTCTGGTCCTTAACCCTGAAGTGAGGCTGCAGCTCGTAATGGACCGTTCTTGCTCTGACAGCCAAAGAAGGCCAAGTTTTTCTTGCTCCTGAGGCATCATTAACCACTGGGGCCACTGCAGACTCACAGATACTGGACACCTCAAGAAAATAACCTGCTCCCTGTACAGCTATGCCAATGCAGGGGCTCTGCTATACGCTTGTCAACACCTCCCTACCCCTTATAGAAAGAAAAACCAGTATTTTAATAACTCAAAGCAATCTGCAGATATCAACTGATGATTACAGCCCATGACATGAGTAAATCTCATCATCTCTGGGAAAAGCAACTTTTCCCAAAGCTCCATCTTACTGAAGTTTTTCCAGCGGGCTAAAAGAATTGATCATTTTCCTGTCAAGTCAAAGTCAGATGAAGCCAACGGGTTCCTGAGCATGTGAGAAGGCAATCACGAGATGTGCTTACTAATCACAGCGTGGCAGTCCTGATTAAGGGAGGCATCACAGTGGGATTAACATGCAGGCTACAGAAAGGGTCCTTATTCAGCCCACTGCCCCTCGCCACTTCCTCACGTTGGACATTTCTGCAGCTCGGAGCATCCTGGGCATATTTTGACAAGAAAGCACCTCCCAGTTTACTTGAGAGCATTTTTAGGAAAAGCCATCAAGAAAATAATAACCACCCCCTGCCCAAGAGATCCCAGGTTGTTCTAGGTAAAAGGCAACAGCTCGAAGAAGATCTCATTCATTTCAGTAACGGGTAACGGCTGCTCAGACAACCCAAGGACGATCAGCCAGTCTCTAGCAAAGGACAAAATGGATTTTTGATCCGCCGCGACGCTGCGAAACGAAGCTGCTCAGCCTGGAGGAGCTCACAGGCCACGTGCACAAGGGAGCAGGACACGGGGACAAACTTGCACGTACCAACCAAACCGAAGGTCTCCTCGGAGGTCCCCTGCAGCCCTCGCGGCCGGGGCAATGACACCGTTTCCAACCCTGGTTGTTTCCATGTGCCTGGCAGCAGCCTGAGGCCGCAGGTTCGCCGGGGCTGCGCAGAGGGCTCTGCTTGTCCACCAAACGCCCCCATCTCCACGGCACAAACGCTCTTTGCGAGGGAAAACCCACCGCTTGCTTGTCAAACAAGGAGACAAGAAACCCTGAGGGCTTCACAATATAAAAGCAAAAGGGAGAGCTTAAACATTCTGGATTCCCACAGTTATTTGGGTTAGTTTGCTGTCAGCAAAGCCAAGCAAACAACCCCCTGGCTGAATCAAGGCCAAAATAAAGCAGTATATGAAAACATCCGGCACCACCCTGCGGGGCAGAGTCAGCCCTTTCTTTCCTCCCCATGAATGGGCCGACACTGCCTAAGAGTCAGGTTGTATCACCAAAGGGTCATTCACAAAACGGAGAAACAGGGTCAGCCAAACTGCGGGGACGGGAGGAAACAGGCACCTCCGAACGCTCCGGTCCCACAAACGGCCGCGTGAGGAGGTGCCCGAGAGCACACGAGCCTGAACAGGGCAAGTAAATTGGGCTGAGGAACAGACTGAAGACCTCTGCGAGCGAGGAGGAGGCTGCCCTGAAGGCAGCGAAGGCTTCTGGCCATCAGACCATAGAGCTGGGCAAGAAGAGAGAGGTCAAGACTGGCCTTGCGAGCGCACGGGCCCTTTTTGCCCAGCCCAGGATAATGGGGCACATGTGAGAAGCCAAAGGAAGCTGCCTGCAAAGGGTTCGGAGCAGGAAGATGCCAGAATGTGGCCGGACGCCAACGCGAGCCTCAAGCTGAGCGTGGAGGGGCAGAGGCTGCTGTTTGCTCCAGTGGAGCTGCCACCCATCCCTGCAAACAGCTCTCGATGCACCCGACGGGCCTCGCCATGGGACAGGCCGTTTGCAAGCTCTTGCCTGAAGTCCTGCAGCAAGGGTCGTTTCTCTGCTTTTTAGCCCTTTTGGCCTATGCAAAAGGGAGTCCTTAACACAAGCAGTCTGCCCTAAGCCAGGGTGGCCTCTATGGAATGGCTTTTCCACTGCTGAGCTGTGCACATGCACCTGATTTTGGGGGTGCCAGCTATTGACCCACTTGATTTTAAACCATGCAGGATGTATTTGGTCAGGACAGGACACCCTTATTAGGACCCACACTGGATTTGCCTTTCGGTCATGCCAGGGGTAGCGCACGTTGCACCAAGGAGAACCTGAGCGATCGGGAAGGCAGGGACACAAACCCGCCGCGCTGTCCCGCTTCCGTGGGATCGGGGAGGAGGCAGAGCAGGCTCCACAGAGGACCTCGGGCTCAGGAGCCTGACGGGGGGGCACACATGGAGTTTTCCTCACTATCTCCCCAAATCAGAAATCCAGCCCGGAGAGCCACTCCTGCCAACACCCATCTCCAGCTGAGACACGTCTGGTGGCACCTGAACATGGCCTCGGGAGCCCCCAACGATCCGGACAGGGTGCAAAGGACCCTCCCTGCAGAGGCAGACACGGAGCCGGCCCTGGGCACACGCTGCTGGAAGAGGAACTTTCGCTCTGCTTAGCCAGGATTCTGCTCTGTCTGGGTGGTTGGCAAAGAGCAGTTATCAACCAGTTGCCAACGGGCATCTTGGTTCGTAGTTAGATGTGGGTAAGGCTATTGGGATGTCACAGCACCACGAAGGGAAGAATCACGGATAAATGTGTAGAGTATCCACCATTATAATGTTAAAACTTCCATTAGAAAAGCGAAAAATCTTTTTCACGTGGCCCCTGGTACCACAAGCGCCGGGAGCTCCACTATCCTCACGTTCCTCCCTCTTCAGGGGACACAGAAGCGCTCTTACCTCTACTTTGCAGGTAGAGAGTGACAAAGTAGCGACTTCCCTTTTTGACATGGGCTGATGTGGACAAGGAGATGAATCCAGGGCACGCTGGCTCTGCCTTCCCCTCGGAAGCACAGCGGGAAGTCTCGTGTTGACCCACGTGCCCATGCGGAATTCGCTGTGGTTCCGATAACGGGTCCAGGCCGGCTGAGCCGGCGCATCCCGGGCCGGGATCTCGCGCCGGCTCCGCGCGGTGCCCACGTGCGGAGACGCCGTCTCCCCCGCGCGGCGCTGGCCCTTCTCGAGCGCTGCATAAACACGAGCTCAGGAAGGGCAGATGCAAACCACATTTCCGCACAACTTTTCCCCAAACCGATGGGACCTCGGTTCCCAGTCCTGGGAAAACAGCTGAAGGAGAGGCAAAGGGGCCAAACCCAAGGATCTAAAGGACAGCTTTGAAGAAACAAGGGGTGGAAACACTAGTTTTAATATGGGAATTGATCCGGGGGGAAAAAGCAGGCAGGCAGCAGAAGAGAAAAAGAGGCAGAAAGGAAATTTACTTTGGACGTGATCCTACAAACCTAAGGCAAGAGACATCCCCTCTTTGCACAAACTGCTCTTCACCTCTGCTGGGCCATTAATGGCTCAAAGGTCCTCCCACAGCCCCGGCCACACAGACAACCCTTGTCATCCGCAGCAGGGCTCTTGGGGCAGGAGGAAGGTGAGGAAGAGCAGGACACACGGAGCTGGGAGGAACGGGAAGCGATATCCTGCCCGCGCGCTCCTCCGGGAGCCCGGACACCACCCGAACCCGCCAGCCTCTCCGAGGAGCCGGAGGGCCTCCTTGGTGGGGCAACAGGCTCCAGTCCTGGACACAAACCTGCTCCAAAAGCTCTACGGCCAAAACGGGCTTGGAAGAGGGAGCTCAGCCCCGGCGCCGGGTGCGGAGGACACGGAACGGAGCAGCCGGGGCCCCCGCTCCGCTCCCCGCTCCAGGACCCTCCGCGCGGCTCACGGGAGCCTTCCGGCACAGCAGGATTTGAACGGTGCCCAAGCACACGAAGCTCCGAGCTTCACCTCAGCCCCTCCAAAATTAACCTACCGTGGACTCACATGGAGAAAGGAAGAGGAGTCTGCAGCCCACACCCTGGGCTAGCGGTTCCTTCTGCTCCGTCTCCCTGCATGGGTTTTCTCCTAGACCTGCTCGCGCTCACAGCAAGCACCACGAGGGCAGATGTGACATTAGCCTTTCCCCTCAGGGCACCCCAAGGGGAAAGCAAAGGGCAGAGTGTTGCAGCACGCACGGGAAGCGCCTGGGAGCCCGCCCGGCCCCACACCACGCCGCTTACCTCCCCTCGGCCCTGCTGCAGCTTTTTTCCCCTTTTTTGTTTTTTTTTAGCAGGGTACGTTGGACAAAAAGCACCGAGATGTCACCAGCGCCGCCGGGACAGCCCCGGGGAGCTGCAGCTGCCCGCTGGGAAGGCCGGACACGCGGGATTCCCACAGGAATCCAGCCAAGGTTGAGCCTGGGTGCTGCGCTCTCCCAGGCGAATCCGCGCGGCCCGGCCCGGCTCGAGGCACGAGGGAAGGCAGCCGAGCCCTCCCCAGCACACTTGTTAATTGGGGCATGCTGTAATTTTCACCTAACAACCTAACACGTCGCAAAGGCGGAGGGGGAACAGCCTCAGCCCATCTGCACCACCCTCCCACCCCAGACCTGGCCTTCTGCCCATCCATACTGCTAACCCCTTCGGGAGCTCTCCGGGCACTATGGAGGCACAAGGGATTTTGTGTTTAACACCAACCACATCCTGCCTTGCCAAAAAACCTGGTTTTCCCTTGCTCTCCTCGGATATTTCCCTGTTTTCCCCCCATTGAGCTGTTTTCACATGAGTAGCCCAACGCCTGTTTATCTTCACAGCAAGATGCCCGTGACTTTCTGCCCTGCAACAAGGGCCACCCCTGTCCTAGAAACCTTTGGTGTCCCAAGGAACCTCACTGGACTCTCCCCACCCACAGGGTGGCCCTGTGCAAACACGGTGGCGTTTGAAGGACGCTTCTGCCAGCGCCTCCTGATCAAAATTACATGCACCCAGCACGAGCCTAGGAGCTTCTGTTGGTTTCCATCTCAGCGCAGGAGGAGAGGGCAGTGCCAACCGAAACGCTGCAGACCAGCAGGCTGCCGATGCCAAGTGGGTCTCTGCACCTTGTTTCTTCCTCCCCGTGGGAGATCCTGATTGATAAGGAAGGCGATGAACCACGCGGGGTACCCTGGCCCTTCCATAGGGACTCGGATCCACAAAGTCACACACGTTGGTGGCACAGGGGGACACACACAACCCAGAACCGGGCTGGCATTGCGGGGCGACCGTTTTAGCTCTGGCAGGAAGGTCAGAGCCCGAACACAGAACTGTGGCACAATGAGCCTAACATAAGCTAAACCTAAATATAAACCAGCCAAGGGCACAGACACAGGGGTTTGTTTTTACTGCGAGCCAAGAGACGACCGACACGGTGCCACTTCCCTGCTCCAAATAATTCAGGGCTTTATCGTTGCTGACAGTCTTTGTGTTTTATCACAGAGGCAGAGCCCGTCTTACGCCCATTTGCCAGCCTAAGTCGGTGGAAACGATTAACAAGGAATGGGAAACACTCAAACCTTCCCATTTCTATTATACCATGCTCAGAACATCTATTATCTTCATCTCCCATGACGGGGCCACGTAATTAGGGAACCAGTTATCTAGGTGCCTCACACACACATTACCCTTAACGTTAATTCAACTGCTACAAACACTGTTGCCAAATTTTCCAATATGCCACTTGGCAAAAATTGCTTTTTTTCTTAAACCCCGGTCATGTGTTGACAATTCTACACAAATACCAAGATGTGGTTGACAAACTGTTTCTGCTTGCTTACTCAGAAAAGAAATAAACACAATAAACCCAAAAGTAGCAGTATTTTACCTGCTACTATCTCTACAATAGGGCTCTACTTGAAGGTATCGAGACCTTCACTGAGATTTTTTAGAGAAAGGGCAACTTTGGGGGAAAGAAAAAACACTGAGAAGTTAAGAACAAAGAAAAGAGAACATGCAAGAAGAAAATGATGAAGTTAGAAAATAGACTACAGTCCCAAACAATAGCTGGGAAATTGCTCCTGCTAAAATACAGGATGTTATTTTTAACTATAGTGGTAAGAAAAAAGAAAAACATGGTGTGATGCCAGTAACACATTTGCTAGTTGGTGCCCGGGGAGATGTGCACGGCTGGTATTTAACTCGGTATTTCTAGCTATGTTAGAGCACAGAAATGATTTCCTTACTCTCGAGCATGTACTTCTTGGCAATCGGCAGGGAGAGCAGGCGGATGTGAGCGACGAGGGAGCCCCAGGCGTGGGCCCTGGAGAGCGGCGCGTCGGGCGGCCCCGGGCTGGCCGGCTGCAGCACGACGTACGCGGTGAGCAGGAGCAGCGCCAGCGTGAGCACGGCCTGCGAGGACAGAGGCACGCGGTGAGCGGCGCCGCGCGGCCCATATTCCTATTGGAGCCCTGCCAAAGAGCTGGACACGGGGCCACGAGGAACAGCCACAGCCCGGGCTGGTTCCTCCTGCCTCACCACATAAGAGCTTGGGCTCCCGCCAGACCTCTTGCATGGCGTTTTAGGGGCACCCTGCAGAAATTGCTTCAAAATGCTTTGGCAGAGTTGGCACCAATTCCCTCCTCCATACTAGGCTTTGAATAAGCTTTAAAGGGATGATATGACACATTTTTCCCCCGGTCAAAGTCAAAATGAATCAACGGCAAAAACAAGAAAAGAAGCTCCAAGAAACTGGAAGTTCCAATTTCCAGTTTCCTGATCTCCTTGCCTTGTTACACAGCATTTATAGGATGGGGAACAAGATATCTTGAATTCTTCTCCAAATAGAAACTTTTAATGATTAAGCTACAAAGAATATTACTAAATGATGATTACTAGAACATTACTAAATGATGATATATTATTCACTCTGATGATATATTATTCACTCTATATTTTCACTCTGTAGCAAATATCTCCAAATCACCTAGCAAAAAAGCATCCTTTCACCCATTTGGTAATACTGTGCATAGTATCTTGGGAGTTAATGTTCTCAAACATTTTTCCACCATCAAATTTCACGGCAATAGGTCCATTTTACAGAGTAGAGGCAGAATGAAGACAGGTAGAAGCCTGTGGCAGGATCAGAAGCAGAACTTCGACCTCTCAATTACCCAACCCTGAACTTTAAGACTCTCCTTCCTTCTTCACATTTCTGCTAAAGGTGCTGATGTTGGAAATCTTTCCCTGCAGAATCAATCCAAAGGCCTCATTGTTTAATAACTTAAGGAGTAGGAAGCGTTGACGTGTTGACTTTCAACACACGTATGAAATTCCAAGCCACATTCAGCCTTCCTTCTGTTTGCAAACCAACTCATGGAAGGAAGGAGGTAAGCTGCATTTAATGGCTTTTTGTAAGTACAGTTCAGGAGAATTCATCAAGAAAATGCAAAAGGAAATAAAAGGCTCAGGTGCAAAAGATCTTCAGCCTCTCCCACGGTCCCTGATGTCTTACCTTGTAGAGAAATGCTAAGATAGGGTACCGTGGAGGTCCTCTTTGGGGTTCATTCCTTTCCAAGAGCTGCTTGACGAACTTCTCAATGGCTCTTTCCGACATCCCGCACTGGTGGCCCGTCTGCCGCACCAGCTCGATCGTCTCGGAGAGCTTGTCATAGATGCTGAGTTCGCTGGTCGTAAGCTCCATGGCCGCCGATGAGAAAGCCCTGCAGAGAGACCCAACAACGTCAACAGAAAATCCCACCCGGCCACGCTGCTCCCGCGCGCCCGGCAAGGGGAGCGCAGGAAGGTCCTTCTGCCCGTGAGAGGCTTCTCTGGAGCAAACCTGTCTGCAGCCAAGACACGAGTTAGCCGAGCCCGAAACAGCCTCCGCTGCTTTAGCGTCTCCCAGGGACCAAAAGAAGCCAGAAAATTAACCGATTGAGAGGCTCAGCTCATGTAAACTTCCCCAAAATCACTGAATCTCCAGTTCTTCACTCATTCCTTACAAGCCTGAAGCACGACGTGGTTCCTCACCAAGCGGGAGAGCCAGCAGAGCACAACTGACCCACACGCCGCAGCAAAGCCGAGCGCTCCCGCACTGTAAATTCTAATCACTTCCCTTAACACAGTTTTCTTTTTTTTTTTTTTTTTCCCTGATTAAATCCCCTGTTAACGACAAGAACGGGAGAGAGAAACAAGCAGTATGTGTGGGGCAAAGTTTAAGATTTTACAATATATTTATGTTTACGCAACGAAACGTCCAGGTCAACTGATCATTGGGCAACAGCAACGCGATAGTGCCATGGCCTGGAGGCAAGCCAAGGTCTTAGGGTTGTGTTCCTCCCCAAATCTGCCATCAGGTCACTCACGAACGGGAACGCCATGTGACCACAAATTGCACGGCTAACCAGAGACCAAATGGCACGTGACACATTTCCCACCACGAAATTCCAACAGGGACTCTTGCAAGAACACACCGAGGAGCCAACAACTCAAGGTGCCATCGAAGAACCGCTGTTCCTCTGTCACCGAGGCAGAAGCTGCAATACCCAGAACTGCAGCTGGGCTGAAGAGAAGATAGAAGGAAGGATCCGGAGAAGCTAAAAGCTGGAAAGAAGAGAATGCCATTGCTAGAGGGATGTTTAGCCTTGGCAAAATGCTACCCAGGGCGAGAGAGCACCTGTGAGGTCTTATGTTGCTTCTTTTGTTCCGAGCTCGGAAAACTCTAACCTGGATCAAACTGGAAACATAAAATCCCAAGATGTGTGGCAATTTTCCACAGGACCACTGGCTGCAGCAATCACTCCCTTTTCCCCATCTGCGCTCCAGCGTCAACTCCCTGTTCTGCTCTTGCGCATTTGTCTTTATGGTCACATGGGGAATCAGATCAGGAAAATTATCTGGCTGGAAAATAACCCTTATTTGTTTAGGCAGCAACTGCCAAAGCGTCCGGCTCCAGCAGCTCATGTCAGACGTTACATTAACATTAGTGTCAAATATCTAACTGCAGCCGTAGAAACACCAAAACAGCAAATTGTCAAACTAAAACCCCAAGCCCCCAACGGGAACACGCTGCCCCACACTGCCTGGTTAATTCGTTTCTGGCCCTGCTCTGCCACCGTTCCTGCCACTCGCTGCAGATTTGTCCTGGATCTTGCTGCCTGGGCAGACTCAAGGGCTTGAGGTGCCCAAAAGCAGGTTTGCTCGATATCCCATTGTGGACTGCAGGTTCTCCAAGGCCGGGATCCTTCCTTCCGACCTACAAAGCACCTGGAAGGCCCTTGGCTCTATAAAGCCAGCACGCTGCTTTATTAACTCTTTCATTAAGAAACAGCCTAATTGATAAAACAGGCAACAGCTGGCACATCTGTAGGGTACTAAATGCCTTTTTCTTCTTTTTTTTCCCAGCTTTTATGATTACTCGTCCTGACGCTGCAAGACCACTACAGTAAATGGTCTAAAGGGCGACCTCGCTTCCTCCAGCTCCCAAGGGCCGAAGTTCAAGCCCACGAGCCTCTCCCATAGGGCAGCAGCTTCAGCAAACTCTCCCCGCTCGAGACGCTTTCGGGATCCCTGTGGAAATGCCGTCGGCCGAGGCAGCTTCCCCTTCTCCGAGCGGGAGCTCCAGGGATGCAGCTCCCTTCTCCCCTCCGCGCCGGCTCCTCCGGCGACGGCCCCCGCGAGTCCCGGGCAGGCACCGAAGGAAACGCGGCCGCCCCTCCGCAAACCCAGCAGCCAGCCGTGCCCTCGGCCAGGAAATAAAGCGTTTTCCTAATAAATTGCTTTGAGAACAGACGAGGCCTAAAAAAACCCCACGATCCATCAGTTCCCTCCCTAACAGCACAACACGAAACAACGTGAGGCTGCAGCGGGTGTCAGCAGCGACCGAGTGTCGCCGCTTTTAGGCGGCCCCACGTCAGGAACGGGCTGGTTAGGGCAAACGGCTGCGCTTAGCGCGAATTTAACAGCTCCCGCGGTCCAGGAGGAACCGGAGCACCCGCACGCCTCGGGATGGGCCCCGAGGCTTTGGAAAGGCTGGATATTTAGAGGGAAATGCCGAGAGAGGAGGCGTTTCGCGGAGGGGAGATGCTCCGTGTCCATGCCGGCCGGGCTGTCAGACCTGGGAAAGATCAGTAATAAGTAAAAGGCTCTTTTGGTGCCATCGGCTCGGTGACATGGGGACGGCGGAGGGGGTGGCAGGTCACAGCCGCCGCCCCGTGTCCCCGGCCGGGCCCAGGAACAGGCCCCGCTCGCTGCGAAGCCCCTGGGAAGGGGCCCAGCCCCCGGTCTCGCTCGGATGGTTCCCCGCTGGCCTCAGAGCAGCCCCCAAAAGGGGGTGCCCACCCCCCCAAAAAAAAAAATCGCTATCCCTGGAAAGGGGGGTACTGCCCCCAAACCTGGGCGCCACCGAACCGCGGGGCACCTCCCAAACCGGGTCCCCCCAAGACGGGGTGCGCCCCCCAAAGCTCGGTACCTCCCGAGCCTCGGTGTCCCCCAACAGAGCCCCCCGCCGCCCCCCAAGGCTGCGGGGCCCGCGAGGCGCCGCCGCCTCCGCCCGGGCCCGGCCGCCCCGCGGAGCTCGCGGCTCCCTCCTCCCGCCGCCGCCTCCCGCCTCACCCGGCACCGCCCGGCGGCCGCTCCGCTCCCCCCGCTCCGCTCCGCTCCGCCCGCCGGGGCCGCGGGCCGGGACGCGCCGCCGCTTCCTGCTTCCGGCCCGGCCCTCGGGGCCCGCCCCGGCCCGCGGCTCCCCCGGGCCCTGCGGCCGCCCCGGCGGGGGGAGCCCTGAGACCCCCCCGAGCCCCGAACCGGCCCGCGGCGCCCCGGGAGCCCCCGGCCCGCGCGGGGCTGCGACACCCCGGAGACCCCCGTCCGTCCCCTCCGAGACCCCCCAGGAGCCGCTCGGGGCCGGGACACCCTTGACACCCCCGTCCGTCCCCTCCGAGACCCCCCAGGAGCCGCTCGGGGCCGTGACACCCCTGACACCCCCGTCCGTCCCCTCCCAGACCCCCCCCAGACCGGTGACACCCCTGAGACTCCCCCCGTCCCCACCCAGGGCCACTCAGGGCTGTGACACCCCTGCGACCCCTGCCCATCTCCTCTGAACCCCCCCCAAAGGTTTGTGGCCCCCCTGAGACCCCCCCTCAGGACCCACTTGATCCCCTGACACCCCTAAGACCCCCCTGCCCAAACCTGCTGAGTCCCCCCAAGTCTCCCCCCGACCAGCACCTGCCCTGGCCCAAGACACCCCCGGGCCCCCCCAAGTCCCCTTTTGTCTTCCCCAGTGCCCACCTGAGCCCATGACACCCCCAAACCCCCCCAAAGCCCCCACCTGCCCCCCGAGCACCCGTGGGTGCCCCTCACAGACCCCTGCAAACCACAGGGACCCCCAGGGCCTCCCCCATTCCCACCGCACCCCCAGCACCCCCCTGAGCACCCCAAGACCCGCCAGGAGCAGCCAGGGCCCCCGGGCCCCTCCGCGTGGCCCCGCTCCCCTGCCCCATCGTGTGTTCGTTCTCAGCCCCAACAACTTCCCATGGCGCTGGATTCTGCCCCCTTTACCAAACACTGCGAGAAAAAGGACTTCCCCGGTCAGCCCCGCGTTTCCGGCCTTTTAAATCTCAGCTTGTGAAGTGGGAAAAGAAAATAAAAACAAGGAGGGCTGCAGCTCTTTGCTCACAGCCCGCGTGCCGAGGGAAGGAGGACGGTGCCAGGAGCAGGTGGTTTTCCCTTTGCTTGTCTCAGTTTCCCCACTATGAGCTGATCTCTTCTCCCTTTGCTCCTTATTTTTTCTTTATCCGCAGATAGGAATAAATGACTGTTGCATTGGATGGTGGCACAGAGCTGGGAACCAGCATATCCAGAACTGGTGGTTTGTTAAAATTCCTCGGGATCCCATCCAGCTCCTGTGCTTTAAAGGTGCAAAGGAGCCGAGGGATGGGAAATGCTCAATGGCTTCAGGCTGGGAATGTGGATTTTGCATCGACGTCACTTGGGAAGTTCCCGTGTTTCTCGTCGAGCACCTTTCATAATTAGGAATGGCTTGAAGGGAAGCAACCTGGCATTTATATTTATATATATATATATATAAACAAACACACTTGTGGTACAAATAAATATGCTTTTGCATGTTACTATTAATACCTTAGACCTTGATCTGTCTCCAACTACTCATGCATGTGTTTAAGAACTTGCAAATGAGGAGTCCCTTTGATTTGAAACTGCAAAGAACTGGGATTCCCGGTTATTAAAGGCAGAAAGTGCTTTGAAACTGAGGCAGCAGGTTTCTCAGCATGCTTTTTGGGGTTGTTTTTTTAATTTATTCTATGTTATTTTATTTTTTTGGCATTTCCCTCAGCTTGGCAAAAAATAATAATAATTTCCAAGTTGGCACGGGAGGTTTTTATAAAAGCAAAATTTGTTTTGGCTTTTGTACATGTAGCTTCTGGCGGAATGAAACAGCCGTTTCTTTCATCCTGACAGTCTTTGGAGCCATCTCCTCTCCAAGTCTCCACTTCAGAGCGTCCTTTTCTTTATTTGCAACAGCAATTTTACATAGATGGAAGGAATTGCTGCATTTGCTGCCATCTAATGGGAGAGTTTAGCCTGGGCCACCTCAACCCCATCTTCTCGTGCAGGCAAATGCTCTTGCCGAGCGCTGTAACAGAACCCCAAAATATCCAGAATAAGAGCCGTTTTTGTATACTGTTATTGCAAATGAAACTCTTATTGACTATATTTTTGTAAAACCATCAACAAGACAGGTTTTCCTTCAGCTACTTCACTCTGCTGAATATACATTTAAATAAGAGTGGCAACCAAAAACAATCTGAGCATGGTTATTTTCCAAAATCTGCACGTAGTCACTGTGTTTAGATATATCTGTTGAGCTGCTGGGGGAAGAAGCAATACACTTCCCTCTGTAATATTAAAAAAAGCATAATATATATATATATATTTTTTTTCTCCTTTGTCTGCATGGCTTTCTCTGCAAAGAGACATTTCTCTGCTCTGAGTTGTAAAGAAATAAAAAATAAACTGGGAGCTCAAGATGCAGCTGGGCTCCTTCTCCACCTCGTTCCTTAGCCAGGTTTCAGTGTCCAAATCCAAGTGGTCAAGTTTCCCGACAAGTTTTTCCAAGCGTTTGGGTGCTTTGGGGCTGGGTTTTACTCGAGGCCCATTACATGGGCAGGAGATGGATGACGGGCTGCACGTTCCCGATGGCTCTTGCTCCGAGCAGTGGGAAGCAGCCAAGCTGGACGCGCGGGGAGCAGAGCTGGCACCCGTGGGAAGCAGAGCTGGGGCCCGGGGGCTGTTTTGGCGCTTTTCCAGCTGTTTCAACTCAAAGCGGGCAACCAGCCCACATCAGCAGCAGCCCCATTTCTTCTGCACTGGCTTTGGTTCCTCTTCTACCTTGGTCTTCAGTTGCTCTTCACGGATTTTGAGTAGCCTGGGAGGAGGACAGGCACATCTTGCAGCACACCCTGGCCCTTCACGGCCCGTTAATTTGGAGCTGGGTGAAATTTTGGCTCACCTGATTAAGCTGACCATGGACTCGGAGACGTTGTGGCCCGAGGCAGCACTGCATTCATAAAAGGTGAGCTGGTGCTCCTGGAAGACAAGAAGTCCAACTAGAAACACACATCTCTTGCATTTGGTTAAAATAACTTCATAGACATGGAGGTAAATATCCAAGGAAAGGTCACTGTCAAGCAGAAACCCAAGGACCAGAGGGCCTCACAGATTCAAGGAAGCAAGTAACTGAATAATTACTATTTACAGGAATGTGAGGGATGAAATCCAGCTCTTCTCATAGCTACAACAGCAATATTTAATACTGAGCAAAAGATAGATGCTGCAGACAGCAGCAGATGTGAGACAGTCTGATTAGAGTACTGAATATGGAGATGGTAACGAGGTGTTCCCAGGTCTTTCAAGCTTTGCCGGTAACTAGTTTGCGGGGGGAAAAAAGCATCTAACCTCTCTGTGCTGGTGCCTCCATATGTAAAACAGCTCAGCTGATACCAGTCCAAATCCCAAACTGTTAATATGGATCAGCCCTTGGACAACAAGAGCGGGGGTCAGGATGGTAAGGCGGATTCTGCTGTCCCTTTCCTGGCCACTGATGAACAGGAGATGGGTTAAGGGCTTCTGGCTTTCCTCCAGGTCCTCGGGCGGGTGGGAGCTGGTGGCATCTCGGATCCTTCCAGCTCTCCTTGCTTCATCCGGGTCGTGTTCAGCTAGCAGCAAGGTTGCTTCATCAGGGAAGGCACCTACCTCAGCCAGGCGCTCCCCTTCCGTCGTCGGGACGCGTCTCTCCGCAGCGCAGTCCGTTTTGTTCCCCAGGAGCAGAACGGTGACTCCGTCTTCTGCTCCTTCCTGGGCAGTTAGAGGGGGAAGAAGCAGGGTTGCATCTACATCTTCTCTGCAGCATGGCCAGACACATCTAAACACACTTCGGAGTACCACCAGGAATACCCATGGGCTTGGGGTGATAATGAAACCTTAAATCCTATTAACCTAGCTCAAGAACTTAAGAAAAGTTGGAGTTTTCTTCTTAAATAACCTCTCCTACCTCTTAAATAATAGAGACCCAGCTGAGCTATGCCTGTAGCTGACTCGCTTTGTATTTGACTTTGTGAACATGATCCACCTCTGATTTAAGGGCCCTGAGCAAAGTGACCACCTATTTTGTTCCGGTATTTTTAGTCACTCGCTTGTGCTTTACAGTTTTCAGCTACAGATAGGTCAATAATCACCATAACAATATTAGCAACAGACAATATCTGGAAACATTGCAAAATGGGGAAAAGCATTGGCAGGACCGCAGATTTCCCAGTCCACCCACCTGGATACAGCTCAGCCAGTAGCGCACGTCCGCAAAGGAATATTCCGAGGTGATGTCGTACATCAGCACGATGCCGTCTGCCTTCCGGAAAAACTGCTTGGTGATGCTGTGGTACCTGTGACATTTTAAACCGTCACCAACAGGGAGTAAGAATGTTTCATTCTGCAGAAATGGTAAAATATTGCTTGGGGGAAGGCTCAAAATGGTATTTTCCAGAGTTTGGCAGATGTTTTACTTAGCCATACATTTATGTACTTGAATTCTGAGCTTGAAAATACATCTCTGCAAGCTACCAGAACGTCCCGGTTGCTTCGCCGCGGCGCAGGGCCTTACCTTTCCTGCCCAGCTGAGTCCCACAGGCGGAGAGTGAAGAGTTTGTTGTCCACAATAAGGTTTTTGATCTGGTAATCCAGCCCTAGGACATACGCAACGGGAACATTTGGAATATCCTATAGGGTTGGCCAACCTATAGAATGGCTGTAGCAATCACACAGGGCATGTGTGGCCTGCAGCTGATCCCTCAAGCTTTTAGATCTTCAATGGCCAGATTTTGGCAAGGTGTCAAATCTTAGGCTGAGGAAAAGCAGGTTGGTTAAGAGAAGAGTGGAAAAACAAAACAAAACAAACAAACAAAAAACAGGGCCTTTGGCTACACCGTGCTTAAATCACATCAGCACTAATTCTCTGGAGTGCATGACCTCCAACTCTGGAGGTCCTGGGTTCTCCTAGGTCCATCACGCGCTGGATGTGAGCGGTGCCTTGCATGTAATGGCCACTGGCAGCTTGTGTTGTGCCCCGACTGACAATGAGCAATGGATTTTGGAGAATTTAAATGGATTTGCATCTTGTTTCCAAGAGCGAAGGCTGAGGGAGGAGGCAAGGGAAGTGCCGTGGTTACCCAAGCAAGGACGGGGCGCGCTGGAAAAGAGCAGAAGGAAGCCTACCTATTGTAGCAGCGATGTGCGGGTTGAAGGAGTCGGCGCATAACCGGTACAGGAACGATGTCTTGCCCACGTGGGAGTCCCCGACGAACAGCACGTTGTAGAGGTGGTCTGGGTCGGGAGAGCCTCTTGGAGCCCGTCCTGCCCCATGGACCAACACGGCCCCTGAGTCTTCTGCTCTGGGCTTTGCTTCCTGACTTGCTTCCAGCACGACGTCTTGCTTCCCATCCCCATGACCATTGACCATCCCATGACCAACATCCAGACCATTTCTTTGTTCTTCCAAGAGCTGTGCTGGAGGCTGCACCCCACTGTTGGCTGTGTCCCTCAGCGGGCTGTCTCCAAGTGTCCCCATGGGATTGCTCCCCATGTTGTCCTTGCACTGGACACTTGGCCTAAGGGCAGACACTGGTGCCATCTCCTCTTTTGGAGGCTCAGCAGCTGCCTGCTCCGTTTCCATCACCCACAGCAGCTTCTCCCTTGGCAGCAGCTGCTCGGGAGCAACATCTGGCCTCACCTTATCTGCCCGCGTTGAGACCTGTTCCTGTCCCGAAACGCCTAGCGGTGGCACATCTGGAACGAGAACATCCTCTTGCATGAGTGTTGCCTGCCTTCTCCCCTTGGACACTAAGGGCACCTCTGGGACGGGTGAGGCTGCGCCAGCGCCACTGTCCTGCTCTAGGTGGAAACCCTCCATCCAGCCCCAAAACCGCTCGCCTGCTTCATGGTTCACTCCCTGCTCCATGTCTAGATCATGGGCTCCATCCCGAGGCCTCCCCTCTGCGTCGGTCCCGGTTCCCTGCAGCGTTTCCGCTCCGTGGATGTGGAGCAGGTGCGGAGCGGGGTCGGTGCTCTGCCCCAGCATCCCTTCCTTAGGCTCCTCCAGCTCATCTGCAGCAGCCCTGTCCCCCTGGGTGCCTTCGGCCTTAGCAGGCTCCAGTGGAGACACCTCTAGAACAGCACTTCGTCCCTGGGTTTCTAGCCCATCCAAAGCCCCCCAAGCTTGGGTCAAAAATTCTGGATGCTCCATTTTGGCCTGAAGGTCTTCTGGTTTCTGAGGCCCCTCCTCGTGCGGTGAACACACATCAGCCCCCTCTCCCTGGGTTGTCTCCAGCACCCGACTTTCCTCCGGGATCTGCCGGTCCCCTCCGGCAAACGCTCCCTGCGATGCTCCCAGGTCAAGGGTCTCAGCCCCAGGGGCGGCCTCATCATGGGGCTGAGTCCCTCGAGTTGGGACATCTCCTGTAGGAGCCACATGTGCCTCCAAAGCAACCCTGTGTCCTGGCATCCCTTCCCACGGCCGAGCTGCACGCAGAGCCCCCAGCCCTGCGTCCTCGCCCGGGCTGAGCGCGAGCTCCTCGGCCTCCGCGAGCCCTGTCCCTGCCTCCGGCTCCGGAGGCGCAGCCGGCCCCGCGTCCGCGCCCGAATCTCCCTCCTGGGGTAACGCTGCTTTCTCAGCCTCCCTTGGAGGCCAAGGGGCTTCCCAGGCTGGTTGGCCCTGGGTGAATCCTGCGGCCTCCGGCAAGGCCTGCGCTCCTGCCCCTGCACCCGGGCTTAGCGCGACCTCCTCGGCCTCCGCCAGCCCCTGCGCGCTCGCACCGCCGCTCCGTCCCTCCAAACCCTGCATGTCCCCAGCCTCCTGCACTGCCTGCACGTCTGTCCCCGCTCCCTCCTCCTGCATCCCGCACGGAGCAGTCTCTGGCTCACGCAGAAGCACCCGCTCGCTCTGTCCAAGCGCCCTGCACGTGGCCTCCCCCTGCGGCGCTTCAGCTCCGCAGCCCTCTGCTCCCTGCGGGCTCGCGGGGATGGGGACCCCCTGCGGCCACGGCTCAGCCTCCCCCTCCCCGGCCTTCCCCTCCTCGGCCTCCATTTCCAGGCCCGGAGCAGCCCCGGGGAGCAGCTCACCCGGAGCCGAGCTCCCCGCAGGGGCTGCAGCTGGGGAAGGGCTCGCAGAGCGCACGGCAGCAGCAGCGGCAGCAGTTCCCTCCTGCAGCCCTAATCCGGGTGCATCGACCTCACCTGGAGGTTGCTCACATGGAGCCGGGCTCCCTCCTTGCCGCGTATCCCGAGAGCCGGGCTTGCTTGGGATGGATCCCAGCTCCTCATCCTCCGCGATCCCCTGCACACTCGTGGTGCCGCTCTGTCCCTGCGGGTGCCCTGTGCCTTCGGCCTCCTGTGCTCGCCCGTCTGCCCCAGCTCCTTCCTCCTGCATCGCCACGAGCCGCGGAGCCGGATCCTCCATCCCTCCCTGCGCTGCCTCCTCCTGCTCGGCCTCGTCCCAAGGCTGCGGCGCCGCCCGCGCACTCGGGGCTCCCTCTCCTTGCGCAGCCCCGTCCGGAGGCCGCACGGCCGCCGTGTCGCTCTCCCCCCGCGCCCAAGATGGGGACAGTGCCTCCAGCTCATGGGGCCGCGCGGCCGGGCCAGCACCCTGGGCCTCGGCAGGGGCCGGACTCGGGCTCCCGGCTGCGTCCAGCCCGTGGGCATCCCCGCTCCCTGCCCGCTCTGCTGCCGCCTCCTGCCCTGTGCCCGCGCGGAGCAGCCCTGTCCCTGTCTCCGGCTCCGGAGGCGCAGCCGGCCCCGCGTCAGCGCCCGAATCTCCCTCCTGGGGTAACGCTGCTTTCTCAGCCTCCCCTGGGGGCCGCGGGGCTTCCCAGGCTGGTTGGCCCTGGGTGAATCCTGCGGCCTCCGGCAAGGCCTGCGCTCCTGCCCCTGCACCCGGGCTCAGCGCGACCTCCTCGGCCTCCGCCAGCCCCTGCGCGCTCGCACCGCCGCTCCGTCCCTCCAAACCCTGCATGTCCCCAGCCTCCTGCACTGCCTGCACGTCTGTCCCCGCTCCCTCCTCCTGCATCCCGCATGGATCAGTCTCTGGCTCACGCAGAAGCACCCGCTCGCTCTGTCCAAGCGCCCTGCACGTGGCCTCCCCCTGCGGCGCTTCAGCTCCGCAGCCCTCTGCTCCCTGCGGGCTCATGGGGATGGGGACCCCCTGCGGCCCCGGCTCAGCCTCCCCCTCCTCGGCCTCCCCCTCCTCGGCCTCCCCCTCCTCGGCCTCCCCCTCCTCGGCCTGCGTTTCCAGGCCCGGAGCAGCCCCGGGGAGCAGCTCACCCGGAGCCGAGCTCCCCGCAGGGGCTGCAGCTGGGGAAGGGCTCGCAGATCGCACGGCAGCAGCAGCAGTTCCCTCCTGCAGCCCTAATCCGGGTGCATCGACCTCACCTGGAGGTTGCTCACATGGAGCCGGGCTCCCTCCCTGCTGCATATCCCGAGAGCCGGGCTTGCTCGGGATGGATCCCAGCTCCTCATCCTCTGCGATCCCCTGCACACTCGTGGTGCCGCTCTGCCCCTGTGGGTGCCCTGCGCCTTCGGCCTCCTCTGCTCGCCCGTCTGCCCCGGCTCCTTCCTCCTGCATCGCCACGAGCCGCGGAGCCGGATCCTCCATCCCTCCCTGCGCTGCCTCCGCTTGCTCGGCCTCGTCCCAAGGCTGCGGCGCCGCCCGCGCACTCGGGGCTCCCTCCCCTTGCGCAGTCCCGTCCGGAGGCTGCGCGGCCGCCTCGCCGCTCTCCCCCCGCGCCCAGGATGGGGACAGTGCCTCCAGCTCATGGGGCCGCGCGGCCGGGCCAGCGCCCTGGGCCTCAGCAGGGGCCGGACTCGGGCTCCCGGCTGCGTCCAGCCCGTGGGCATCCCCGCTCCCTGCCCGCTCTGCTGCCGCCTCCTTCCCTGTGCCCGCGCGGAGCAGCCCTGGCGCAGCCGGCCCCGCGTCAGCGCCCGAATCTCCCTCCTGGGGTAACGCTGCTTTCTCAGCCTCCCTTGGAGGCCGCGGGGCTTCCCAGGCTGGTTGGCCCTGGGTGAATCCTGCGGCCTCCGGCAAGGCCTGCGCTCCTGCCCCTGCACCCGGGCTCAGCGCGACCTCCTCGGCCTCCGCCAGCCCCTGCGCGCTCGCACCGCCGCTCCGTCCCTCCAAACCCCGCTCGTCCCCAGCCTCCTGCACTGCCTGCACGTCTGTCCCCGCTCCCTCCTCCTGCATCCCGCATGGATCAGTCTCTGGCTCGCGCGGAAGCACCCGCTCGCCCTGCCCAAGCGCCCTGCACGTGGCCTCCCCCTGCGGCGCTTCAGCTCCGCAGCCCTCTGCTCCCTGAGGACTTGAGGGGATGGGGACCCCCTGTGGCCACAGCTCAGCCTCCCCCTCCTCGGCCTCCCCCTCCTCAGCCTTCCCTTCCCTGGCCTCCGTTTCCAGGCCCGGAGCAGCCCCGGGGAGCAGCTCACCCGGAGCCGAGCTCCCCGCAGGGGCTGCAGCTGGGGAAGGGCTCGCAGAGTGCACGGCAGCAGCAGCAGTTCCCTCCTGCAGCCCTAATCCGGGTGCATCGACCTCACCTGGAGGTTGCTCACATGGAGCCGGGCTCCCTCCCTGCTGCATATCCCGAGAGCCGGGCTCGCTCGGGATGGATCCCAGCTCCTCATCCTCCGCAAGCCCCTGCACACTCGTGGTGCCGCTCTGCCCCTGCGGGTGCCCTGCGCCTTCGGCCTCCTCTGCTGCCTCCACGCTCTCTCCCTGGGCTCCTCGTGAACCTTCCGTCCCCTCCCATCCTGTCTGCTCTGCCTGTCCCTGCCCGAGCGCCATCCTCGGAGCATCCTCCGGGCCCTGTCCCGCTGCCCCAGGGCTCTGGTCCCGCTCTGCACCCGGCTCCGGCGCCGGTCCGGCACACTCGGACGCACCGGCCGCTGCCTCGTCCTGGGCCCCACGTATGGCTGGGGCTGCTCCCGCGTGCGGGGGGTCTCCGTGCGGCGCCTCTCGGCCGTGGGGACGGCACAAGGTGACATCCTCCGGCAGGGCGCGGGGACAGGTCCCCGCTGGGCCGGGCGGCTCCGGCTCTTTGCTCAGCTCCGCTATTGCCTCGTTCATCTCTCGAAGCAAAGAGCTCTGCTCCGAGAACCTCTCTGCTTCCAGCATCTCCGGGAAGGGATCCTCTTCCATGGAGCTCGCTTGGCGCGGGTGGTCTGGAACTGTTATTTCAGCCGCAGTCTTTTCCCAAACCCTGGAAATGGCAGAGCAGCAGTTATAAGGACAACCGCCCGCTGTCCCCAGGTTTGGCACCACATCAGAGCCCCAGTGCGGCCGCTCGCCTCCCTTACACGTGGTGGCCGCTTTTTCGTGGCCGGTCGTCGCTCTGGGATCCGAGCCTGATCCTCATCTCGGAGCGGTGCTTCTCCTGCCCTGGACTCTGCACGAGGGAGAGGAGGGAAGCGTCCCACACGGCGCAGGGGTGATGCCAAAGCCCCGGCACCAGCTTTGGGGACAGCCAGCGCTGCCCCCAACCTCCCCAATCCCCCATGGCACAACGTGAACTGTGACCCTGCTCCCCCAGCACAGGCACCTTCCCCTCGCCGCGGTACCTGCGGTGATGGCAGCATCGCTCCGGGCTGCTCTGCTGCGGATCCGTCCCTGCAAAGATGCAACACGGGCATGAAAGAAAAAGCAAAGCAGGGGCTGGTACCTGACAAGGCCGCGGGCGCTGCCGCTCACCCGGCCGTGGGCGCCGCGCCGGCCCGGGCTGCCCGCAGGCGCCCCTGGGTGTCACGGAGCTGCAGGCGGATCCGCTGCAGCCGCTCCTGCAGCAGCCGGTTGCTCCGCTCCAGGCGCCGCTTCTCGGTGCCGGCGGCGTCGCGCGAGCGGCGCAGGCTGCGGCACCGCGTCTCCAGCTGCCGCGGGGACAGGGGCATCGCGTCAGCCCGAACCGCCCTCTGCGTGGGACGGAGCTCGCAGGACGGGGGGGGACGTTATCCCGGCTCCGGGCCTCACCTCCGCCTGCGCCGACAGCAGCCGCTGCACTTGGCTCTCCTGCGCGTCCAGCGCTCGCCACAGCTCCGTGCCCTGCTGGAGGCTCCGGGCCTCGCTCTGCGGGCACCACCGAGCCCTGAGCGCCGGCCCCGGGCCGAGGAAGGGGCTCATAGGTCTGGGCAGGGATAAGCAGGGGACATGGAGGAGCACGGGGATGAGGAGCATGGGGAGGATTCACGCAGCTTTGGCCCTCTTGGAGCAGGCGATGGATCTGGTGACCTCTTGGAGCCCCCCAGCTCAGCATTAGGGTGGCACCGAGGGTCTGCAGTGATGCTGAACGTATCTATGGGTCCCGGGGACGAGGGGGAAGCAGGAGGCCCCAGTGACGCTGGGGACCTGCGAGGGACCCATGGGGGACCCACCTCTTGCTGCAGCCGCTGCGTCTCCCGGCGCATCTGCTGCTCCAGGGCCTGGCAGAGCTGCTGCACGTCCCTGCTGTGCTCGGCCACGCGCCTGCGGGCGCAGCGGCATCAGCCCCGGCTCCTGCCGTGCCGGGCGCCGCCACAGAGGGAGCCCAGCCCCAAGCAGCGGCTCCGCACGGAGCCTCCCGCCGCGCGCGGAGGTGCTCGGGGCAGCCCGGCTGCTCCCTCGGCCGGTTCCTCTCCAGGACGAGGGCGAGCGGAGGGTCACGTCCCATCGTGCCCGGCCCCGGCCCTGCCCGCGGTCCCAGCTCACTGGTTCAGGAGCGCCTCCAAGGCCTCCCTCTCGCTCTTGGCCTCCTGGATGCGCCGCCTCATGTTGGCCAAGAAGTGCTCCAGGTTGCCCAGCAGCTGGGGCTTGTCCTGCCGCAGCTTCACCCAGAGCTCCCAGAGCTCCCAGCTGCCAGGGGAGAGGCGTTTTGCAGCCAGCAGCCCCCGGAGCATCCCCAAGAGCGGGATCCCAATGGGATGGGATCTTGGAGGACCCTGGGGCAGAAGTGGCTCCGAACCATTCCCATGTTTGCTGCACATACGGCAACCCGGTTCGGGGATCATCCCACCCTCCCGCTGTCCCACCGGATCTCAGCGGATGCTCCTTACTCCTCCAAGCCGTCGTCCGTGCCCAGCTGCTCCATGAAGGCGCTGAAGCGCTCCCGCTCCTCGGACGCGGTCCCGCCGGGGGCCGGGAGCTCTCCCAGGGAGGCCGTTCCCGGCGCGCGGCGCTCGTGGGCCGCCGGCTGCGAGCCCAGGACCTGCCCTGCTGCGGGATGGGATGATCCCGACCCGTGAGCACCAGCCGCCCGGAGCCCGGCGCATCCTGCCCGCTGCAGCACGGGACACTCACGGAGCCCATCCGGGAATTCCTGCTCCATCGAGTGCCCGGTGCCATCGGCACCCAGCCCACCAAGGACGACCTGCAGTTCCTTAACGCTGCCTGGGAAACCCTCCAGCTGCAATTCCTAAGGGCGAGGAAGGTCCTAAGTCCTCCAGTTGCAATTCCTAAGGGATGCCGCGCCCTGGGGACGTCCCTGTCCCTACCTGCAGGTCGGCATGGGGAACCAAGCCCCGGTGCTCCCGCTCGCCCGCCGGGATGAAGTCTGGCACCTTCTGCTCCGCGTCGGGCTCCGGCGGTGGCTCCCGCAGCTGCCGGCGCCGGCTGGATCCCAAGCGCCGGCCCTTGGCGCCCGCCCGCCGCTCGGCCATGGCTCGTCCTGCTGCAGGGGGTCTCCGGTCACGTCCCCTCCACTGCTTTGGTGGCCGTTTGTCACCTCCCACACGGGGAGGCTCTGGGTGCCGGCGCTGCCGCCTCCGTGCTCCCGGCACCCATCCCCTGGGCATCGCGGCGGCAGCCCCAAAAGCAGGGCCAGGAGGGAGCCGAGGGCCCGGAGCAGCAACGGGGGCTCCCTCCCCGTCCCCAGCCCCGCGGTGACAGCGAGGAAGTGGCACCGGCTTCAGGACTTTGGGGCTTTTACAGCGGCCACGTCCCGGGGTGCGCAGGAAACCCCTGAACGAGCCCCAAAACAGCCCCCCTTCCCCCTCGGAGCGCGGCCCCCAGGCTCACCCAAGCCCAAGGGCCAGCTGCACAACAAGGGAAAACTGGGTGCAGAGGGGAGCGTTTGGGGGCAAAACAGGGAAAAAAACAACTTTCCTCTGCCAGTCGCATGCAGCAGCACGGGGGCCGTGGTCAGACCGTGAATTTGCTGCTAACGGTGGAGGAACGGGAACCCAAACGGGGCAGCCCCCGGCCACAAGAGAGGCCCCACAGGGGAGCAAAACGCCTCATCCTCCCCCTTATTTCTCCTTGTTTAGGTGTTATCTGACCTAGTCCTGGATGCAGAAGCGCGAGCCTATCCGGATGGTGACACAGGGCATCACGGAGCCCCAAAGCCACCACTTACCTTCCCAGCTCCGGAGGGACCTGCGGAACGGCTCAGCGGCAGGCCGGGCACGCGCTGAGGAGGAGGAAGCAGAGGAGGGTGCTGAGCCCCGGCCTGCCCCGAGCCGACATCTCTCGCTCTTACTCAAGGCGCTTTCCGCTTGGGGGTTACGTGCAACCGCGTTTCCTGTTTGCTGCTCCGAGGCTCAGGATGGTTAACGCAAGCTCAGAGCATCCCAGCAGAGAGGGAGCAAAGCAGCAAAACCCCCCAGGCTCCAGGACTGGGAAAACCCCCCTCTGCCCTTTCCAAGACACCTGGACCCAACTGCTAAACCGGGCTCAGATGCTGCTTGGAGGGCCCTGCTCGTTAGCACTCCAACCTCCAGGAAGCAGCAGCCAGCCCAGGTGCTGCCACTCCGGGGGTGCAGTTTCAAGCTGGGTCCAGGTGTTTTGGGTTACAACCCCTCATCAAGCAAAGCTGGTGCCTGTTGCACTGCACTGAAACTCCCCTGGGATCTCCCACACCTGAGCCCAGAGCAGCCCTTCATCCAGCCCCTGGAATGGGACCTCAGGAGCCTGCAAAGAAAGTTCAGTGCCAAACTCCCCTTGTCAAGGGAGCTGCACAAGGAGACCCTGCCCTGGTGGCCACAGTAGCCATAGGGCAAACAGGGGCTGCTCAGTCACCCCAGCACCCAGTCACCCTGCACCCTCTGCATCCCTCTAGGGACCCCCATGCTCCGCAGCCCTGCAGGGACCCAGAGCAGGATCCCTTCCCTCCTCCCCACGCTGCCCTTAACCCAGTGACACACATTCCCAGACACAAGCGCAGTGTTTATTCAGAGCTACATTCGCAGACAACAAGATACATCCCCCAACCCCATTAGACTTAACGGCATCTTTATAAATAAACATTTAGTGCTGGGAACGTGCCAGCTTCCCTGGCAGCAAAGTGCATCTCGGTGCAAGGCGGGAACACAGCCCTGTCCCCCGGCCTGGGGGCATCTTGCACCACTTTCCAGAGTCCAAACACAGGAGATGAACCCCAAGCACCAGGATCCATCAGTATCGACCCATCCGCCGTGGCCGGAGCAGACGACCGGCTGAGCATCAGCATTGACCACGGCAGGAGCAGGAGACCACGAGCACCATCCAGCAAGCGGGCAGGAAGGCAAGAAGGGGCTTTACGGGCATCAGCGGGGACTTCAGGGGAGCACAAAGCTCCCTGGGCAGTGGTGGCCCTGACCATAGTGCTGCTTGGAGCTCAGCGCCAGCCGCACTCTGGAGCTCCAGGGTCCTTGCAAGGATGGGACAGGGCAAGGGGGACATGTCCTTGCTGGGGCAAGCCCATGTCTGGTCACCTCATCCCTGCCTTGGCAGGGGTGAGAGCCAGGAGAGCTCAGTGTGAGTCACAGGGGCCTCACTTGGTCACTGCCCTGCAGCCCACGATAGGATCAGTGAGTCACCTGGAGGAAGGGCTGGCCAGGGACCAGCATTTCCTTCCCTCAGAAGTACCGGGGAGAGGAACAACCCACCTTGCGTCACTCCCGAGCAGAGCCACAGCCCCATTCAACGCTCTGCACCAGGGGGTGCTCAAGCTGGGGCCACCAGGATCCAAACCGAGTGGCCAACCCAAAGGCTGGGGACCTTCTCCAGGGACAGAGCGTTCTCCATGCCAACCTCTAGGCAGGACCAGGACTAGAGCTGGGCAGGGAGGTGGCGCCAGGACAGTGCTTGGTCCTGCCAGCACTGGGCAGAGGATGCAGGTCCTCATCTTGGAACAGCCTCTCAGTCCTACTCCAAGGGGCTACAAGCTTCAACACCAGCTACTCCACACACATTGCACACAAGTGAGGGTCTCTGCAGACCCAGGACTACTCATAAATAGGGAACTACGGACTCTACATCGCTTCACATGCAGCTTAATGTTGTCCAAAGCTGAGGAAAGAGCCACAGGAACCATCAGGGCATCACGGCACCAGGAGCTGCAAAGGGTTCCTCATGGCAGCACCCTCAGCTCTCACCAACAGAGCCAAGGTCATGGTTTGGGCTTGTCAGGAATGATTCTCCTCTTGGAGTTGTAGAAATCTGGAGGGCAGAAAAAGCAGGTTGGAAATTGCCTCCAGCCAGTCTGAAGCAGCAGGGCAGGAAGGAGGGGACTCCTCAGGGCAGCCCAAATCCTGGCCAAGGTTTGGGGCAATTGGGCTTCCTGTGGGAGGCACCCACCAGCCATGGGACAGGTTCTTCTGCTAGGAAGACACTTCTCCCCACATCTCTCCATGCCCAGAAGGCATCCAGGGAACCTCCATCCCTCCCTGCCACAGGAGTCAGGGCCACCAGCCATGGTCATGGTGACCATCTCACCCTGGGAGAGGCAAGGGCCAGCACAGGGACACCAAGGCCCCAGCACTCACCCGTGACAGTCGTCTGCCTGCGTTTCAAGCGCTGTGGGGAGCCGGCAGCCCGAGGCTCCGAGTCCTGCAGAGGCGCCTCGGAGCAGATGCCACTGGGACAGTCCTTGGCGGGTACCTTGTGGACCAAGGAGCAGCTCCGGCTCTCGCCGCCGTTGGCCTTGGCCAGGCCGTGCAGCTGCTGTTCAGCAAGGAGGACCCTCTCCCACTTGAAGCGCCCTTCCAAGGGCGTATCCGTCTCAAAGTCGAAGTTCCAGCGGCGCTGGGCTTCTTCCAGCTGCTGCCTCAGCAGGTCCTGGAAGTCGCTTTGGAGCTGCTGGTGGTCCACGGGGCCAAAGAGGTTCCTGCACACCTTGCTGCTGCAGGGCAGCCGCTGGCCAGGCCTGCTCTGGGACAGGGGCATCGCGGTGGCTGTGGGGACAAAAGCAGGACTGGTTACGGGTGTCTCACAAACCTTGAGGGCCACCACAGTTGCCACCGAAGCAAAACAGAGCAGCTGTAGCTGGGCAAAGCTCAGTCCTGCAGCAAAGCAAGCTGAGGGGACAGTACGGCCCGAGACGGTGACATTCAGCATTCCAGGTGGGTCTTGAGCACAACCGAGGTCAGAGCCAGCCCAGGTGCAGCTCAAGAGGACAGGAAGGTGCAGACACCACCCACGCCTGCTCCTCCTGCAGGAGGGCTCTCCACCTCCGGTGTTCTCAGTGCGCTGCCCTCAAGGCAAAACGAGGGGCTTCGGCTTCCCACCTCGGCATGGGCAAGTGCAGCAACAGGGTGTTTTTCTGGCCATTTCTTAATGGCGAGGAGCCCGATGGGGTGACGCGGAAACGCTTTGAGCAAGCAGCAAGAAGGAGCCGCGAGCCCGGCTGCCCTCCCCAGCCGCCCCCCATCACCCTCAGGAAGCCCTTGGGTAACCAGGGACGAGCCCAGAGCCCCCATTCAGCTCTTGACCTTCTCAAATTAGGGATTCCGCCCCCCCATGCCCCTGCTCATACACACTGGGGCATTAATCCCTTAGCTCCAGGCAGCGTCAACCTACTGCACCCAGCCCAAATCCAGCACTGCAGCCCCCTTTGGAGCAGCCACCCCTGGGGAGACCCCAGTCCCACACAAGGCCACCCCTGAGCCCCCATCTGGCCTCAATCTGGGGCAGAACATCTTCAAGTATAAATAGAAACGCAGCCTCCAATCTCGCTCCCGGGTGACCTCAGCACCAGGCAAGTCCCGGCATGTCCGGACAAGCCCCGGCAGGTTGCAGCCGGGACGCGGCTCGACACCCAGCCCAGGCACCCACGGACCCGGCAGCGGCCACCGGACCCCCAGCTCCCACCAGGCCCCACATCCCACCCTGACTCACAGGGCTGGAATCAGTGATGGAGCTGCCAAGCCTGGAAGGACAGGACGGACACAACCCCCTCCCACAGCGTCAGCTCTGTCACCTTTCCCAACACAGGAGCTTCTGCCAGGAGAATCCCAGGCTCAGGGCAAGCAGGTGACACCAGTTGGTGCTTGCATTAAAGAGCTGCCCCCAGCCAGGCTGGAGATCAAGGTGCTGCTGGGGGAGCCAAAAGACACTCGCTAACCCCTCCGGCAGCACCTGCGGGACACCAGGACCTGCCTCTTTACCAGTTCCACCTGTTTGGGGGAGCAGCAGAGGCCAGAGCACCCATGGGAGCTCCCTACGGCACTGCCACCCCCACAGCTGCCTGCCCACAGTGCAGAGACCGCCCCACTCGTGACACTGGTGAGCCCAGGGGGTGCCCGGAAAAAGGGGCCGTTGGGGAGCGCGGATCAGGGCGAGGGGGAGAGCGCCCGTTTCCCCCAACGAGGCGGCCGCCGCCAGCGATGCGCGGAGCCGGGGCGGCCCCGCGGGCGGCGGCGACCTGAGCCCGGCCCCGCAGTGCGCCCCGCTGCCCGCGGGGAGGCGAGCGCAGCCCGGGGACGGCGACACCGACGGCGACAACGACGCGCCCGGGGGGCTCCGCGGCCCGGCCGCCCCCTCCGGCGCGAGCGGCCCCGAGCCCCGGCGCGGCCGCCCCGTCCAGCCCGGGGAGCGCCGGGGCCAGCGGAGCCGCCGCCGCCGCCCTCCCCTCCCCTCCCCGGCGCTGTCGCCGCTGTCCCCCCGCGCCGCCCCCCGGTGTCGCCGGCCCCCGCGGGACCCCCGCCCGGCGCAGGGCGAGGTGGCCGCGCCCGCCGCACTCACCGTCCCAGCTCAGCCCGTCCCGTCGCAGCTGCCGGCCCGGGCGCGTCCGCCCCGTTTTATACCGGCCGGGGCGGGGCCTCCCCGCGCGCTCACCCGGGATTTCCCTCCCGCCCCACCCGGCCCGGCCCCGGGAACCCGCTCGGTGCCGGGGGGGCGCAGGGACCCCCCAGGCCGGGGGTGCAAAGACCCCCCCATGGGGGGATGTTGAGACCCCCCATTAAGGATGTGGGGACCCGTCTTTAGGTGACCCCCTCCCCCGGGGGCGCAGGGATCCATCCTACCCCCCCCCTCAGATCCAGAGCGTCTTCTCTGGACCACGAACCTTTACCCGGAACGAGGGGGGACCCCACGTTCCTCCCGGGAACCCCCCCCTTTCACCCGCAGGGGGTCCCGGTGACAACGCGGAGGATTTCGGTGCAGTCGGGGGTCACCGAACTGACCCAAGGGGCGACTCTCTCTGCCCCTCCCCGGCTCCGAGCCCGGGGATGCTCCGCGCTCGCTCCCATCCCGCAGCCTCCGCTGTGTCCCGGCTGCTGCGACGCCCTCGGCTGCAAAACGACGTCGCTGCCTTTCCTGGCTGGACCAGCAGCTTCGACATCCGCCCGGACAAGTCGAGGATGTGTCTGGGCATGTCCAGACCGGGTTTGATGCTGCCGAGATTGGCTGAAGACACCAGCGGCACCGAAGGTGAAACGCGAACCCAGCAGCAGCAGCAGTTTTTCCCCTCCCATTTGCAGCATCTCTGTCTGCAGCCACTCCGGGACTGCAGATGAAGGAGCTAATCATCTAAATCCCTTAAATGAACCCTTTTTCTTTCTTTCTTTCCTTTTTTTTTTTTTTTTTTTTTTCAATAAAAAGCACCGCAGTGAAGCAAAAGGGAGCGGGAAGGTCAAAAGCAGCAGCTTTTTCCCCAAATGCCCGAGAGCAGCCAGGAGCGAGACCAGGAGCAAGCAAGGCCACATGGAAGAGCCAAGGGGGGAGAGCGGGCGCGACAGGAGGGCACAAACCGGGTGATTTAATGCGGAAGGCGGGTGGGAAATGGGGAAAGCCGAGGGTGACTCACGGCGCCGAGGGCGAGCGGCGCTTCCCGCTGCCCCGCGGCCTCGTCCTGCCGGGGTGTCCCCAAGCCCGGGACGTGGGGCGAGGGAGACGCTGGGGCCACGTACGCAGCGCTGTTAATCACGGCGGCGGCGGGTGAGTCAGTGCCGCACCGGGAAACGTGTCCGGACGCATCCGTGCGGATGCATCCATCCCCCTGATACCGAGCGGATCCCACACGGCACAGCCCAGAGCTGACAGCAGCAGGTTCAGGCCTCGGTGCCTGAGCACAGGGAAGCAAAGATGCAGGAAAGGGGATTTTCCTGTTATTCCACTTGTTTCACTGGTGGAAGCAGGAGTGGTTCAGCCTCCTCCGGGTTTTTCGGGGTGAAGGCAGCAAAAGCAGCCCTGGGATGAGCCGGTTGCACCGAGCTCTTTTGCAAGAGGGTGAACCCAGCTCATCCTACACAGGTTTGACAAGAAGCTCTGCCAGGGAGGAAGCCACCAACATCCAGGCGGCAGAAACCTCTTCAGCAAGATTGAAATCTTGATTTTTTTTTATTATTCTCTCTCCTAACAAGCTTTTTCCCCCTTTTCAGCGGGAACAGCGAGGGCTCCCAGCGCAGCGCGCTCCAGCAAAGGCTAAATGGGCGCAGTGTTCGGCCGAGCGGCGCTCGCAGCCCAGCGAGGGCCCTTTTCCCAGCAGCTCTTTGAAGTGCCCAATTAAGTGATTTTTATCCTAATAGGATTTTCCCAGGAAAGAAAGGCGAGCCTGACAAAACGCGGAATGCTTCATTAACTCTGCCCCTAAAAGCACTCGGATCGCGTTAATCAGCCGCTTCCCGGCCCCGTCCGCTCCAGTTATGCAGGTATTTTGATGAGCCCCCGGTGCAGCGGGATCCTGCCAGGCCCTCGGCTTCCTGGAAAGCTTCCCGGATGCAGGAGCGATGAATCGCCCGCTTCATTCAGCCCCTTGCTCGTTTGCGCTCAATATTGGGGCCGGGTTTTGTCTTTTTATTTATTTTTTAAGGCCCGTTCCCAGTCATTAACGTAATTGCTCCGCTGACTTTCCCGGAGCCATCCGGGCGCGTTTTCTTTTCTCCCTCTTTTCTGGCTGGCACCAAAGAGCCTCATTGTTCGCGGCCGCCGTCGGGGCTGCCGGGAGAACCAGGCGCTCGGTCGCCCACTTTGCGCTTTGCTGCTTCCCCCTGCCTGCCCCATTCCCATCCCAGGATCCCGAGGCGCTGCTGGGCCGGAGCCGAGGGCTGCGGGAAGGTGCTCCCGGCCGGAGCGCGTCGGGCCGCTCTGTGCGCTCGCTGGAAATCCGCTGGGAAGCAGCGCCAGTCGTTAGGAGCTGAGCGGGAGGAGGATGTGACTGATGTTCCCAACCCTGCGCGTTGACATCCCTGGTGACGGAGACCACCGGGATCCATCCCCGGCCACGGAGCTTTGGTCGCTCCAACCTGGAGATTCCCAAGTGCCGACATGGAGCCTTTTCCTTTTGTTTTTTCCTCCCTCGCTAGTTCCTCTGCCTTGCCCACGAGTGTCAGTGTTGCTCCATGGAGATGAAAGACAGGGGATCCAGAGAAACCTGGGATTTGTAGGAGAAGACCGAAGGCAGGGCAAGACCAACTGCAACATGTCCCAAGGGACGTGAGGAGGGAGGTCACCCAGAGCCGCGGGGATTACGGAGACACGCGGATACATCCCTGCTGCGGAGGAGGGCAAGCCGTGCTGGGAATGGGCTGGGAAGCGGCGCTGGGAAGCCCAGGTGTAACTGCACGTCCCCGAGCAGCACGAGCCGAGCACGGGGACCCCGGCGGGCCTGAGCCCTCCCGCCCCAGCCGGGCAACCTCCTCCCCAAAGCTCCTAGTGGCAGCGCAGGAGAAGCCCGTCAATCCGGAGGCACCGGCACCAGGAAACGCTGCGCGGAGCCCGGCAGGGAGAGCTGCGATGGGCAGCACCCTCCGAGCGCGGCCGCTTCCTCCGCGCGCGGCCGCGATAACGCTCCCCGCCACAGCTGGCAGCCGCGATGTCCCGGCGCCCCAAAGCGACACCCAGGGCGACGCGGGGTCCGCCCTGATACGGCCGCTCCACCCCGATACGGGCAGCGCCGGCAGCCCGTGCCGAGCGCCCGCCGGGCCCGGCGCCCCCGCTGCGCCGCCCGGCGCCTCGGCTGCCCACGCAAAGCGTCACCGACCGGTGGCGTCGCCACGGCCAGCGCGCGGCCAGGAGCACGCGAGCGAGCGGGAGGAGCAACGGTGCCAGAACCTGCGGAAAAACCACCCGAGTTGGGCTGCAGACGGCTGGGAGGCCCGAGCAGCAGCACCGCGACAGCCAGCGCGAGCGCTCGTCCCAGCAGCAGCTCTGTGAGCTGCTAGATCAGTAAATAAGAGACGACCGAATCACCTGGAACACGGTGTTCCTTCCCGCTGCGCCGCCCCCTTCGTGACTTGTCCACATCTGATGTTAGAAACAGTCCGGAACAGGGGTCGGCCGGAACGGCAAATCTGCAACCACGACAAGTGCCTAGAGCAGCCCAGGAGAGCAGCCTAGCCGAAACTTTGGAAATTAAACAGAAAACAGGGCAATTACATGTGTTTCTAGAAGTAGGGATGTGTCTTAGCTAGCTGAGGGTGCTGGGATGCTATGTTTAATGGATCTGCTTTACTGAATGATTTTAATAGTTTTCAAGGAAAATTGGCTATTCAAGGGAAAGATTCCTTACTTTTTTCTTTGGCCTTACTTTCTGCTTGACAACAAGCACAGCCAAGTAAGCACCCCATCGATTAAGGCCAACAGAAACATTTCCTCAATTTTAATTTTGAGGAAGCAACCTATAGAAGTCAGAAATCCAAAGCTGAGAAGCACCCCCCGTTCTGCAGCCTTCCTTGCGTGCGAGGATCCTGCCCTTCTTCCGAGCGAGGCGCTGCAGGTTTCTCTCCCTCCTCGGGTGCTTTGAGCTCTTGGAAAGCGGCTGCTCCCGCGAGCTGAATGAGCGAACACGGTGCCAGCGGGAGATGCTCTCACAGGCAAGGAGCTGCAGCCCCTCTGCAGTCAACCCAGGGCAGAACAACATATTAAAACACAGGAGTGCGGCTGTGCGTGGCTCAAAGTGTCATCACAGCCCCTGGCTGCCTGTCATCAGCTAGAAACGTCCCTGCAGGAGCCATGGATGGTTTGAGGGAGCCACGCGTGCCCACGGGGCAGCCCGACCTCTGCCGGGTAGCGAGGAGGGTGCAGAGCCGCTGCCCCGCACCGCTGCACGCTCTGAGGCTGCTTTGCTGCTTCCTGCACCCTCCCTTTAACCAGACACGCTTTTCTGGGAAACTGCTGCACTCAGTTTCTCCTCTCTGGATTATCACACACATGGAGGAAATTAGAAGAGGACTGGTAACAGATTAGGATTCAATCTAAACGCAGCTGATTAAAGCTGTGCTGTAGCTCATCCTTCATTGGATACAAGGGGGAAGAGCAGCAGTGAGGCAGGCAGAGAGCTCTAATTACGCTTAACCACAGCACAACTTTGCGCTGGGGGCTGAATCTTCATGCAAGGCTTCAGCTTACGGACTTAAATGTAACAACCCTACTAGGAAGAAAAGAGGTAGAGAAGCCTTCCAAACTCTTGTTCCTTCTCCAGCAAGCCCTGCTGGGGCTCACAAGCAGACAGGAGTTCAAGCTCCCCTCTCCCAACCTCATCTATGCTCTATTTCTAAAGCTGACAGTTTGTAGTAATAGAAAGAGGTTCTGCCTCTTGCCTAGGTGCCAAGTGGTATTTGACAATCAAATGCAGGTGGTGACCAGCATTTAACACCTGAAACACATGACAGAGTCTAGGTGTTGCAGATGTATGACAGTGAGGATGAGTGTAATTTTACTCCCTCTTGCAGAGGGCATTTAACTTGATGCAAGCTGGACCAGGCTATGCAAGCAAGTGTTCTGCTGTGTATGCTGGCTAGTCAAGTTAAATACTAAACAACAATTTGTAACCAAAACTTTAATCCCAAGGATCTCACAAAAGACATTTTACAAGTGACATGAAAATTCTTGTACAGTAAAGAAATGTTTAATTCATAACTTTTACAATGTACCATTATACATTCAACTCATCCACTCCAGTTGTCAGTTCTGTTGCATATTTGGTCTATTCAGAGGTTCTGGAATAGATGGTTAATCAAGCAATCATCTAGTTAAGACGTAGTCTAGTCACAATAAGTACAAAATTGACCGACTCCAGGGCTAAAAATTTACATTTCACATAATATAAGGTAGCTCTGTTCCAGGTAACGGGAAGTCAGAACTAGAGCTCTGGATAAAAGCACAGCTCAGTCATTCCCTTTACTTGCCGTTGGCTTGACATTCCCGACTCTCTTTCCGAGAACTGCACTATGAAACATCTACTTCTTGTTCTGCATAGACTGAACATTATTTATGGCCATATTCTTGCAATTAACTACTACCTTCATTGCAAACTTCCTTCCAAAAGCTGAACTCCAACAAAAGACACTCCAGAATAGGACCAGAAACATTCTTCTATCTATGCAAGACAAACTGATTACCATTCAACACACAAACAAAAACTATGTATAAGGGTACATTGAAAAGTAATTAATATTACAAATCATATGATCTGCTTAGAACCATATACAGATTCACATCTTTACATTTGTCACCTGTTACAAGATACAAGGAACAAAGCAAGTTCAACAGCTAAAACATTTTAAAAATGCGCCAAGCTTTATGAAGTTTCAAAACAAAACAATGTTCTGTACATACTCCTCCTGTCCTCAGATCTAATGACTTCCTGTACACAGCTCCTTCTGAAAGTCCTATTTCCTCTCATTTGACCTGGAGCGACTGAAGAAGAAAACATGGATTAGTTGCAGAGTGGCAAGAACTGCACATTTCATTTGAAACATCCCAGCCCAATTCAGCACACAACTTAGAAGCAGTTTAAATTACTGCTTTTTAAATGAAAATCGATCATCTACTGCCTCAAATAAAGAGCATCCTAAGACATACTCAAGAGATGCTTTTCCTATTGCAGTTTTCCCACAAGAAACTGAAATTTGTACAGATTTATTCAAAATACTTAATTAGCATGTAGCTAGTCCTACCTGCGAGACCTGGAGAAGGAGCGAGAAGGCTTGTGGTTCCTCTCCCGTGAGAGCGATCTCTCTCTTCTTCTGTCTCTGGAGAGGGACCTATTAAAAATTACAATAAAGATGAATGCAGCATCGGAGCAAAGTGAAGTCACGTAGCTTACAGAACTATCTGAAGAGGTTCCCTTTAGAGAGTTAAAGTTTTAACTATTCGGTCAGAGAAAAAAAAATGGTTTCAGATTATAGTATTAGCCTTTCCTTCAGGTAGGATTAATCAACTTGAGCCATTCAGTACTGCCTAAGTTACACTGTGAACAGTCACCCAGTCCTCTGCAGCAGTAGCTGTTCAGAGTCATAAAGTGGCACTTGTTGCCTCAGCTATGGAAGAAAGGAGCGCACAGAATCCCTTCACTTTTTGGTTTCCTTGCAGGGATGCAGCATCCTACACCATGTGAACGTAAGAATGGCATCTAAATGCCCAAGGCTTCAAAAATCCTCTAAGAACTGCAGTAGCACCTATCATTTCACACTACATGAAAAGATAACACGCTTACTAGCAACTCTGTTTCACATAATGTATACTTAAGGTGCACAGCACCTGCAGGAAAGTAGCTTTTCAGCATGAAAAATTCAGAGAAGCACTGGGGACCCTGGAAAGCTGTGGAACACAAAAGGTATTTGTTTCCATTTTTTGTATTTCCTCATTTGCTTCTGTATTTCAGACAATAACCCTTTAATCTCAAAAAGCTGTGCAAATATATTAAATTCTTGACAAGCGCCGCAACAGAAGCAAACCCGTTTTTCTCCTTTGTTGAGCTGCAACTCCTATCCTCACATCTTTACTACCCCAGAATCAACTTTTGAGAGTGTGGATGAATCTGCTACGTACCTGCTGCGGCTACGCGAAAAGCTTCTCCTTCGTGGTGATCTAGAACCAGAAAGAAAGAAGTGAGGCTTTTTACCAATTCTTGCTGCATTCATGGAGTGAGGCATTTCCCAACTGTCAAACTCACTGTTGGGCCCAGGGAACGTGCCAAGAATAACTGGCATCCATCATCCAGTAAAACGCATGGAAAGATTAGGCAGTAAAACAAAGCTCAGTGTGAACAGCACGTTTCCAACCACGAATCACTTTAACTACGAATGCTTCATAGCAGAGTTGTCCAATGCAACACTTCCATTTCAACTAAATACACTGCCCAGAACACCACACCAAAGTCCCACGAGTGGTTCCAAAAAAAAGGAAAAAGAAAAAAAAATAGCACAGATCAAATGTTTTGGAACCCATGCAAGCCAAAAAGGTCCACAACAAGACATCAGAGATACCAAGTGGAAAAAAGTGAAAATGCGCTCAGTGTAAATATTGATAATGCCATTAAGTGCTACATTAGAACTGCATATTTGTGATTGTCATTCTTAATGCCAAAAAGTGTGTTTAGACTTTCTTTAAGAAAAAAAAAAAAAAGAAAAAAGAAAAAAACAAAAACTTAGCTCGGCCCAGTTCATCCCAAAAAGTAATTGTTTTAAGTTTTGAAAACTGTTAGTAAAACCATTTAAAGGTGATAGGATTTTTTTGGCAAGGAAAAGCTAAGTTTGTTAGAGCTTTATTAAAAATTTAGCTTGGCATCTCACATGCAAATATACTGGTTTTCACGTTGTTTTATTTACAGTGTAAGAGCTTCCATATCACCCTTAAAAGTTTTCTCAAGCAACATATGTACGTTACCACTCAAATTATGCACAGCCAGCCTTTGATTGAGAAAAGTAATTACTTATAAGCCGCTTACTCCTTATTTTAACCAGCAGTAAACTGTATAAGCAGGAAAAACTTACTAGTTTTTGGTTTCAACAAGCTAGAAATGGTGAGGTGAGGCTGCCGGACTGACTGCCAAGAAGAATTTGCTGAAAAGGTTTTGCCAGATGTTGCGTTGTATTTAGTTGGTTGGCGAAGGGGGTGTTGTGGATTTTTCCTGCTTTTTTGTTAGCCGAAGGCTGCTGCTGTAGTTGTTGTGAAGACATTTGGTAAATAAACAGCTGAGCTGATTGGCCGGGAATGTGTGGGCGGTCGAGGTGGCTGCTGCCGATTTGGTTAAGGTTGGAGAGAAGGCTGAGAGAAAACAGCATGCTCGGGAACCAAAGGGCGGTGCAACCTGACGACTGGCCATGCCTGGGTCATGTGAAACGACACCAGCCAAGCTGCATGGGGCGCGCTGGTCACATGACGCTGAAAGGGCTAGTTGACTGGCTAATGCAGACTCAGAGGGTGGTGAGAAGAGACATGATGGTGACTCTGTAACGGGTTCATTTTTATTAATAGATGGACCAAAAAGCATAAAAAAAATGAAAAACAAGCCATCAGTACAACCATCTATTAGCTAACAATTACTCCTACTGTGTTATTTTTTCAACAGCAAAAGGGTAAGCTCGAGACCCTGACTTGTGAGGACTTCACTCACCTGCAACAGGTCAACTCAGTCCTGCAAGAGCCATGCTGCAGTTAACAGCCAGACAACCTAGTCTGGGTCCAAGAATGTGCCAGTTACCAAAAATCCTGCTCTATTTTAGACCTGGGTTTGCAAATCTCAAGCGACAGGATTGTCACGTGATGATTTCATTTAAAATTGATGCTAGAGTTCTTAGGTTTTGGATGGTTAGAGCAACTGTTACTTGATTTATTATTGCAACAGCTGCCTACTTGGAGTATTTAAATTGTGCAAATAAAGAGGAGAAATACTTCTGTATGAAAAAGCTAAGTTGCCGTATGTAATGTTTTGCCATTATGGAATAAAGGAAAGGAACAGCCTAAGTTGAAGTATGGGGAAGAACGGGAAAGTGTGGCTAGAAGATGAGCGGATTTGGGGAGGAAAGAGGATAAATCCAGGACAGAGGGCGCTGACTACCAACTTGCACAGTGACCTAAGGACAAAAGCCAACATTCAACACAACTTATGTTCACCTCCATTTTGGTTTTTTAGCATTTGGCATCTCCAAATTGTGATCAGATAGATGAATGTTATCCATCAACATGCTTTACAAAGCCTGCTTCTATGATGCTAAGTGGTAACAGTGCCAACTGCTCTATGAGGGTACTCTGACCCCAGGGTACCTGCGGCGAGGAGGAGGACTTCTCCTGCGATAGTCATCTCGAGGGCGCCTGCCCCAGGATGGAGGGGGACCACGGTTCCGACTCCGCTTTTCACCATTGGAGAGCTCCACTCTGACTCGACACCCACAGAGGGTTCTGAAAAAGGAAGCGCCCTTCATTAGCTTTCCTCTCAACAACCCTGTTTGCACAAAAGACAACGTTCATAGAGGAATGAACCCCCATGGTGGAGATGAGGGAAATGATCTCCATCATCTTTTTAGCCAAACACACCTTACCTTTCACAGAATTTTAAAAAACAGACCACAGCACGACCAATTAAAGGTCTGGCCAATTCTGAAAGCTCGAACTACTAAAGTGGGCAGGGAAGGAACCTGGAGGAGTTCCACTTATCAGTTCCTGCATCTTTATTGAAACACCATCTTGAGCTGAATTGATATAAATGACACAGCCAACTTCAGAGTTTAAGTCTAAAATGTTCAATTAGCTCTCCCAGTGTTATTCTTGCAGTATAAAGCTCTTAAATCACTGCACAAATAATTCTGCATTAACAGATGCATTATTAAATGTTTGCTTTTGAAGCTGCCCACCTTTAAACACTACCACTAGCTGCACTTTGTTATTTTCATTAAGTGAACCACATCATAAACAGCACATTTTACCTTCCATCTAGTTCTCTCACAGCATCAGCTGCATCGCGTGGATCTTCAAATTCCACAAAGGCAAAGCCAGGAGGATTTCTTGCCACCCAGACGCTGCGCAGTGGTCCATAGTAGCCAAAAGCTCGCTCTAACTCCGTTTTGTTGCCATTGTTGCCAAGGTTACCCACATAAACCTTGCAGTCCAGCGGACAAGAGTCACGATGCATTGCTAAGACAGAAGAAAAACAAAAAAAGAAAATTCCTATTTATTTAACAGACAACGATGGCTTATTCACCTAAGCAGAGAATAATTCAGCTGACTTGCTTTCTGCAAAGCTGCAATAGCAAAATGAACTGGTATTTGGAAAGAGATCCTTCCCTAGAAGTGTTCCTGTGTGCATGTGAGTACCTGAGGGGAGTGCAAGGGATGTTTAAAAATCAGTAAAATAGGATCCCCCCCAAAAAAATGCTGTCTTGTTTCCACTGTTTAATTAAAATTTAATTTAAATGTTACTTCTGAATCAGAACGTCTTGGGGAGATTGATTTCTATTGCCCCCAACTTTGGGGGAAGTTTCTCTGCAGCCCCGGGTTACTTAGGGAGGGGTGGGAGGGGGAAGCGCTGCGCGGGCAAAGGGCTCCATTGTTCCCCGGGCGGCCTTCGGGGGAAGCTGCTGAAAACGGCGCCATCCTCGGCGAGGAGCACGGCGGGAAGGCTCAGGAGGCGCCTCCAGGGCCTCTCCTCGGCGCTGCGTAGGGAACCGCCACCCGCCGGCGCGGGCGGGCGCCACGCCACCCCCGCGGCTCCTCCCGCCCGGCCGCGCCTCGCCTCTCTGGCCACCGCTGCGGGGAAGAGATGGACGACGCGCGGGCTCCTCGGGGCGATCCGCGGCCTGGCCGCCTCTTCTCCGCCCAGCGTAGCGGCGGCCGCCGCCCGCGGCCCGGCTTTACAAAATGGCGGCGGCTCTTTGTTCGCCGTTACCGGGCCGTGCCGCTTCCATTCGCCCTTCCGGGGACCGGGACCGCGGCTGCCGCCTCCCCCCCTCCCCGCTCTCCGAGGTGAAGCTCCTCACCGCTGCTAAGAGGGAGTGCGGGCGAAGGGAGCCCGCGCTAATTTCGCAGCCGGCCCGACCCGCAATGAGACTCCCGCTCCGCTTTTCCTCACTGGACAAAATGGCGGCAAGCGCTGGTCCCTCCCGCTCTTATATACGGGCCGCGCGCTCCCGCGCGAGGGCTCCGGGCAGCGAATGAGAAGGCTCCTTTGCGTCGATTGACAGGGCCTTGGTCCCGCCCCCTCCGCCGGACACGCCCACCCTGTGGCGCGGCCGCGCAGCCCCAAATGGCGCCCGGGCCGTTTGGTCCCCGCCTGCAGTCGCGGCCGTTACCGCTGGGTTGCAGCGGTCTCTGGACTCGCCCTCAGGGGAAAAAAAAGGAAGCGGAAACACCCTCGACAGGTTATTTTCTTAACTTAAAGGAAAAATAAACCTTTTTTCCCCCTTTATTTTTCTGCGTTCAGGTCATGTTATTCAGCTCCTTGCCCTAAGCTCATATGAAAACTCGAGTCACTGATAGTTACTTAACCCCAAGGACAAAACTCAGGGTTACCCAAAAGTTTAGGGTAGATTTCAAGTTTACAAAGGCAAGAAGGGGCGTTTCCACCATCCATGGAGTATTGTGCATATACATATACACACACACATTAATTTTCTCTAGGTTGTGTTTTCTCTAGGTATTAAATAGAGTAAGGTATTTTGGGCACAAATTAGTGTACACTCATTGTGTCTTCCACTCAGGAATTCTGCAAAGGTTCACTCAGCACATCCGAAATACTTGGATTAAGGATGACCAGCCAACATTATTCATTTGATTTTTTCCAAAATCCTTTCACAGCATCCCTCATTAGCTTTAGAAGCATCTTATGAGTAAAATGCTTTTAAGAATCAAAAATATCCACTTGGCAGAGAACCAACAAGAATTTTGAAGTAATCAGTGCTCTAAAACACCTCCAACGTACACAGTTATCTGACAATTATCAGTTTTCATTTAAGGAAATACAATTTTCTGTAGCCTAAAATATCTGGTAGTTAATTTCTGGACACCATAAAAGCAAAGGTGTTAATTGTAACTAACCATTTGACTTCAAATGGTTTCTTTGAGATGGTGATTTCCCATGTTTGCCTCCCTTCCTGACTTTAACCCAACTTTTTCCCAACTCTTCCCAATTATTTTTTTTTCTGCAATGTTTACTAGCATCTTCCTTTTATCACATACTGTACGTTTGAAATGTGTTTTAAATTTTGCAATACTCACCAAGACACTAGTGAGAAAGCAACGCTGACAAACTCATAATCTGTGTCTCATCTTTAGCTTCATGCCAAAGCTACTCGTGACATAGGAATAATTACAGATGACAGACTTGGCAAGAGAGGATTTATTCAAAGACAGGCTCACCTCCTGCAAAGGGAGCAAGGAATTCAGCACTCATTTAGGAGGTACCACCTGCTACAGTCAAGGCACTTCTATATGGCGTTAGGTGCACCATCACCATGCTTTAGAAATCACATGCCCTAAGCAGCACGTCATGCAAAATGCAAACATTTAGCTTTCCCATTTTCAGCTTGCTTTTGGCATTACACGGAGACCAAATGATCATGACAAAAGACAGGTCTGAATTGTGGCAATGACACTTTGGCAGGACAAAAATAAAATAATAACCCCCTCCCCCTGTTCTCACATTTTCAGTCAGTTTTATGATGCCCCTCTTGTCTCCCAAAAGATGATAGCCTGGATCAACTTTGAGTGTCACTATGTGTCACACCTGGACTCGCTTGCGCAATTCTTGCGGATTCAGCCCATTTTCACATCCTGTCAATACACTAATCTTGATGAAAGCTATTTTCTACAGAAGCAATGAAGCATCTGTCTGATCTTTAGATACACTAAAACCAGTCTGCGTGTGCTTATTCCTGCCACAACTGCTCTTCTGTTTACAAGCTACAAACAGCAACTCTGCAGGTCCCTCTGACCTGTCCCCTCAGTTTACAAACGTCTGTATTTCAGCAATACTCCTGTGAAGAGTTTTAGCTGCATCTCAGAGTCTAACGCCCGCTTTCTGCTTCTTTTATATTTGAGGACATTGTTTATAATCCCTGGACCCTGCTGCTGGGAGGCCCATAAACTGGGCGCTCCTCCAGCATAAAGCGTCTCACTGCTTCCTGAGGATCTGGGAAGGAGATCCTAAGTGCTCGGGAAGCCCAGGCAGGATTTCAGGCCACCCCTGAGTAAAAGATGAGCCTTGGACTCATCTGGGGCCAGTTCCTACCCATCCACCTCCTCACCTAGTCCAGCCAAAACCAAGATATGGGCACCAGATGGCGGCATTCCCCTCTTGCAGGGGCAGATCCCAAAGGGTTTTTCATGGAAAGCTGGCCTCACGGCACTGGAAGATATCCTTTTTGTTTTCGCTCAGCTGAGGTTATCAGGAGACTTTTCCAGGCGTTCTGCAACCAGAATCAAGCTGCAAGAGCACAGCGAGGTTCACAGAAACAGCGCAAGGGAGCAGAGACTTTGTTTCAACCTTGCCACAACTTGTTTTGTGAGCAGAAAATATTCCATATTGAGGACTGATTTAGGAAAAGAAAGCACCCTTTCAGATTCAAGGCTGAGCTCCATGGCAGGTGCAACACTTACCCTTGTTACTGTGTTCAGGTAGAGCTCTGAGAGACTTGAGCACGTCTGAAAAAAAGTAAAAGGAGAATTACAATGCCAGGGCTGGCTCGCTGCAGGAGCCCTCCTTAGGAAGGTGCACTAGCTACGGGCTTAAGGGCCAGCATTTAAACCTACCCACACAGGCCAGACGCTAGTTCTGAAGCCTGTACCCCCCTTCCACTCCCAAGGGGATTATTTATGCCTTTTAGGATTGCACAGGATTATACCCCCATACAAGAAAAAAGAAAAGGGCGGAGGGGTGGGGTGTAGAGAACAGCTACATGTCCTCAAATCAAGGGGAAACCTGGAGCCCTCTCTCAGGCAGCTGAGTTTCATCTCCATCTTCACCTCCATTAATGGGTTACCAAGGTGATGCTGCTGTCGTCTCCTCCCTCTGACAGGCACAGGGCTGGCGATGGCCCCAGGGGCACGGAGCCAGCAGGGTGCGGCGGTGCAGAGCCCCCGCGCCCCGGCTGCGCTGCGAGGTGTCACTTCCTTCCAGCCCCCGGGTAGGGAGGCCGGGCAGGGAGAGCAGCAGCCGCTCGGCGCGGGGGGAAGCTATATTTACCATCCGTGTGCGGTCAAACTGCTTCCTCTCCAGGGCGGTGCCCGTCTTTCCACACACCGCGCCGAACCGCTCCGATGCGGCGCAGTCTGTCAGGCGGGAAGCACTGAGGAAGGGGAGAAAAGAGGCAACAAAGTGGATTTTTTTGCATTACAGAAGCACCAAATCTGCCAGGGCACAAACTCCTGCTACTACTGGATGTACTGAAAGGTGCACGGGAAAGGATTCATGAGCTCTATCCATCTCCCTGCAGATACTGTTCTTTAGGCTTGTTTAATTAAGTTTTCAAGTCTCAGGCATGAGGATTCCCCCCACTATCTTCCTAACGAGGCTATTTGCAAATTCTCTTTGCTCTCCCTTGCCTCCTCTCGTTTCTTCTCCCCCCTCGACTAGGCCTCCAGGCTTTCTCTTTCCTTTTTTCTTTCATGCTCTGCAGCAAGGCCTATTCCCTTCCTCCCCCACCTGGCTCCCTGGGGAGAGGGCTGGAAAGCAAAACAAAGGAATCACTCACTGGGAAACCATAATTGGCACAGCCCTCCCCACTCGAAGGCTCCTGCTGGAAAAGGTGACAGCAGAGGCTCTGTGTTGTGTGAAGTCAGGCCCTCAGCCCAGGAAAAGCTGGAGGGTGGAAGTGAAGATCTTTGAAGCCAAGAAACAGAAACTTTGATGGATTGATTAGGCTTTGCAGGAGGCTCTGAAGTCCCCCAGGTCCAATCAGCTGGGTTTTCTGATTGCTTTGTAGGCAAAATGAGATCTTACTCTGCTCTAGCTTGTTAAGGGCTCCTGCGAGGATGTACCTAAGACAGGTGGGCAGCTCACCTGCTACTGTAGTTTGTATGATTTCTCCTTGTACAATTAGCACATTACCATGATCCCTGTCTCCTGCTACACTTGTGCCTCTGCCTCTTGCAAAACATAGTATTATTATTCCAATTGCATAGGAATCTAGAGGGTTACACTGAGTCCAAGCTCCCTTGTTGTCCTTTAGATTAGAGATGTGCAGGAAGAAGTCACATAGTCCAAGTGTCCAATGCCAGTGCTGAGGGATGGTGAAGCCAGGACTGAGCGCTCCTGCGTTCAATAGAGATGATTATTATTAACTGATACGTGTCTGGCTGTGATATAAACATATGAACACATTTGTTATTCTCTTTAAATATATTGCAAACCATGGATACCAGTCCCTGCAAACATTTCTATCCCAAGGCTGGTGTGTGAGCCAAGAATCTTTGGGCCTGATGCTTTTCTCAGAGATGTAACGTTACCTCGGGGTCCTCAGAGGCTTCTCGGAGACATTAGAAAGACACATCCAAGGTTAATTTGGACTTCTGAATCCTCAGTTGGAAAGAAATATCCACTGGAAAGGAGTAGCCAGGGTGATGCACCTTGGCCACTGCAGAATGCTTCAAGTGCCTATATAATGAAGACCTGCCTGTGTGACTAACCTGCCGTGGTATTAGCTCTGGTGGAGATGCTACTAACAGACTTGAAAAGTTCAGGACGAATTAGACCAGATGTTCTGAACATAATTTGTGGCAATACTTATTAGCCCTTGAAGACGCAACTAAGAAACTTTGGTTGCGCAGACACATAATTGAGTGTAACTGCAGACTACCCTGGAAACTAAGATGAGAAACAGTCTTCTATTTTACCACCGTTTAACAAATGTCACTTTTAATTGGTGATAGATTTTGTCCCCTTTAATGAGTGACACTCTCTAACAATTGGGATTCATGCAACAAAATCAAGAACACTTATTTAATTGCTGTGAAATAGCCAGGCTCAAAATATTCTGTTGTGTGAAATAAAATAAAAAGCAATTTGATGTCCATAGAAGCTGCGAGAACAGATGAGATGGCATGAGGACTGCTAACAGGGCCTGGCCCACTTGTCCCAATGTGTTTGCATTCAGGCAAGACTGAGTTTAATAGCATGATATAGCTGTGCCTATGTGAAATTAACTCATAATTTGTTTAAAATTGCTGTAAATTATAACTTCCCTTCAATCCTTCCAGGGATTTTTTTTTTCCTCAGAAATGACAAATACATCCACTTCCACATATGGGAAGTGGTCAGTTTAAACAGAGCAGTGGTTCAGCCTAATGGACCATCCACCTCATTCTACATTCCAGTGAAATTACCCTGGTTACAGATCATAAAGTGGGTATCAAACCTCACACCGCATTAACTCATATGGCTTCAGGTGCGAGTTCAAAGCCTATCAGAATTTGGCTTTTTGCCTGGGCTATTACTTAGCTTTTGATTGTTTAATGAGTTGATAAGTTTTCTCTATCTCTCTCTAGTTTCTAAGATCTGAAACACATATAATTTACTGAACAACCAATGCATTTAAATTTGTACTGAACATTAAAATCCAGTGGGATCTTATTAACAAATTCCTTAGTTTTTCTGCAAGTAACTGCCATGTTTTGCTAATTGAATAATTGGCATTATAGACATCAACAATATTGTTGATTTAGATTCCAGATGTGAACATTTTTGTCCTAAATTGTATGAATCTATGAGAACAGCAAAGGAGATGTGTTTTGCATGCCAGAAACCTTTTTCCTGCTCACCAGTAAAACAGAAGCTTAAAATATACACTTTCCAACATTGTGGGATTTGTGTTAGAATGAAATTTTATCACAAAATAGGAAAGACAGCAAAGGAGTAAGACACTTTCCACAAACTTATCATCTTTTTCATAGTCCCCCATGAATAGAGCATCTTAGAATCCAAGATTTATCGTCATTGGAAGTCAGGAGCTGTCTCATTTCACTGACAAGAGAGGAAAGGTCTTAGTCACAAAATGCTGTAGAGATCATTTCTATTGTTTCTGTGCTTTCTGGGCAGGTATAAAAGAAGGTGAAAGACACTCACTGTCACTGCCCTTGGAGCGTCACTGGAAAACTAGCAAGGAGACACATCCGTGCTCATCAGCACTCCACCGCAGGCTCTAGAAAAGAGTAAGTACATCCCATGTTACTTTTGAATATATCGTATAATTTACCTTTCCATCCAGTCATTATTATTTTAATATCCAAATTTGCATTAATAAATTAAGCTGAGGAGATGTTGAGTGGAGTTGCTTATTATCCCAACCTGCTTCTGCACCAAAATTTATTTCTTCAAGAAATCACTGTTTTTGACATGTGGTAACACATCTTGATTATACTTGATGAACAATTTAGCTGCTGCTATAAAACCATTTAGGTTTTGATATAACAATTAATCCAGATTTTGCTAGTAATTAGAGAGACAGCCTTAAGTCAATCCTAAAAGCAGGGTACAGTCATTAGTGTAAAAAAAAAGGCAGAAATTTCAATGATAGACACGGTCATAAAGAAACAGAAGGGTTGAAAGGATGAGTAGGTATAGGGATACCAATGCCAGGAACAGTTCAGGAACTGAATACAGGTATAACTTAGATGCAAATAATCGTTGCACAATTATATTTTTTAATTGTCACTTCGCTGAGTCACAGATTGCAGATAGTCCAGATTCCAGGGCTGTGTCCACTTTTTAACTTAATCTGCATAGGCCAGTTTTAGCTCTTCTTAACTTTTCTAACACATTTCTAAGGTCAAAATCTTGGTGTTTTTTGGCTATATTTCTGCTAAGTTTTTATCAGGAAGACATCTTAATACTTCCAAATAAAATAATCTCCTGTGCTGGCAAATGGATAATAGAAGGAAGTAAAATATTAACAGGTAATAGTAGAAAAGGAGATCCAGAACTCCCAGGAAAGAAATGTAGCAATTTACTATGAAATATATTCATATTTTACTGCTATATATTAGGAGCTGCAATTATGTTATGAGGTGATGTCTCACAATATGCTCTGCCATTACTAATGCCTATAGGTTGAAATTCATTTTGTCAGGGTAAAAAAAGGATTTTTGGTAATAACAATCACTTCTTGTCCTGTCAAACAGATTTAACAAAGAAGAGAGAAAATGTTCCTGCCCCAGAGACCTCTGCAGATGGTTACTGTTCTGGCAATTCTTCTTTCGTGTTTTGCAACATTACAAGGCACTGAAAAGTAAGCAATATCACTCTTAATCTTGGTTTAACGGACTCTGTTGTCCTTTACTGCCATGAACCCCAGGGCACAGGTGAAGGAAGATTCTGTACATCTGATGCAGCAATGTTTTACATCCTCCTTTATGCAGTGCAGAATCAGGCTGGTTGCATTTTAGATGCAAATATATATATATATATATACATATATATATACACCATGTTCAGTGCATTTCAGCTGATGCTTTTAAAAACACTAGCAAACCATGCAAAGATGCTCAATGCAAATCAAGGAGATGACAGAGATCCTGTGTTTAGGGTCCCATATAGATCCAAATCTGCAGTGTGAGCCTATAGCTGGAGTTAGCTCTATCTAAACTGCCTGAAATCCAGAAATATTTCTATCCTGGAATCAGTCTGCTTTCCCCACTTGATATTTGGCTCAAACGTTTTGACATGTCGTAAGAAAATAAAGATTTGTTTTAATTTCATGGCACCACTGATTTCAATTAAATATCTTTTGACTTACATCTCTGGAAGGAAAGAAGCAAACACAACAATCCCAGAACGTTAAGGTCATGAAAAAGAAAAAAAAAATCTTGCAGTATTTGCAGTTCTGAAAAAAAACACAAATTTGGGTGTAGCCAAACTGCAGTGCTCTAGGAATCTGTGAAAGTCACTATGCCACTCCGTGCTTATATTTGGCTTTATTATTATTATTAAAGGGAATTCAAGGTAATCAAAACTCTTTCTTCCCGTTGCAGTAGGAGAGCAGTGACGGAGCATCAGCTCATGCATGACAAAGGGAGGGAGTTTCAAGGGCTCAAGCGCCTGATGTGGCTCCACAACGCCCTGGGTCGCGTGCACACCGCCAGCAGCAGGGATGTTTCCCTTTCAAATGCCATGTGGGATTCCCAGAGGAGCGGAGATCCCGCACACACTGCCAGCAGCAGGGATGTTTCCCTTTCAAATGCCATGTGGGATTCCCAGAGGAGCGGACACATCGCCAGCAGCAGCAGAGAGGAGGCTCCAAGCCCCGTGAAGCAGCTGCTGGAACTGACGGAAAAAGAACAAGGCCTCCCCCTGTTAAAGAAGCCAGATTTACTGCAGTATATGTAGACCCCAAAGGGAAACTGGAACCCACCACATCTTTTGAGCCTCCTTCAAACTGGGCAGCAAGAGAAACCCTAGTGCCCAGCAACTGGACTTCTCCCCCTAGTTTGACTCTAGCTCAGTCGGTGCGTTGCTTTAGACATGTGACGTTGTGAGGAAAAGCGCTAATGCAAAAGTGAACCGCAAAAGAAAAGTCATGTCCATTTGTTGCATTAACTACCCCTGAAGAGCTGAAGAAAAAGCCCCAGAAGGACCCAAATTCTCTCCCTAGCAGGCAGTCTGAATAGTGTGATTGTGAGATGGGGTGATTTTTCACAGGCCAGAAATACCTCTTTCTATGCCAGGGTCCTCCCTGGCTGTTACTGCTATCTTAAGCCTGTGGCAGCTCTTGCAGTCCAGGCATAGCAGGAAGTTTGGTTCATTACTCTGCATATTCACAGCCTCATTCGCAACCTCATGTTTTGCCTCCTAAAGAAACAGCAGCTCCCAACACAGATGCTGTTTTAGGTCCCTCCTGCCTGACGTTTTCCCACTTCCTGCAGTAACAATAACTTTAATCAGTCTTTAGGCTCTCAGGTTTATTATTTTTCTGCTTTCTAAGCATTTCTGATGATTTAGGAAGTCTTTCATCTCTCAGACTTTCCTCTAGGATGGAGGCAAACATTTGCCAGGCCTGAGAGGTAGAAATTAGCAGCAGATACCCACTAATCCCAGTCACAGACATTCACTGATTCCCCTGATGGAAGAGTGATAAGAATCAGCTTCCAGCCTCAATATTTAAGGTTTTTGTTTTAAGATGTCCTACCTTTTCTTTCCCCTGTGAAACCCCCTTGAAGAGCTCTCACAGCTTACCACATTTTCTAGGTGCAAAACCAACTTCATGAGGCCACTTGGGTTTCCTGAAAGAGAAACAGATGGCGCAAACATTTTGGTTTGCTCTTCACCTTTAATGTCAAACTGACCAGCTCTGCCTTGCAAAGCAAGGACCCGTGTAATTGCAAAATCACCCTGTCAGAAATTAAGTGTCTCTTGTGTTACGGATATAGCAGCATTCCCATCATGTAGGGACTGTATGTGACACAGATTTCTCAATCTCCCCCGCCACTGCTGGACCTCCGTAGCACGTGCAGCGTGTATTTCGCAGCAGCATCTTTTGTACCCAAGATGTCTTGATGTTGTCAACATAATAACGTATAACAGACATATAAGTGGTATTAATAAAAATCTTCACACTGTATTGTAGGTGTGCTTTGTAGCAATAGAAATAACATTAAGATTCCCTTTGTTAACACACAAGCGGAAACCTTTGCAAATTGTAAATGGTATCTGCATTGACTCGTTATTTACTGACCATTGAGACTGGAAAGACTTGAAATTCTCAACCTTTACCTCAGTGCAGACCAGGAGGAGTTAAAAGCTCCACTGAGAGGCCCCTGGGTCATGGCTGTCCTTGTCCCAGGCCAGCTCTCTCCTCACAGTAAGGTGTCAATGCCCTTCCAGAGCCTTCCACGTGGTGCCCACTCAAACTGCAGTGACACTGAGGTGATTTCAGATATTTCTGGGACAGCAGAGCGGGGAAGCACCACAGGGCTGAGAACAAAGCTGTTTTAGATGACGACTTGGCTGAGCTGGGGCGCAAGGCTCAGGCCGAAACGCCCGGAGCCGGGACGGAGGCCGCGCACCCTCCCCTCAGGGGGCACCTGCGCACTGCGCATGCGCGGTAGAGCTTCCCCCCCCCCCCCCCCGCCCAAGCCGGCGGGAGGCGCCGCGCGCATGCGCCGCCCGTGCGGCTGCGCGGAGGGCGGGGTGGCGGCGTGGCCGGGAGGATGGGGGCGCATGCGCGCTGCCGCCGCGCTCCCGCGGGGCGCTTGTCCCGTCCGGGTCGCCGTCGGTGGCGGCGCGGGGGGCGGCGGTGCCGCGGCTCGGGCACCGCTTCGCCGCCCTCCCCCCAGCTCCGCCTCGCTCCGCCGGTACCGGAGTCGGGTTCGGTACCGGGACTTCGCCGGCTCCTCCTGCTCCTCACCCTCCCCCCGCTCCGGGGGGCTCCGGTAAGCCGCCCCCTCGCCCGTTGCCATGGGGACCGGGGGCCGCCCCCGCCTCAGGCCGCCGGTCGCGGGGGGCTGCGGGCCGGTTCCCCCGCCCGGGGCTCGTGTCACGGCCGTCCCCAGAGCGGAGGCACCTGAACGTGCAGGTGGTTCCGTCCCTTTGAGTTCGAGACTTTCTTTTTTTTTCCTCTCCTTTTTTTTTTCTTTTTGGAGGTTCTTTCCAAGCTGCTTCTACTAGACAATTTTCACGCTCTTCCAGGGAAACGAAAGCCAGGGCAGAGTGTTCCTGGGGATGCTGTCTGCTCTGTGTCGCGTGGGGGACAGCACCCTGCGTCTCCCTGTCGTGGCACATAAATAAGATTAAAAAGTACAGCGAGAGGCTGCTTCTCTCATTAAGCTTTTTCTATAAAGAAACCTGTGGGCATATCAAAACAGTTAAGGTTTGTAAAGAAGGGCCTTTTTATCTATAAGGCATCACTTTACAAAAGTAAACAAGGAAAAAATCAATTTTGGCAGAACCTAAATATCGTAGAAAGGGGAAGTTTGTCTAACCTACCTTTGTCTGCAATTTCTAGTAATAGTTACAGCTTTAGCTCTGTTGCTACAGTTACATGGTGACTGGCAAATGTAGGCTAAAATACAACTTTGCATATGATGTCTCTGGATTTGAATGTGTTTTGGAAAGCAGAATTAGGCTCTAAATGTGCCCCAGGGCTGTGCTGCAAGATGGAATTGGCATGCTCTGATATATTAAGAGAATTCAGTGTGTACAGAATGCTTAAAACTAGAGTGCGTTTATTATTTTAAACAATTAAATTTTTTCCTTTTTTTCTTTCTCAGTTACTCCATCATCAGGATAACTTTTAGAATTTTGATAAAATTCACTGTAGAGGAGGCAGCTTGCAACTGATGCTTTTATTTCTATAAAGGTCAAAGGAAGAGGAACTTTTGGATTAGACATTTGCACAATGTTTTTGGACTTAGTCTTTATGGGAGTCTTAGTCTTTCTCTTTAGGGAGAAAATATCGGGAGAAAGGCAAAACATCTGCAGCACTGCCTAAAATTGTGGGTTTTGAGGCATCGTGTTTCTCAAGTTTCCTTCCCTCTTATTTTCAGATCAAAAATATTCAAAACAGGAAGTTTGACTTGTACCTTTGTTTTGTAAGATTTTTTTCTCCGTACTTGCTCGTGGTTTAGACAACTGGACTGTTATCACTTTTCTGCTGATAATACTGAAATTCAGCTTTGGCCTCTGTGATTCAGTGTATCTTAAATGAAAGTTATTTGGCATTTCTAATGTGAGGTGTTGCCTCCCTTTCTCTTTCCTAACAGCCATGGCAATGACAGGCCCGACACCCTGCTCATCCATGAGTAATCACACCAAGGAGCGAGTTACGATGACAAAGGTGACATTAGAGAACTTCTATAGCAATCTCATTGCCCAGCATGAAGAACGGGAGATGAGGTAAAAGCCTTTCTTGCCTCCTTTCTAAATTGCTTAAGACCCCAAAAGAAATCTTCATCGTCTTGGTCCACGTTATTAAAAAAAAAAAAAAAAAAAAAAAGGCGTATTTTAGGCTGGAGCTTTTTGAGTCTTTGCTGAAATAATCTGAAATATTCTTGCAGATGCAAAAGGTGAGATGATGGTCATAAAGTTTTAAAAAGTGCATGTTTGATCATTTGAAACTAGCTTCTGTTGCTTCTTCCCTTTTCATGGCTCTTATGGCATCAGTTTCATTTTGGGTTGTGAACTGTGACAGAGGCAGCTGATAAGGGAAGATTAATCTTCTCAAAGGCAAAGAGCGATTGCTCTGCGGATGTCATTTAATGTCATTTCATGCAAACTTCTTGCCCATGAATTAGCTGAATTTTATCATATCCCTTGAAATATATCAGTCCAAATATAACAAGTGATTTAAGTGAGATGTATTATTTTTGTTTTCTTTGACTGGAACCTTCTAATCTGCTGAATACCCTCAAATTGTAGCACTGGGGCTTGTGATATATTCCCAACTTGCAATGTAGTCTATAATCAGAATTCCTCTGTGTGCAGACTTAGAGCTGGAAAAGCCAACTTGATCCAAGTGGAATGCCCGCTAACTTCAGGAATAGCAGAAATGAAGAGGCAATTTAGAAAAACAAAATCACTTTCTTCAAGTCCTTAAATTAATAATGAGAGAAAAGAGGGGGAAAAATCACTGAATTAATTGCTTTGTCTTTATATAGTTCTTGGTTTGTTACGAGTACTGCTCTCTGATTCTAAAACCTCAATGATAACTTTTGTTGTTGAAGACCAAGATTTTTTTTCTGAAGAACCATAACAGACTTTCATACGTTATATGCTTTTTAACATGTGCAAATTGGACTTTAATAGCAGGGATAAAAGATGCACTGAAATGCTGACAGGAAATACTAAGGGTATTGAGGAGAACTTGAGCATTGCTCAGTCACTCTGAGCTATGTAATGCTGGGGACTGCAGTGACACTCGTTTTCTGGTGCCTGAGCTGCTGTTTTGAGTGTGAAATGTGCTGACTGGGCACTTAAATAGGGCAAATTGATTAAAACACGCTGGATTCTGGAAGCAGTAGCCCACGATCCTGTCTCGTAGTGGCAGCTGCTTGGGAGCACAGGAGACTGGAAGGGGATCTTGCAAAGAATGACTTGCATAAAAAGGAATGATTTGGTATGCTTTTAATGTCCTACCCAAAAAAAAGACAAACACAAACAAAACACCCATTTCTGACAGTTGCCGATGTGGTCAGTGCAGGGTTCCCACAAGGTACTGACATCTTGTTTCCTTTGCTTTTTCTGCCCCTACGTCACCATTTTGTACTGAGGCTTGAAATACCCTTTTAGGGGCAGAAGTAGTCTTTAAGGGAGAGAATGTGTACTGACACGTTCCCTCTTTCCAAGTATTTTGAGCATCTCAAGTATTAGGAAGTAGATTTTTTTTTTTCATTTTGCATATAGTGAGTTCGACATGCAGAGATACTACAAAGAGATGCAGATCCACGAAGGTTTTATAGGGCTTAATTCTCCTGGGAATAAACGAGACTTCAGTGCTTAAATATTTATATGGCTCTGGCTGTAAGTGACTTGCTCGGTTGTCAAAGAGAAAGCCAAGAATTGAACCCAGATCTCCTCAATTTATGTTTCTGTACAACAAAAACATGTATTTTGAAGATACATGAAGATGCCTGAAATTGCAGGCAGGTTTACATTTTTGATATTAGAGAGGACAGAGCTAGAACAGTAAAATTGTAAAGTTAGATTCTTAAAAATCCTTTATTTAACTGATCTCTTACACTTGCTACTTGCAGGCATTACCTCATCTTTTCACAGCAACAAAGCCAGATATGTGCGTGCAAAATATTAAAGATTCAACCTCTTCTAATTTCTGTCTCTGCTTTAGACAAAAGAAGCTAGAACAAATGATGGAAGAAGAAGGCTTAAAAGATGAAGAGGTAATAAGCAAGAAAAATGATTTTAATGGTCAGATAACACAAGAGATATGCTTTAATAAATGGAGATGTAGCATCTTTACTTGGATTGGTGTCATCTGTACAGAACCTAACTGCAGAATTTCCACCTGTTTTTTTGTAAACTCCAGAAGAGAATCAGGAGGTCGGCACATGCACAGAAGGAGACAGAGTTTCTGCGTCTGAAGAGAACAAGGCTGGGTCTGGAAGACTTTGAATCCTTAAAAGTAATAGGCAGAGGAGCATTTGGAGAGGTAAATCCAGAAAAGAGGAGTGTTTCTGAAAGGCACTGATGCTTTTTAAAGACTTAATAGTCTTTACGTAAATCAATCGTATACATAAATCAAACATATGTTGTGCAATACTTGCAGATTGATTTTAATTTAATAGTTGCATCCGTTTTTATGCCTAATCAATGCTGGTTTAAAAACAATGTGCTTTAAATGAACATTAATACTGCTGAGAAGGGCTTAATAGGTAAGTTAAATGCAAGTTGGTCACTGTTTTGAATTCCGGCCTTTTGGGGCCGGAACCATGAGAACTGAAGGGTCACTTCTGTTGGGGTGGCCTTTTCCAGAGAAAGCAGCTTTGGACCATCTAATTTAGCTGAGTGGTTGCTGAATGTGTCATCTGTATTAAAATGAAGTGGTGTCCTAGAATTAACAGAACTTGCATGCTGTTACCATGCACTAAGTCATGCTTGCTTTTAGCAATCTGATAAGCCTGCAAAAAAGAGAAGCCAAGTATCTGTTTTAAGAGCTTAATATTCAAATTTATGAATAGTTGTGGTGCTTAATGGCCTATTTGACTCAATTTTTTGCATATTTTTCAGGTGCGACTTGTCCAGAAGAAAGATACAGGGCATGTTTATGCAATGAAAATATTGCGCAAAGCTGATATGCTTGAAAAGGAGCAGGTGAATAACCCTATTAAGTAGAAACATTACCATCTTTGTTTTAATGACTTTGGCAGGCAATTGTGGTGTGTGGATAGGAGGAACGGGTGCCCCTAGTCCATGTTATCTAGGGAAAAACTTGTGCTAATTTTTTTGTTGATTTTTTTTTCTTATTGAGAAAAGAAAACATAAAAAATCTCCTACAAATTCATAAAGACTGGTGGCTTCTCTTAAGCCTCCTTATATTTTATTTTTAGTTCTCTTTGTCACAAATATAGATGTTTTATGAATATTACTGCATTTTTCATTTATGGAATTGGTACTTGTTTGAAAAATAAGCCACTGTTTCCTCATGCAGGAGCTTTGTGCAAAATAAGTGCCCCGGTGTAAATCTATGCAAGTAGTGTGAAGCTATATTTGAAGGACATATTAACTGCTTAGAAAAGAGCTAGTTCTTTAAAGATCAGGGGAAAAAAACAGGGTATTTCTGTATATAGGATTAACCTGCTTATGTAATCAACCATATGTGTTTCAGAACTCTGTAACTTATATTTCCTATCTCCTGGTTTTTCACATGGTAATTAATCGTGTTTTGGACAAAAGCTGCTTTTCAAAGGTGTTATTGCTATTTTATCAAATATTGAAAATATTTGAGTGGTGTTTTGAACCTCTTGATGTTTTGAAGCTTTCTGCCCTCATGCAGAAATGTTGACTGTTGTATTTTCAATATTTGATGCTTTTCAGGATGAATTACCTAATGAAATGCATTTATCTAGTAAAACTTAGGCTTGTAATTAATGAAGTGCATATGTCTATCTCTAGGTTGGCCATATTCGTGCAGAGCGGGACATCCTAGTGGAAGCAGACAGCTTGTGGGTCGTGAAAATGTTCTATAGTTTCCAGGATAAGCTAAACCTCTATCTTATCATGGAGTTCCTGCCTGGAGGTAATTATCTGGAATCAAAAGGTTGTTTTTCCTTTTGTTCTGTGCAGGCCTAACCTCAGAATTACCAATCTTGTCTTTTGTTACTGGGACTAGAGCACTGCTTGTACTGGACGTTAATCTGTGAAGAAACAAGTGGCCCCTAAAGCTTCCTGCTTGTTGGAGTTGGGGTGCTGAGCTCTGTTTTGGGTTGGACCTGGGTTTCCTGTTTGTCTGCTAGCTGCAGATGGTGGATGCTTTACCTTGATATTCTGCTCGTTATCCTTGCTGTGTGATGGCAACCCACAGAACCATCACCAGCTTTAATTTTCTATCCTTTCACTCTTAGCTGGTTTTTTGGAGCAGCTGTGTAGCCAAAAGTACAGGTTTTAATCTGAGATCCAGTTATGCAGTCAAGAGTAGCTGTCCATAGCTAACTTTTTTGAGGGATGTTTCTGTACAGGTATTTATTTCATCTTTGTGCTATTTAGAACTTTAAGACTACTCAAACCCTTCCCACGTACACTGATTCAAAGCAAAATACTTTTGCTAAGTCACATAAGTGTTGAGCAACTGTATTTTAAAAAAAAGTTTCATGAAGTTCTTAATAGCTTAGTTATTTTCTTTGTAAAATGTCCTCCAAATGAGTGAGACTGGAGCTCGTGTATTAATCTGTATTTACGTTTGCTGGCTTCCAGGTGATATGATGACACTGTTGATGAAGAAGGACACCCTCACAGAGGAGGAGACACAGTTCTACATAGCTGAGACTGTGCTCGCCATCGACTCCATTCACCAGCTGGGTTTTATCCATCGCGACATCAAACCAGACAACCTCCTTTTGGACAGCAAGGTATGTGCTAACCCCTGGGGGTAGTAGTAAATAGGTCTTGTAATTTTTCATACTGACCTTAGCTAGTGCTCAGCACTATGAAATAAGCTAATGCTTCTTACTTAGTTTGCTTCCTCCTGACCCTTGAAGGCATCTCTGCCATATCCCTAGGGAAGAAAAACAAAGTCTGGCCTCTCCACCATCATTGTATTAGTCCCTCCCTCATGCTGAATTTTCTTGTGACAGTTGCTTCAGCTATTTTGGGTTATTTCAGCTGCAGTTAAAACATACAGTTAGTTTCAGTTCTCCCCTGTTGGTCAAGATGTTTCCTTTGGTCTGGCATCTGTCCTGCACATGCTTCCCAACTATGGATGATCCTGAGCAAATGCCAAGGATGTAGCCCACTACATCAATGGGCCTGAAAGTGAACCATTCTCCCCAGAAAAACGACATGTTTTTGAGGACTGATCAGGTTACTCGATTGCTTCTAGATGTTTACTGCAGGTAGTTGCATAAAACTTGACTATTTCATTATCTCCCAATTACTAACTGAGTTTGCTTAAAATTTAGCTTGTTGGAAAGAGCTTGCCAGCAGTAAATCTTTGCATTTTACTGTTAGCCAGCTAATAGTGCAGTTTTTGAATTACTGATTTAGTTCAGTATGTTTACATCTATCTGTAGATAAATTCAGAGTTTGAAAAATGATGTTAATTTTAAATATGGAAGAAAAAAATCCACGGAGTGAGTGTGGCTTTGCATTATGCACTAGGACAGATGCAGTGACTGACGTTAAGGTGATTTTCCTGCTCTCCAGGGATGTCAATACCCAACTCGGGACTACAGCTCCCTCTGGAGTCATTTACCCTCAGCCCTCGGGACAGAGCAGTCTGCAGCTCACGGGCAGAGGCTTCTTGGAAAAGGGCTGCTGGGCTTTTGTGTAGCAGGGAAGAAAGGATTAATAGCTTGATTCTGTGTTATGATAACACCTCACATTACTTTTGGGGCCTTTTTGTTTCTAGGGCCATGTGAAACTATCAGATTTCGGGCTGTGTACTGGACTGAAGAAAGCTCACAGGACAGAGTTCTACAGGAACCTGAACCACAGTCTTCCCAGTGACTTCAGTAAGTCACCTGCCTTCCGGAGCAGTAGCTGTGTGCTTGCTCTTGGGGCCTGAAAATGCTAAACATCGTTTTAGTGTGAGCTCGGAAGGCTGCAGATGGTGTCTAATTATCAGTGTTGTACCTTAAAGTGTAGTTTTTATCTTCTGTAAAATACTTCCTAGAAATAATTTGTTACTTTAATGCAAGCTGCAAATTTCTGAATTCTCAGTGAATTTCAGTTGTGAAGCAGTTATGAGGTAAGGTCATTTATATAAATATAGCTAGAATGAGATATTTGTCTAAATACATGGCTGAACAGGGCAAACTCAGATGGAACATTTCTAAATACAGTCACTTAACTGCTTGGAATCTGCATTTCCTGAAGTTTTTCTGTCAAATTGCTTTTTGCTATAGCTCTCCTTACCACATGTGATAAACTTCAAATAAAAACTGAAGTGTGACTTGGAAGATGCTAGCTGTATTTCATGCATTACTTAAATTAACAAGCGAGATCAGAGCCTCTTTGAACATTCAGATGTTTTCTGAAGGAGAGTAACTTTAATCCTGAAGTGGGTTTTGGCTCCCTAATGGAAGTCTTTATAGCACTTTACTAAAAGTACTCAAAATGTCTGTGTTGCAGTTGAGGGCTGGAAGTTGCTGGGGAGTTCAGGGTATTGACAGAGATGCTCTTTGCATCTCTGTGTCCCTTGCTTGCTCTGAACTGTCAGCTGCCACTTTCTGCTGGAGGGTGGTGATCACTTTGATCTCTGGAGGTGCCCTGTAGGTAAAATGAGCAAGGGCAGCTTTAGTGGCTCATCTCTGCTTAATGGTGCTTGTCTTCTGCGAGGTGAATTAAGGTGTGTTCCACAAATAGCTCCAGCATCTGCCTGATGGCAGCCTTGGCCACGAGGGCCAGTGATGAGCACCTGAGTAACCTCTTCCTGCCACAGCTGAACACAAAGCGGGTAGTTTTATCAAGGACCTGGCTACTCCTTTTTGATGTTGGCAAGGAGATTTTAGGCTGTGCGGTGGGCTGGGAATAAAACTGCCCATGGGGTGACCAGTAGGATGCAGTCACATATATGTTCCAATCTGCTTTAGCTTTCCAGAACATGAATTCCAAGAGAAAAGCAGAAACTTGGAAGAGAAATAGACGTCAGTTGGTAAGTACATCTCACCTGCTGTGAAATACTCTCTGCTCACCTTTTAGCTGAAAGTGCCCACTCTTAACATTTTCAATGTAAAAATGGGTTAGTGGCCCATTCTCACTGCATATAGACAATGATAACTTTGCCTGTTTCTCTGAAAAAACGCCTTCAGACTCCTCACATGAGCATGTTGACTTTGTTTGACAGATCTTGAAGGCTCTAAACAGCCTTGCTAAAGAAACAGAACAGAAAGAAAATGGAGCAGAAAATCTGGAGTCGTCTTCAAAATTACTATTTTTGCAGAAGCTCCCAGTTCATAGCGGTCAGATTTCTTGGAAAAATATATAATTGAAGGAATTTTGTTTCAGGCTTTCTCCACGGTGGGCACCCCGGATTACATTGCTCCTGAAGTCTTCATGCAGACCGGGTACAACAAGCTCTGTGACTGGTGGTCGCTCGGGGTCATCATGTATGAGATGCTAATTGGTAAGACACAGGCAGGAATCGCGTCTTTGCTGGGCTTGGTCTGAAAGCATCCACCCGGGCCTGTTTTCTCAGGTGTGTTCTAACTAATGCACTGTAGGTTTTAGTAATTACAGGAACTATTTTTGCTCTATGAAAGATGGTATCTTTCTCTTTTTTTTCCTCAGGTTACCCACCTTTCTGTTCTGAGACTCCTCAAGAAACATATAAGAAAGTAATGAATTGGAAAGAGACTCTCACATTTCCTCCAGAAGTTCCGATATCTGATAAAGCAAAGGATCTTATTTTAAGGTGCCAGTCATATGGTCTACCAGTTAATACATTACTAACTTCCTTTTCATGCAAACAGTACTAAATGCCTCTCATATCTAGTTTCACACTTAAAAAAGGAGAAAAAAAAAAAGAAAAGATGCTTAAGAGTGCTCCTTAGTTTGTTATTCACATGCATCAACTGCTGAGCTCCCAAATCAGATACCTTTGTGTCTTGGAGTTAATGTAGTGGAGCCCTGACTGAACTGTGCTAAAAGGAGCTCCCCTGTAAGTGCTGCTACTTCTGCAAAATCTGAGTGCTCCTGCTCTTTGGCTTCCCTGCGAGCTTCTCTTGGTGGTGGTGACATCTGTATGGCAGAGCTGGCTTCATAACATAGCACTGACTGTGACGTGGTGTCATTGTATGCACTGGAGCATACAAACACCCCAGTGCATGCTGATTCTTCCTCGCTCTTTTCGGTTTTCTCTTTTTTCCTTTTTTTTTTTTTTCTTTTTTTTTTTCTCCCTCCATGCACCTAGTATTTTTGATCACTAATCTGTTCTCAGGACAAAAATATACATGTCTAGCTTGTTAGGCTTTATGTTTTCCTGTTTTATACTGTTCCCTAAAAGACACATGACCCTGTTGTGAAAAAATATTGTGTCGTAATTGCAGCATGTTGTTGTTTTTGAAGTGGGAGTTCTTAACCTTCTCCACTTATAGGTTGTTAAGAAACTGTAGGCTCATCAGTTCAGAAAGCTGTTCCATTTCTAAATGGAATGCTTTTGTTTTCATTCTTCCTTCATGTTCATTCTTCCTTCCATCCCAGATTTTGCTGTGAATGGGAGCACAGAATTGGTGCATCTGGTGTGGAGGAAATAAAGAGTAACCCGTTCTTTGAAGGGGTTGATTGGGAGCACATCAGGTAAGATGCCTGGCAGAAAGGGCAGCTGCTCGTGGCTGCCGCCTCTTCCAAGGCGCTCGAGCGGCCGGAGCGACCCGGGAGGAGCCCTGGAAGCCGCGTGTGGGCGAGAGGAGCTTGGGCCTCCATCCAGGCTTGCTCAGGGCCAGGACTGTCACTCTCGGAGGCTATTAAGAAAATAAGAACGTGGTTGTATCCTGCTTTCCCCTGTCTTTAAAAATCTTAATGCTGCATCTGCTCTCTTTGGCAGAGAGAGACCTGCTGCAATTTCGATAGAAATTAAAAGCATTGATGACACCTCAAACTTCGATGAATTCCCAGAATCTGATATCCTTAAACCAACAGGTAACTGCTTGGGTTCTGCAGGTAAATGTTCTTTTTCTCCAGTAGAATAATGCATTTTTCCTGGTACCAGGGAATCCTGAGATCTTACTAGTAAGTAGGATCTCACTGTTAATCTTACCAGATCTTACTAAGAAGCAGTAGTAAGTTCAGAGTAAGAGTTAATTACGTTGTGTTTTGAGGTGATACAAAAGTGTAACTTGCTGGTAGGGCTAAACCCTGCACGGCTGCACTTAGAGCAAGTGGATGAGGGGTCGAGCTCGGGACGGTCTGCAGCAGGTAGATGCATAAATGGCCTTAGAAGACTGTTTTGTGCTTAAATCCATGGCACATCCTCTTCAGACTTTCACACGCCTCTTCTTTCCTCTGCTTTATTCAGTGATTGAGCTATTACATGGTCCATACTCTGGTTTAATAATAACTCAGGAGTGCAGCGTTAAGCGCCTGATAACGGCGCTGGCTTTCTTTAGATATATGTGGTAAGAGATAAGGAAACAGTTAGTACTGAGATACTTTCCACGCTGTTAACTGCCCATTTCCGCAGAGCCACTGGTATTTAATTTGTCTGTGTGCACGTGTGAGGCTTCAAATGACACCGGAAAGCTCAGCAGGAGCCATGGGCCTGACCCTGCCAGTGGCACCTCTTGGCACTGCCCGACTTCTTGCTGGCCTCTAACTCCCAGGGGGAGCAGAAGGGGATCACACGTAGTTTGGTGTAAGAATCCCTCGTATCTATATGTGAAAACCTCTTCAAGCCTTCTCTTTTCTTTGTCTTAACAGTTGCCACAAGCAACCACCCAGAGACTGACTATAAGAACAAAGACTGGGTTTTTATCAACTACACCTACAAGCGTTTTGAGGGGCTGACAGCCCGAGGAGCGATCCCATCCTACATGAAAGCAGGGAAGTAATAAGTCTTTACCTGGAACTTCTGCTGAGCCTTGGAATTTCACTTCTCCACTTCGGGTTTCAACCCATAAAATAACTTTTTTTTTTTTTTTTTTTTAAAGAAAACATGAGGGCTATGAACTCTTGGAGAACATTTCAGGAGCTGTTTTTGTTACACACTCTGGTTACTACCAAGAAATTTGTCTTTCTGCACCATTGAAAACTTCCACAAAATGCTTCTGTCCTCTCTGCTGCAAGCACGTTTTGCTGCTTCAGGAGCAGGAGTTTGTTTTCTTTGTAAATTCCTTGCCCGCTTGGCCAGCCCGTCAGGAGGGAGAGCTTTGCTTTGCCCGTGGTATCTGTGTGGACAGTGTTGTGAGTCCTGCATTAAGCGACGTCCTCAGTCTGCCAGTTCTGCCAGCACTGTTTTCCCGGTGACAAAGGACTTTAGTACAGAGGAAATGAAGCAATAATTGAAGTTTGAGGTAGACAACTCTCCAGTAAACTATCTAGCAGAAGGACACAACTTATATTGCCTTAACTTTAGTTTGTAGTACTGTTTTTTATAATGCTACTTGGAAGCCTCTTTTAATAGCGTTTCTCAGCTCTTATCACAATGGCCTCGAGTTGTGGTGCACTTTACTTTTGGTACTAAGACAGCAACCCTCAAGCCATTTAGTATTTTTCTAAATTAAAAAATTGTGTAGCTTTTTTTTTCCCCTCCCTAAGCAGTGATAAGAGGAGCAGGGCTCTCCTGCCACAGATTGCAACAGGTTTTGGTTCCTGCAAGGAAGGAGGTGTGTGCAGACAGTGCAGGTGATGGGCAGGGGCTGGTGGCAGCCCTGGGATTGGGGCAGAGGGAGGGCAGTTCCTTCACCCCGCTGCGGCGGGCGCCTTGGGGACCGCTGGCCTGGGTGGGTTTCGTGCTCCTGCTGCTGCCCTCTCTTGGCCGCAGGGCTCTGCTCATCCCCAGCGGTCGCGGCCGCCTTCGTTTCCACCCCAGCGCGATCCCCGCGTCCTTCCCGCGCGGTCCCGGTGCTGGGGCCGTGTCCGGAGCTCCCTGTGCTCCATGGCTGAAGCAGCCGCCCTGGAGGGCTCTAGGAGACGGTGCTGCCCGCGGTCCCTCTCCGATTAGTGCCCGCTGGCATCCCTAAGAGCCCATTCCCTGCGGAGCAGGGCGCTCTCCAGGAGCGCCCCAACGTGCCTGTCTTTCCCTATGCTCCTTGGCCACGACGGCATTTCGGGACGGAGCCTTTGGCCCCAGCTGAGCTTTGGGTAATTCCCTCCCGGGGCGCGGGCTCCGTTTCGATGCCGCCTTGGCGTTACTCCGAGCTCTTGCTGGCAGCGGCCATCAGCATTCGGGCCTAACGGGGACCAGTCTGGATCTTGCACATGTTGTTTTTTAATTTGCCGGGGTTTCCCAGAGCGCGTTTCAGTATGAACCATCTCCGCTTCCTGTGACCTTTCCATGGTGCTCAACACTAAGTGCAGAACCTTAAACCAGCGTTTCAAAGGGCTACAGTGGCTTTCAGTTATATTTAGTCCTAACTTTCTAAGCTAGCAAGCAAAAGAAAACGGGGGTGTAGTGAAAGTGTTGGGGTTTTTTTTGTTGTTGGTTTTTTTTTTTTTTTTTTTTTAATATAGGTGCTTTTAGGGAATTTCTACCTAGATGTCTTTGGACTTGAGTGCCATCATGAAGGACGGATGTTGGGGGGGTGACAGTTCTGTACGTAGCTGGGGCTGGTGACACATCCTCTCCCCGACCCTCCTTTGTGCTTCCCGCGCGCGGGGTTGGAATTACAGGAATTGCCATAAGCAGTTTAGCCACTAGCTGGATCCGACAAAGCCGGGATGCAGGAACAGCCCTAATCTAGGGACCAGGCACTAGGGGCTGCTCCTAGTAACAAGGGCTACCTGGAGCACTGATTTACAGGATCAGGCTTTTCACTGACTGGTCAATAATATCATCTTTTATTCCCCCTCCCCTTTTGATCCTTTTTTAATTAAGAGCTGATACCTGCTGCTCTATCTCCTCCTCCTGGGGTTTCTTTCAGCCTTTTGAGAGCGTTGCCTTAGAAAAATGGGAAAAAACAAGAGCTGTTAATACCTGAACAATTCTTTCACTTCCTACCAGCTGAGTTACCGCCTTAAAACTTCAACAGCAAAACCCTTGAAAGCTGCTGTGGAGACAGCAGTTCCATTATTAGCCCTTTACTAAAGGGACAGGTGGTTTTTATAAATACCAAAGATGAGAGAAGCTCCAGGATTATTAACTGTGAGAACTTGCTGTGGTTCCCCCTTTTTACTGCCTATTTTCCCCGCATTTTTACTGCCTCTTTTTTAACCTGTCTTCTGGAATCTCAGCTTGTTCCCATTTTCTTCCTATTACCACCTTGTGAGTGGAGGCGAAGCTTCAAAGGCACGAGGAGCAGCTGGGCACCTTCGCTGTGCGAGGCGGTGGCTCCCCTGGGAATGCCGGCTCTCCCCTGGGAATGCCGGCTCTCCCTTGGGAATGCCGGCTCTCCCCTGGGAATGCCGGCCGCCTGCCCTAGGGGCAGCTCTCCTCTCGCTGTTGCCATCCCAGCCCGTTTCCTCTGTCCCCGCGTTGGTCACTGCCAGGGGCCGTGTCCTGCTCCCAGGATCCCGGCTTCACTGCTAACAGAGTCAGGTTCCTCGAGGCCTCCACATTAGCCAAACACTTTCATTAGCTGCAGGGGTGTGTGTATAATTTTAATTATCATCTGCTAAACCAAGGTCAAAATATCTTTTAGCTCCTTTTGAGCTGCAAACACTTGTTTTCTTGCTTTCTCTTTTTTGGTTCCAACGGGGTTTTCCAGGAGCACTTCCAAGCTAAGCTTCCCGTGGATCTGACCCCTCGTTACGCTGCCCCTTCATCTCGACCTCTGTATCAGGCCCAGCACCAACCTGCACTTAAGTGTTTCTTATCACTGTGCTCCAACTCTGCCTTAACATGTGAGTTGGAAAAAAGTGTTCTATGACTATTCACAAGCTGTTACTACATTGCACTGTAAGATTTGGCAGATGTTTTGTGTGATACTGGGGGAGCCTCCTTTTTATGGAACAATCTTTGTATTGTGTTGTGTAAATAAAACTCTTCAGTAAACACAGTTTTGCTAACAGGTCTCAGACTCCATTTCCTAAAGCAGCCCCAGGAAGAGTCCAGCGTTTCTAGCACGACGTAAGTGTCACTCTTGATCCTTTCATGTTTACATTTTTGAAAGGGAGAGTAAGCAGGAAGACATTTCCCTTTCCAAGGCCACTTCATGGTTTTGGCAGCTCCTCTCCACCCTCAGGAATTCCACTTCACCCCCCCTGGGATCAGCACGTTGCTCCCAAACTCTCGCCGCTTTCCCAGGCTTTAGCAGAAGAGCCCTTGGAGCAGAAGAAGCTGGAAGGAAAAGCCCAAGTGGCCAAACCTGCTCCAAAGCTCTTCCTCCACCATCCTCCTAGCAATCCCCCTCCTCCTCCATTCTCCTCATCCCCACCTCAAATAATTTTAAGAGCCAACCAAGCCACAAATAATTTATACTTTAATACAGAAAAGAAACAACACAGCTGCAGGGCTTTGGAAATAACCATAGGTAACACGAGTATATCTAGAAGAACACAAGCTTTGACCCTGTACCTGAATAAGAGATGACCATGAAATAAAAGGGAGAAAAATAAATGCAGATCTATATATACTTAAATTAATTTAGCATTCCAAGGGAAGTTGCTCCCCTAAAAAATAAAATCCTCTTGAAGCAGACGAAGGAGAGAGGCTTTTTTGGAGTGTCAGCAAACCAGTCCCCACAGGGCATGGGGGGCTCTGGGCCCAGCCCAAGGCCCCGTCCCTATTCCCAAGCCCGATTTTCGGCAACGCGTGGGGCTCAGGGAGCTCCCCCTGCCCTTGCTTGGCCTGGGGGAGCAGCTCCTCGCCCAGGATTGGGCCCGGTCAATATTCCATATATCTACCTTCCACTACTATAAAATTAGAAGCTTTCAGCTAACTAAACAACAGAAAGGGGTTGCCCTCTCCATCAGTTCTGGACAGACACTTAAGGACACTTCTCCAGCCTGGAGATGCAACGGGAGAGTTTTCCAAAAGCTGCCGGGAGCACCTGGACTCCTTGGACACTCGGAGGGGCCTTAAGCACTTCTGGAAATCTTCCCGGAGGCACTTAGAAAAAGAAGGAATCTATTTGCTGCACTAGGAAAGAAGCGAGGAACAGGAACACTGCAAGCAGGAACCAAATATATCAGCACAAGTACGCGCCGGCAGAGAGGGCTCTGTTTGCTTTTAAACTGAAGTAGCATTCATGAATCTTTAAGGTAACTTGTGCTCGATATTGTCACATTATTAAATGGAGAAAAACAAATGCTCTTAGCACCAAAACAGTGACCACCTTTACGATTGTTGATCTTACACTTCACAGATGGATCTTTAAAGAACAATAAAATCTGCTTCATGAAGCAACCCTGACAAGAAAGGATTAAATAGTTAGGGGCAGCCCTAACCTGCCGCTATTTTGCTAAGTATGACCAGTAACTCAAAATCTAATTGCTGCAGCTATTAACAGCAGTCACCTGCAGGAGCAGAACTGACCTGAACGCTGGAACTTTGCAGGGGAATCTCTCTCTCTCTCTATCTCTCCCTCCTTTTATGTATTTGTTCTGAAGGCCTCCAAGTTCTCCTTGCAGCATCATGCCTAAGGTGGCACTAACTCTTACTTGGGTATGGAAAAATCTACAGTGCCCTCAGAAATGGCAGCTGGGCCAGGCAGGCCCATTCCAGTTAAGCTGGCAGCCCTGAACACTGTGTCCTATTGGGGCCTGAAGCAATCCATGGGAACGTCCCGCTGGAAGCAGGCCAAGCCGGGCTCCTCCAGAGCTGGGTGAGCTCAACCAGCCTGGGACACTGCACAACTGCGGTGCCAGCCCAAATCCAAGGAGAACAGAGCTCCAGCTCCCAGACTAGAGAATATTCAGAGCATCAATGCGGAGCTGGTCCCAGATACAAGCACTTGCCCTGCTGAAGGCTGCTTTATTACTGATGTTTCTTACCTGCCTGACAGCAAAATGGTCCCAGTCGGTTCCGAGGTGGGAAGACAGCAGCTGCCCTCGGCCCTGCGAGCGGCGCACGTCTGGGACAGGCAGGAGGACTCTGACCAAGGTCGATGGGATCGGGGCTTTACTTGGCTCCTACCCTGCCTATCCACAGAGCTCCTGCCCTGGCTTTTGTCTTAGGAGGAGGATGGAGGAGAAAACTGCAAGTCTTCACCATGCTTGGTCACCTCTACAGAACTTCTTACATCTATTTTCCTACTAAACAATTTCCTTAGTTTGTAAAATACCAACTACAGTCTTTTCTTTTTTTTTCTTTTTTGGCTTTTTCCTTCAGCACAATCGCTTATTTTACCAAACAGAACAGAAACAATATCCCTAAAAAGTGTGATTCCCTCTCAGCACAGAAGCATACACAGGGAAATTCCTGCGATGAGGAACACGCTTCCTCCTAAGCTAGTCCCATCTCTCCCGAGAACAGCAGGACACTTCTCTGGATGCAAAGCCAGGTGGTAGTGTAGGCAGACTCCCTCAGCCCCGATATTTTGCTGTCACAACAGTGCTACATTTCTGCTGGTTGATGAAAGGGTGAAATCTGTCTTGCTTTGACGCTTGCTCCTTTGTAACTGATTATCACAAAAGCAAACCTAAGTGCCTACTGGTAAAAGAAAGCTTTGTCTCGAGAGGCCTGGAATTTCCTCTCTCCTGTCAAAAACAAGGAGCTTCCAAGTATCTCTGCTCTTCTTTTAGAAGCTTAAGAGACTCAGCACCACCAATCTGGAAGCTTTCGCAGCGGAAGCAAACAGCAGCATTTCTTCCTGTTTGAGACGACGTTGCTTTTCATTGCACAGTTAGACTAGGGAGTGTGGCTCTTTATTAACATGCTTGAAATAAGACAACGAAGTAAGAGCACGGACAAGGATAAAGCACCTTGCGGAGTTCGTGTTCCATCACCGGGGACGAAACCACCGAGATGTCTCCGGGTCAAGCAGCCCGGTCTGCCTGAGCCGTCCCTAATCGGGCAGGTCGTTAACGGCCATCTGGGAGAAGGGGGCGTTGAGCCTGTCCAGTTCATCCACCTGGGGCGGGTGATGCATGAGCATCTCGTGCTCCTCGGAAACGTCATCGCCCACCGTGACTAGGTTTGTCAGGGACTTGCTCCTCACGCACTGGAAGTCGACGTGGCGGCTCTTGCCCTCTTCCTTTTCCCACGACATCTGGATGAAGGGCCGCTGCACGTAGTTGTAGATCACCTCCGAGCGCCCCCCCGGCCTCCTCTTCACCTTCTCCTTGCAGGTGGGATATCCTGGGAACACAGACAGGCAGGCAGTTACACTGTGCTCTTCCAGCTTGCACACAGATAACACTCTCAGAAACCTGTCCAGACAGGAGTCGCAGAGAAAGAGACAGGGGAATTTGGTTGACAAATGCTCCTGTTTCTTAATTACCACTGCTGGCTTGGGAAAAACTGTTTTTTTTTCCTTCAGGATGAGGATATAGCCGTCATGTGTGGCCATTATTATCAATGACTGCAAACTGTTGGCTGTTATGTGCGCAAACAATGGCTATAAAAATGAGATCATCTTCCCCAGGACAGAGCACAAGGTTCTCCACGCTCCCTGAGGAAATGCTTGGAGCAGCGGGAATGCGGGAAGCAGATTCCCTTTTTCTATTTCCTTGGTCATAAAGACAGGAGGCTGACAGAGACATCCAGCAGAGGATCAACCTTTACTAGAGATCAAAGAACCCACACTGGAGGCCTCCCTGCACACAAAGTCACAGAAAAGAAGGATTTATCAACTATGGAGTGACTCATTTCAGATTTTCCTTGGCTGAGGAAATGCTCTTACCTTCAATGCCGATGCGAATGTTTTTCAGACCTCGTTCCTTTAATACGGCCTTTGCAACATCGCGATTCTCAATGTACTTGAAGAATCTGTACAGCTTGGAACTGTAAAGGACTTGAGAAATAAAAAGGCTCATTAGAAACTATTAGGAGGGACCTTCTGCCCATTTCTGACATGCACAGCTGTGGGAGTGCCAAAAGAGCTCTCTTTTCCCAGAACTGCTTCAAGGATCCACTCTGAGCACTGATTAGCTCAGGTTCCTTGGCAGGAAGGCACTGATACCTGTTATAGTCTGGACAGAAGGAGACTTGGAAAAAGCTTTCCTGCTCCTTGTCCTTCCCTAATGCCCCTCTATGGGAACGTGCACGGAGGCAGGAGCTGCTGCCCTGGGGCACAGGCAGGGAAAGAGCTCCAGCACCAGCACCAAGAGAGCGCTCACTTTGCGAGTACTCCTCTCCCATGGGAGGTGGATGATCCTCATCCCAGTCCACAGTGTCCTCGTCCGTCAGCACCACGATGTGGCACTCGCGCTCCCCTTTCCTGGCGCTATCCACCATGATCGGCAGGATCAGCTCCTCCAGGTAGCTGTCGAACTGCTTGTGGGCACCGTCGTTGGACAGCTCGTGGAGCAGAGCACCTAGGGAGACAGAAATCACAGGGCAGCCCTTCAGTTCTTCACTTTTTCACATTAAAAACTGCCCTGAATCAGAATCAGAGCACTCGGCACCATCCAGACCTTCTCACCAGAGGTGGTTTCTCTCTGTACTTACTTAGATCTTGACATTTGATTGTGTTGAAGTCAAAGTTGATGCAGAGGTAATCGCACGTGTCTCGGAGGTCTGGGATTGAAATCCCATCAGGGCAATTAATGATCCCTGTTTTGTAATAATCCTGCAAATAGAAAGGACAAGTTTTGGAAATAATATTCAGGAAAGCTTGGACATCAGTCATTTTCAATTAGCTTTTTGTTCCGTTAACCAATATTTGTTAGTTATGATGGAAATAAAGAGCTCTATGAACAGCAGAAATAGCCCTGTTTGTCCAAGAATGGGCCCCTTGGCAGATTCTCTTGGCTCTGATAGAACGTCCAGTTAAAACCTCCCCCATGACGTGGGCTCTCAGAACATCCTATGTGCATTTATATGTAACCATGAGGGCAGGACAGAGCTCAGGAACTATATGATACATGAAAAGTAAAGGCAGCATGAGCAAATATGCAAAATGCTGATTCATACTGAAATCTACTAAAAATGTTGAGCTAAACATGGAACGGTAACAAAAGAGCATGTCCCAGGGGGTACACAGCTGCCTGGGACACAAGTCAGTTCTGCACATGGGACAAGAGGTCTTTTTTCCCCATCTGCAAACATCATCTTACCAGCACGGTCCGGAAGACAGCTGAGCTAATTCCTTCTGCGATTTCATATTCTCCCTTCTCATTTGGTCGGGTGAAATTATATTCCCTTCCTGGTCCAAACATTCTGAACAGATAAAAGTCCATATAAATGCACAGGTAAACATGAAGATACCCACATTAGAAATAGCTGCATGGAGGCTGAACAAACCCCACGATGCCACAGGTAGTAACCTGAAGCCAACACTCCAATCTCTTGGGTAATAAGCAAGCACAAAAGCTGTCTCAACTACAACAGTTGGACTCCAAGACTGTTGCTAAAGCTGCTTCATTCAGCTCAGAGGAGCAGAGCAGGTTCAGAAAACGCCCTGGCAAGAAAAGTGCTTCCCCGGAGGCATCACATGCCTTTTATCACTTGCTTTACACTCTTACTGGGCACAGGTCAGCAGCCCAGCAGAACGCGGCTGCCTTTGGCCAGAGACAGGGTGCTCCCGATGGCAACATGGAAAATTAACGTTTCCCGTTGGCATCAACAGGCTCCGAGGTCCAGCCCGTGGTAGAAGGAATTCAGCGCCTTTGCTCTTGGGATAATATCCACAGCTAACAGGAGGAGGGGAGTGCAGCACTATCATTTGCCCCATTCTAGAAGGGCAGTTATCAGCTGCAAACAGATGTGCTGCTCCCCAACACGGCAAACACTTGGACAGAAGGCAAAAGTAGTCCACATTTAGCTGAAAGTGCACATTGGTTGAAATCCTGGGACCAAAGGGAGAATGTTGCCTAGAAATCTACTGATTTCTCACTATACCCAATCTGATCTTCAAGGCCTTGCAGCCTAGTTCAGAACAAGCCCAGCTGTGCTTAGTTTATGAACATGGACAGGATCCCAATACGAACAATCTCCTCTTAATCCATTTGAATAAACATTCAACAGTCCTGAGCGTCCTGGAAATGGCAGAAATCACTCACCTCCCCAGCATGGTGTCAGGGTGAGCAGTGAAAATCTGTGGGTTCACTGCAAATCGAGTGCCATCTACCACAAGAGTCACTTTCTCCGGAGCCTGTGCTGGTGAACTGATGCCTGCAGGCAAAGTGCTGCCTCCGTGGCGTTCCTGGGTATTAAAATATTCCGGCTGTCTTTTGTTCCCGTCCTGGAAGTGACAGCTGTGTGCGTCTTCAGGAGTGGACAACATGCTCCCGATCTGGGGACTCACCAGGAAAGCAGCATGTCGGCATTCGGGATCCAAACCTAAGGGAAACAGAGCGTGTGGTGACAAAATGTCATTTAACACTAAAACCTTCTAGTGCAATGACAAAACCCAGTCCCACGTCGACAGAGGATGGGGAAATGCTCAACATTTAGGGTAATTTTCGGCTTGAGGCAGCAATGGAATTTTGGATAAAAATCTTCCCCACCTGAATACCTCTTGTTAAAGCAGGATGGAGAGGCCTTCATAGTTTCCACCAACCTGGCAAAGTAGGACATATATATCCTGCATTCCCCACTGCAAGTGTGCCTTTTCCCAGTGCGAGTTGCCTTGGGACACCAATTTTTGCGGAAATCTGGCAGAAAAACTCTGCCTTAATGACTGCGATGAAGTAAACACACATTTTCCTCACCCTCAGACCTCGGAGCCGCAGAGGGGCTGTGACCTCCGAGCGCCACGGTGTTCTCTCCCGCCTCCTGGGCCGCTCCAGTCGTGTTCCGCACGGAGCAGGCGGCGTCGCGGGCCCTCGACCAGCCGGGCCCAGCGGGGCAGTTCACGCTCATGCTGGGCCTCCGCGTCGCGAGGTGGTGGCTGCGCTTCCTAAGGGAAGAGCTGGGGGAGAGAGCACCAGCGCGTTAGTGTTGGCAGAGATTCCCAGCCCACAAAGCCCGAATCCGTGTATCCCCTCCTGCAAGCCAGTAGGAGAGTCAGGAGTATTTTATTCAGTCACTTAATTGCCCTTGAGAGGGGTTTATGATACCCCTACACTAACCTCGTCAAAGACAAAAAAAAAGTTTTTAAGGCAACAAAGGGTCTATTTTACTTATAAGCCTCTGGTTTTTCTTTAAAGTAAGTCTTTAGCTCACATATGTATTCCTTCAAATATCTCCCTGGCAAATGTCCAACATCCAGGTCACTAGAGCCCTTTAAAAATGTTCACGAGACTCTTGATTCCCAGCATTGGCAAAACGACCTTGCCTCAGCCTGAATGTTCATGTTTGCCCAGTTACCAGCTCTTCAGGACCAGGATTTTGGATTTTGGACCAGGAGGTGCTCTGCTTCCAGTAATTTGACTTCCTTTTTTTTATTATTTTTTTTTTATTTATCCCCTTGGTGTCACATAGCCACCAAGGCCAAGATTTCACCCGGACAGTCCTACAATAAATGTTGGTGTCACATCACACTCAGCTCCTGCAGCCGCCCCACGTCCAGCCCACCCTGGTGCAGCCCCACAGACACGCACGATGCTTTGACCAACTCTCTCCAACTCTTTACGCTCCTCTGGGGATGCAGCTGGAGACACCTTTGCTTGGAGACACCTGCAGCGTATTGGCCCCTTCACACCAAGCTCAATTCATCCTCCTTATTCCTATCTTAAGGCTCTTCCCTTTTGCTCTTCTCACCTCACTCAACTCTTTGGCATCTTCTAGCAGCTCTTCTACCCCTTTCCCCTCACAAGAGGCTAAAAAGTCGGATAAAACACGGCATTAAGGAAGCAACTAAAACACAGAGGAAGTGAATTCTCCGCTCCTGATCTTAATGAGCAGCTCTGCTCGGGCTCCATCATTACTGCAAATCAGCACAAGCATTTTGCTCCTAATTAGAGAGCAACAAAGGGGATAACAACCCCTTCATCTTCCCTAAATAAATGCCAGGTCACCAGCGTTATTGCTTGGATGGATTTTTAGAAAATCTGTTGCTTACGTTTCCTGCAATAGTCCCGAGAAGGAGCATTTTTGGCTGCAGCAAAACTACCTGAAAAGCCCCCATACTCTTTTCTATTAATTTTTAAAGGCTCTGGCTGATAAGTCGCTTTTATTCTGATGGGCCGATTTTATTTTATTCAAAATAAAATCCTTTTTTTCAACCAATTTCAAAATTGAGAATTTCAAACCGAGCATGAAAATCCTAGATCCTTGGTAAATCCCTTACCCTGGAGCCTATCCTAAGCACTGCAATCAAACTGCAGTTTTCCAGCCTGTGTCAAACTGTTCATACAACCGATGCCATGGTTTAGAACAGATTATTGCTTACACTGCAATTACGCTGTACTTTTAAAATCCGAAAGTTCCAAAATTTGGCAGTGCACAGAACGCAAAAAAGTTCAACTTTTCTACCTGGAAACAAGCTCCCTGCCAAGGACGAGCAGCAAACACCCAGCTTGGGCACCGACTTCGCTCTGTGAGCTCAGAAGGGCTCCATGGAGCCAGTTTGATAAGGAAACACAAGGATAAAGTTTATTTCCTCGGCGTCTCCGTTTCAAGGGCGCTCCATCACGGCTGGCCTGCCGATAAGTCTGAGTAATTCATCAGCTACAGCTGCACTACGGTATTTTATTTCCCCGACCATCTCTTCCTTTTTCTGCTTAATTTGCTAGATGCATTTTTTTTTTCCTTCTTACACTAAGATCATGGGTGGAAGGGGCCCAAACCCTCAGGGATGGGGCAAGATGCAGAAACCTGCTCCTTGCAACCGCGGCAGTTCTTGGAGGCACCGGGGGGATTCTCCCTCCCTTATTTTCTGGGAAGCCAAATGTTCAGCCTTTTCCTCCCTCTTGGCACATCCAAACCCCCGAGATGTTTTTTGCATTTGCCAAACAGGGGCAAACAAGTCGGCGCACTTTACCCACAGCTGGATGGTACCATAAATTCTGAAAGGAGCCATTTAAGGTGACAAATTGACTGCAACCCCACTGCAACCCCATTTAACGTGACAAATTCACTGCAACCCCATTTAACGTGACAAATTCACTGCAACCTCACGTACAACCCGGCAGGGAACCAGTTTGTCAGACTGCAGAGGGCTGCGCTCCAACCGGAGCAGCTTTCGTCCTGCTCTGCTTTCACGGCCGGGATCAAGGCGGCCACGGCGAGAACGAATCCCTATAAATAATAATTAGCACTATTCGTGCCCAAAGCTTTTTACACGTATGAGGCGCTCGCTGCTCCCGGCAGCGCTGCGGTGAGGGCTTTGATGCTGCAAAGAGGATGCAGGAGGAGGGCTGTAATTTGGGGAGCAGGGGGTGTCACTCCCGCGCGGTCACAGCACGTTCTGCTGTCACCACGATGCCCTTGTGGGCAGCAGGACGCACACGAGCTGGTCGCTGCCTCCTGCGAGGTCTAAGCTGCTGCCACCGATATGAGGAGCCGTGACCGTGAACAGCCTGACCCTTGTGCTACCCATTTCTTATGGAAGAAGGAAGGGTGCTGGAACGCAGAAGGGCTGGGATCATCCTTCCCCACCGCAGAAACCACAGGAGCATCCTGAGGAGACAAATGGCCTCACCCGCCATAAATAGCATGCAGGTGATGGGTGCAGGGAAAAGAAACTTAAATATACTTAGAATAACACTTGGAGCAGAGAGAAAACATCTAGATGAAGGGCAGTTTAAATAGTTAAAAAAAGGGCAGACTTGTTGGCTCCTAACTATTTTACTGCTTGCTCCTTATCCCTAACCCTTGTGATTGAGAGAGCTGTTGCAAAACAGCATCAGCACCCAGGTTTGAACAACTTCATAGGAAAGTGCCAAGGAAACCCCAGAAAGTGGAGCAGTCACGTCGTGTTCAGCACGGAGCCCGTCCCCGTCACATCCGACAGCCCGGGCGCTGCTTCCCTGTCACCCGGCATGACGAGGAGGAAGGCAGAAAGAGTCAAAATAGCAGAAACGAGCGACTGGAGCGCTCGATTTGTGAATGGCAAAGCACCGCGGGCGCGCGGAGCGATGAATCAGGCGCTTCGGAACCTCCCACTCTTACTAAGCCGCAGCGTAACCACGATGACTTAATATAAAACTCCAAACAACTTATTTTTAAGGTGGCAACCCTCCTTTACGTCGACAAAAACATTAGCACGTACAAGTGTTCTCAGAAATGTGAGCAAGCAGGAAACACGCGGCCGGGTGCAGGGTGTGCCTGACCTAATTCTACAGTCAGCACTAGCTCAGGACAAGATGTATTTCTAATAGAATTGCTTTCCAAAACAAGAGTTTAGCCGGGGTTTCACGTCTCCAAACGTATCCTTGGAAGACGCCGAGAGTTTCCTCAGGTCCGAGGGCAGGGGAGCAGCAGGGAGAGCTGCAGGAGACGCGAGAAAAACCCTCCTGTTAGGAACGGAGGCCACAAATACAAACCTTCTGCTTGGGGGGTCTCCTGCAAATACGAGGGGAATTTGCCCAAAACAGCAGGCTGGGATTTGCACCAACATCAGGCTCAGACCTGGGCTCCCTGGCTAGAAGCGAGGGAATTTTGGCCCCGGCTTCTAGCAATGTTTTTCCACTCACGAGCAAGCAGACGGACCCGTGCTCTGAGCATTGCAGCGGCTTCAGGAAAGAGGTTTTTCTCCCACGGCAAATACATTGATTTTCCGCCTACGGTAAGTGAAGTTAAACAGAGGAAAAGCTAAGGGTCTCTCAAAAATATACGGAAAACCCAAATTGGGACAGGTCTGAAGCTAATGTTATTGAAACATCTGCATTGGGGACCACGGCCGTTTTCCAGCCGAATCATCTTCGCTTGCCAACATCCCATTTAAGTGAAGCTTTGGAAAGAAGCGCCGGTATTTTCTCTTTCAAGAGCAAAGCCCTGTTCTGTGAACGCCTTCTCTCACGTGCCTGCACTGTCACCCTGTCTTTGCAATTTGGCCTGCCAATACGTGGCTCCAAGTCTGCAGTGTTTTTCTGCCTCTGGACCCCTAACATAAGGGTTTGCCATCAAACACCATGAAACACAAGCAGGAATTTTCTTTCATGCTCTGACACACAGGTTTTTGGCTCCTGTTTTTAATCTTTTCCCAGCAGCTCCTAGGCAAGTTCTACAGTTTTTAAACATTTTAAGAATCAGGTGGTCTCATTCATTAGCTACTTTTTAAGAAGATTTTTTCCAGTTATCAAGTACAAATCTGGTTCTTCACTCACTGCTTCCCTTAAGCACAAGACGTTTTTGGAGAGATCAGTTTGCTGCTCTTGCAGAAGGTGAGGTGGCATGTGGCAAATGTCACATGAGAGGAGACACCGGGGTCACAAGCCTGCCCTGAGCACCTTCGAGCACGGATTTGAGGAATGGATCCTCAAATTAGGAGACCAGTGGCCCGTGCCACCACCTCTTATAGCCTGTGACCCTGCCCTGCGACAGAGGCTAAATTTGTTAGCAAGTTGCACAGGGAAGGGGGTACGGAGTGGGGAAAACCTCAGCTTTATGGTAAGTGCAATAGGAGACTTGCTGGGTCTCATGTTGGCGCTCAGTGACACCTCTAGATGTGCCCGTCCTGAAAATGCAACAAAGAAATGCATTTATCCAACCTGCAACTGAAAGAAAAACTACCTGGGGCTTTAACACGCTTTTGTCATCCCTGCTAATGATGCTCTGGTTTCATTTGCTGCTACAGACACAAATATGACCAGAACAAAAAGAAAAAAGGGCAATTTAGAGGTTGAACTAGCACAGACACAAAATGGGTTTCCCTTGTTATGAAATGGCTCTATCAATATACAGTGGATTCATTTTCCAGCTGGCTCCAAATTATAGACGGAAAATGAGGGCCAGCAGGACTGATGCAATTGAGGACAGCTTAAAAACCCTGGCAGGAGAATGCAGGGAGGCTGCTGAAGCGCTCGATTGTCTGCTCCTATTCTGTGCATAGGGCTTCACTGTTAGCAAAGCTCCAGGCTCAGCCGTGGACTCGAGTCTTCACAAAAATCCCCTGTTTCCAGGAGCGTAACTCGGAGCTGCTCCGCAGGAGGGTCTGCACGGTTCAATGCTGCACATCTACACCTTGATTGTGGGAACATGGTTTGCCAGATTGAAGGGACAGCGCCTGGTTTACAGGCAGAAAGTTACCACCGTTGCAAACGGTGTCTTGTTTCCAACAGGATTCCTGTTGCCAACCTACAGTCGGCAGGATTCACACAGGCACAAAGCCAGCGGAGATGTATTGATTTTAAGCAGACATTTTCCAAAGTTGGAAGTTACAGCGTGACAGATTGGCGAGAACTGGAATAGATTAAGGATGTTGTTAATAGATTAACAACATCAGTTGTGTCCAACAAACAGCCGTCTCCGAAGGCAGCAAAATTACTGAAGGAGGCAACAGGTTAATGCTTTGCTGGGGCTATTTCCCCCTCTGGAAGGCTCGTAGCACTGATTGAGAGGATGGCCGAGCAACCTGCGAAGGCCCTATGCACTATTAGATAGTAAAGGCAGCTTCACCATGCAGTGTAAATGGAGCTAGCCATGCCAGGTCAGAATATACTCCTCCTTTCTAGCCAGGAGACTGGGACATATGGATCTGACCATGGCAAGGAAGAAGACAAATAGTAAATGGTGAATTGCTAATGTAAACAAGCCCTTTTATCTACTTCTACAGACAGGAAAACGAATGTTTCCCTTCTAATGTACATAACACTGAGCTAAATAAATACAGCTTTAGGGCAGGTGACTTAAAAGCTAGTAGGAAAAAAAATATTTCACCAATGTATAAACACCTTTAGATTTGAGAATGCTATTTCTCAGCTTTCCTTCTTTGGTAATTATCTCTCACTTGGTTTCCAATGCACACCGCTCCCTATGTCTAGGCGATGGAAAGTGAGTGGTTCCATTCTAAGCTATACAAAAGAGCCTCAGACCGACAGTATTCCCAAACAGCCTCAAAAACCCAATCTCAAGCACCTGCAGCAACCAGAATTGCTGAATAGAAAGAAAATGCCCACGTTTCCCACGGTAAATCTGGAGCCACCCCTCTGCCGAGCACCCACGCCGACACGCGGCTCCGTACTCACTGGCGGCTCATATGTTCCCAGCGCTACCAACACCCGTATCCCGAAATCCTGCTGCACCGGGGGGAAGCGCCAAGTCCCGGGAACGCCGCAGAGTTTAAACTGTTTGTGCAGCCCTGGTCACTCCTCCTAACCCCAGGGTCTGATTCACGTTAATATTTCAGTGTAAAAGTCCCGCCTGCTGCTGATTCATGAGAGGTTTGCGTAGAAAAATCTGCACGGGAAGAGCCAGCGTGACTTTCAGCCTCCTATTTTAAGCAAGCACAATCAAAGCGCTCTCCAGATTTCTGGTTCAGCTGCTTTTTCCAGAAGAGCCAATAGAAAAGGTCAAGTTTTATAAATTATTTGTGCTTCACAGCAAATATGCTGCTGCCATTCGTCTGACACCTATCCCATAGGCGGGCGCAAGGGAATTAGTAAATTAGTAAATTTAGAAAACTAAGTTTTCTAAAGCTCCTGCATATGTATTTAACAACATGCACACAAATTCCAGTGTCCTTAAGCCTGGAATCCAGAAGATTAGGGCACAAACATACATTTACAGTAAGTGGGGATAAAAAAGCAGCCCTTTTGATATGTCAGTGCTCCCATAGATCTATTGCTAATAAGCCCAATGGACAAAACCTGAGGCCCCCCGAGCTCTGAGGTCCATGCCCAGCATCGCAGAGGCAGCATCACATTCGGCCTGGGAATGTTACCCGTTAGAGTTCAAACCTTAATTGATTTAATGAATGATTTACATATTCTTTTGCTCTTGATGCTTCTAGGATACCCGCATTGCTCAGAGATGGCTCCACATGCAGTTTCACAGAATAACAGGATTAAATTCTTCCTGCTTAATCTAATGGTAAAAATAAATATATTTTTTAGTGTATATATAATCTGGGTATGCATTAAACTATTTTTCTCCTGATAAAGTGTCTGCGTATACCGGTACAATTTAATACCTGAGCATTATCTAATACCCGATTCCACTAATGAAAGATACATTCAGAGATTTCTTAAACAATCCTACATAAGCAAATCCAGGTGTCAGTAACTTGCTAAGCAACATCAGGGGCCTGGAACATCTGCCCTATGAGGAGAGGCTGAGGGAGCTGGGCCTGTTCAGCTGGAGAAGAGAAGGCTGAGAGGGGACCTGAGCAGTGTCTAGAAGTACCTCAAGGGAGGCAGTGAGGAGGATGGTGCTGGCCTCTTTTCACTGGTGGCCACCGACAGAACTAGAGGAAACGGCCAGAAACTGAAACACCAAAAGTTCCACAGGAACTTAAGGAAAAATTTCTTGACAGTGAGGGTGCCAGAGCACTGGAACAGGCTGCCCAGAGAGGTTGTGGAGTCTCCTTCTCTGGAGATCTTCTAACCCGCTTGGACGCAGCCCTGTGCCACATGCTCTAGGTGACCCTGCGTGTGCAGGGGTTGGACTAGATGACCTCTAGAGGTCCCTTCCAACCTTCAGCATTCTATGATTCTATGCTTGTTCTGTCCATGCACACAACGTCACACAAGCACTCCCTGCTACTCTGGGGAAAAGCTTTTAACAAACCACCCTGTCCACGTCTGCTACCAAGCGCCTGTAAAGCGATTCCTGACTGCACCGGTAGCCTGACGAAAGGGGGAATATAAGGAAAAAGCAGCAGCCTCTAATCCCTAGGTGCACGCTGTCCCACACGGGAGATAGCAGCAGCTGGTCCTTGCAATTCCAACACATTTCAGCACTGCCCTGTTGGCTTTTGGCATCGGGACTTCTCTTTGCAGCTCAGGAGCAGTATATTAAGAACGAGCCTAGGCTGAAACACACAACAGGTTTAGTGAGCGCAATAAGCTGAATAACACTGGAGTGAATATTGCAAATAAAACAATATTTCCTTTCCTCGCTTACTGAGCCTTTAGATCCCTGCTGGAAGTTGCTCAATGTTTCACCCCAACATGAGGCACCTTCTCACTTGGACTCTTATTTTAGAGAGGCTGCGAGCGGCTGCAAACTCCACCTTCCCTCTCTGGAAAGGATCCCAACAAGTAACTGCCAGCTCATTCCCAGCTCATGTGCTACAACTCCAGCTGCCAGTCATTCCTAACCGACTGCATGGCAGCAGCTGAGCAGCCCAGCAACAGAAGGCAGAGTTTTTGAAAGCTGGACGTTGTTGCAGTGTACCCGAGCAAGCTCTGCTCTGCCTGCCCCTCCGCACCACGAGGATGAGGAGGGAGAGCCCCGGCAGCAGCAGCACCAGGGAGCGAGGCAGAGCTCAAGCTTTGCAGCCCAGCAGGAGATGGGGCAGATCTGTAACCAACGTGGAGACGAGGCGGGTGGCAGGGGATACCTGCTGGGTAATGAGCCAACGTTGTCGTATCTCACCGTGAGAGCCAGCGGGATGAGGAGACTGGAGCCCAGTGGGATGAAGCCGGCGGGGCCCAACACGGCCAAGCAGAGACCGCCGGCGCTGGCAAGAAAACGACCGTCCGAGTTCTCTAAATCAAGCAAACAGGTTGTTTAATGCACATTAAGACACAGATGGCAGCAAAAAAAGCAAAATAAACCTAAGGCCTATGTTAAAGAGGGGCAGCAAACTCGTCAAGTAATAATACAGTAATCCCACACCGAAGTAAACACAAGAGTTTTATTTAGCACAATTGCAGCTCTTCAGGAAAGCAAATCTCCATTTATTTTTGGAGAGGCAGGAATTGGGGGCAAAAAATAAAGCCAATCATTAGCACTATGCTGGTGTCAGCAGAGGACTCGATATCTTGTTTTTAAGGGCTGAAAAACATCTTGCTCCACATTTCAAAATAGCTGAAGGCTTCCTATGGTACACTGGCAAGACACCCCTTGCTTTGTTTACACGGCTGGAGCAACATTCTGCACGTCAAGCGTATAAATAACCAGGACTTTCTAAGAATACTGCATTACATTATGGCACTAATATTCTTTCACAAAAATATTTGGCCAGGATCATATGTCGCAACAAAATATACCAGCAACCGTAGCCGTATTTCGTGGAAGTTATTTTCTGTTTTTTTAAAAAAAGGAAAAAATCTAAAAAAAAATATGGGATTGAAAAGGCAGAGGATAACTATTTTCACACCTATAATGGAGTGTTCGTGCAGAGGGAAGGTGCCCATTTGGCCTGCGAGCGGAGGATGTGGAAAGTTCTAAAATTGAAGTGTGTTTCAGAACAGGCCACTCCAGCTGATTTTTATTTTGACACGGGCCAGAATTACAGCCTATTTTGCGTTTATCTCCAAGACAACTGAAAGAAAGGCTAGGATTTGTATTACTGATTAAAGAAACCATCCTCAAAGTTGATCCTTGAGAGGAACATCTTGCTCTGCTGCTCAGTAACCAGGAGGATTCACACATAAATCAGGACATTTCAGTATCAGAGTTTATATTTGATCATAAGCTCCTTAATACGAACATAGATCTTACAGCAGAGGCTACTTATTAAGGGGGACTGTAATTTCTAAAGAAGCTCCAACACTTGTGTTTTGATTCCGTCCAGACGAGGCTGCCAGCCGGGAAGCCACCATCATTAAGTGCCTCTTGATGGGTAAATCCGGAGCGAGGGTCGAAACGCAGCGGGCAGGAAGGCTCCTGCCAGCCCCGGAGGCAGGACACGAGCAGGACCAGGGTGTTGGGATGCTCTTTACCATGGCTGCAGCTTGCAGGGATAAGGAAGGCGTTAAGGCCCAGGGCTGGCAGCGTGGCTGGCCGGAGCTCACAAGGGGTTGTGTTTCCAGTTGTGATTTTGAATTCAACCGTGACGGTCCCTTAATCCAAGACAGGACGGAGCATCTGCAACTTGCACGATGAAGGGCTGGAGGACAGCCCGTTTTCTGCACCGATAACGGTTTCATCGTTCAGAAACACAACAGGCACGCTCCACCGGTGTGAATGTCTCCCATGGTTGTCTGCAACACCTTTACAACAGCCTGAGGACACCTTAGAGCAAAGCGAGCAGACACACTGTAGTCCTGGTACATTCCTGATTGTTCTGGCTAACGACTGTGATGTTCAAAAAACAGCTCTGAGGAGCAGACACTCACCCCATGGTCCTGGTGAAGAATGTTTTGTACTAGCAATGTCAGTCAAGGGGGATACTACTAAAAAACAACACTGCTCAAGAACCCTAGGCTCTTGGCAGCTTTATAATTAATGGGGAAGAGAAATCCAGTTTCCCGACGGATACGTCACCTAGCGGGACTGGTTTCGCTTGAGGATCTCGCGCTGCACGCGGGAAGCCGAGCGCCCCAGCGGCGCCGTCGACTGCTGCTGCTTGAGGCCAACAGCGCGGCCGCGTGCCCGGCACCTCCTCACCGTCACCCACGGTCCCTCCGGGCCGCCCACCGCACCGCGTGGCCCGGTGGCACCGGCTGGGGCTGCTGGCTCCGGCGCGGCGTCCGTTCCGAAGGGCCCGGAGCGGCCGGAGGCGGCGGGGCAGACGTAGGACAGACGTGGCGAGGGCCTCGCCGCAGGCTCGGGAACTGCCCCGTGCTGCGAGGGGGCAATGAGGAGGCTCCTGCCCTACCTGCTGCTCACGAGCGCCCAAGGGATTGGCACAATCGGTGTTTTTGTCCTCTAGCGCAGCAGCAGCATCAGTGCCTTGAATAATACTTAAAAAGGAAGGTTTATGCTGCGGTGTGGCACTGCTTAACCCGGAGATAAGAAGGATTAAGGGTAAAATCTGAGACCTCTCTAGTCCCAAATTACTCCAACATTAGCTAATTCACACCCCAAGTTTCTATGGAGCCTACAGAAACTTTGGAGATTAACAAAAATAGCTGCTTTGCAAGGAAACAGCTCCCCGACATCCCCACATGCTTTCAGCTTTTGAATTGCTTTGTTTTAAGACTAAACCATTTAACAAATGTATTTGAATCACCTAATATGAAGACGACCGAATCATCTTACGATTCTGCACCCGTGCAACCTGGCCTACCTGAAAGGAACAGCATCCATTCATGCTCCTGTGTACTATGCTCTTCAGTCGGTCTCTTAAACAAGGTTACAGCAAATGAGGCAAACAACAGCCAGCAGGAAATTCCCCAAACCCTTGAAGACTCCAACACACACAATAAACCATTTTTATCTTATCTGTATGAAAGGTCTTTGCTATTGTAAACTTGGGCCTCCTGAGCCTGTATCAGTCACTAACACCCCAGGAAGGGCAGTCTTATAAAAAAGGCATTAGGCTACAAGAAGGCTTTCAAATGCCTGCCAAAACATTCCTGTCAATGGATTAGGGAGCTCATTCATAACTATGGACTGCTGCAGGAGATAATGTTCCAGGCTGTAGTAACCTTTGCGCTGGCTCGGGGTTATGTAATACCCCGATTTTTAATCCCCCCTCACGTAGAAGGAGAAGAAATTAGCCAGTTTGCAAAGGTTAAAGCTTCCTTGCGGTTCCCTCCTGCGGTTGTTCCAGTTGTGATGGTCTAGCAGATGACATCAGCTGCACAAACTGGGAGAGACTTGTAAAACTCATCGCTTACGTTTGCAGTCCTGCTGGAAACTGCTATAAAACTACTGCTCTTGCGGGAAGAGAGACTGCTGTGAGCTGCCTTATAGCCTTTCCCCCCGGTCCCCTTCCTTTGTGGACTTTTCATCTTGGTTATAAGAGAAAACTGAGAACTGCACTTGCTTAAAACTACCACTTCTAAAAAGCAACATCAGTGATTATTAAGCAGAGAAAATCTGCTGTAGTTGGGGCACGTCCTTAACCAAGATGGTTAATAGGACAATCTAAAGCGTAACAGGCACCCGCAGATTAACCTCAGGAAATGTGACCAGCTGTTGTCCCAGGAGAGCGGAGCCACTGGGCTGGGATCCAAGACATCCAGCGATGCTTTCTGACCTGGAATTACTTTTCCCATGGAAACCCTTCTTCTATCAGATACGGCCTCGCTGGTTTGCGTGCCTGAGCTGTCAGAGCTACAGAAGCCAAACTCTGCAGGCAAAGAACGTTATCAGACAGCAGCGCAAGCTGGTTTCTAGGTACCATTTCTTACTGCAGCCACGGGTCTGCATTTCCCTGCTCCGAGTATCCGGCACGTGCCTCTGTCCCGCTGCTTTTATGGCTGCCAAGCTGCACTTCCTCCTGAAAATCCTCTGCGCTGATTCCATGGAATAAGTGACGGCAGCTCCGCACGCGCCAAGGACACGGCGCTGCTCTCCGAGGGCTGCTCAGCAATTGCATTCATCTCGCAGTTCTTCCAATTTTGCCACGGAAATTGAATAACTAGTTTCAGCCCCTGTTATTTCAGCACATCAGTTTTGTTCCAATTTCACCTGCCCTTTTTTTGGCTCGTCTATTTTGCTCTCGTGCCCCACACAAGCTCTTATTCCTGGAATAACTTGCTCACTTGTTTTCCAGTCACTCCGACAGTGGGATATTTCTGACCTCTCCCAGTTCAGAGCTCACAACTGGGCCAGAGCTGCTAAGGATATTACTGTATTTGCTCTTTTTGTAGAAAAGAGAGAGAGAAAAAAAACACACACACACAATGGAATGACTGAGCATTCCCATAATCAGTAGGGATCAATGAATTAGTACCACTTTTAGCAGCTGCATGTATCACCCCAGAGGCTTTTTTTGAGGGCAAAAGCCAGAAGAAAGCCATCTCACAGGCATTACAGAAGTTGCTGAATGCTCAGTGACTACAGCCAGTGTCCACTGTCCCTTCTCAGACCTGCAGCCATTGATTTTGCTTCTGAATTTCAGGCCCACCCCGAAACTACAGGGTGAAACTACAGTCCTTTACTACAACCTCTGAAAAGGGAATATGTGGGCTAGAAACCCCCCTACGCAGGCCAGGATCCTGGTCCATCACGAGAGAACAGCTCCTGACCACGAAGGAGAATTTGAACAGGAGAAGGGAGGAGGAAACTGTCAGGAATGTGTCTGATGAAATCAGATACAGGGAAGACAATTCCTAGCATTACTGTTGCTCCCAGCATCTGTAGTTATTTCCTCCTAACAGACTCTCAAAACACACCTGGGTAAAAGCTCATTTCGCCCTGCCTTCGTGGTCCTGCTGCACGCACCCTGGCCCATTTCGGTCAAGAGCCCTGCAAATGACCTGCAGTTCACACAGATGCTGCAAATTCCCCTCATTAGGTGCCATGAGTCCCAAGCAAATTAGGTTGTAATTAAAGACATTTTTTCCCCATTAGCTTTAGGCCTGAGACTACAGAGCACATTTCTAAATTCAGGTGTCTCCTACATGGTGGAAAAAGCAGATGGCTCCGCAGTAGAGATTGGCCATGAGAGTTTGTCGTGTCAGAAAACAGCATTATGGATATTCCCACCGCTGCCCTGCATCCGTGTGCGCTGCAGGTGACCCTCCTATACATCCTCCTATACGTCCTCCTTACATGCAGCAGGGGTTGCCTTCCCTTCCCCCAGAATAAAGCAGCTTTAAATATGCCCTATTTATCCCACTGAGATTCCAATTCCTCTAATCTGAGCTGCCTAGATTATGAGTCTTAGCTTTTCCTGGTGCCTGCACAGGGGAAATAAGCATCCAAAAGCAATTCAGCTCATCAGATGCAAACGGGATCAATTCCAGCTATGGGAGCTGCAATTCAGGGATTTTGCAGAATCAGGAGGCTGCTGAATAGGTAACTCAGAGCAGCTCATCCAAGGCAACAACAGGGAGCTAGGAGACTCCACACAAAAACTCCTATTCCAGGAGCTTCCCAAACTGCTGTCATGAGTTAACTTCTTCATTAGTTAATTAACTGATTTTCCCAACAGCACTGCAACTTCCCAATGCAGTTATTAATACAGCTGCACCACTTGCAATCGCTTTGCCAACAAGGTCACAGCTGTTGTGCAGCACCAAAGTCTTGCATGATATTTACTGCACAGGGTGAAGTGTCACTTACCTCTCCCCATACCCAGATTTTCTACTGACAGGTTTTCAGGCATAGCAGGTGTAATTAGAAGCACTATTTTTAAATGACCTTATACTCTGCCTCCTTTGACTCTGCTGTTATACCCCAAGTTCTCTTGCACCGAGAGCATCAGCTAAAGCTGGAGACTGTTGCTCCTCAGGACCTGTAAGGCCAGGCTGGATTGCCAAGGAAAATGTTGCAGGATCTTGCACAGAAAGTAGGTGGCAAGAAACCTCTGAAGAGGCAAGACTGAACTTGCTAAAGATGTCACACAGGCACAGCCAGAAACTAAAGACAGACTAGATTTATTATAGAATTATAGAAACATTATGGTTGGAAAAGGCCTCTGAGATCATCAAGTCCAACCACAGGCCCTTCAATACCATGCCCTAAACCATGACCATAGGATCAACGCAAATAAGACGTTTTAAAAATAAGCGTAGGGCCACGAAAGGAAGACTATGGCTGGACAAGGATCAGGTAAGGCTAACATTAGTGCACGGAAAAAGCAAAGTGTTTTATATTCATTCATTTTATATGCCACATGTCCTAATTTAATTGCATAGTATGTTTCTTTTAGCAAAATTATGATCAAAGATCATCACTGATTATACTGCAGATGAGATTTTTTTTTGGAGGGCGAGGGCTCAGCATATCACCTTCCATTCAGAACTGTCATAAAACAATTCCAGAGCAAAACCTAACACTTTCCCTGCTCCGATACGTGCAGTCTACAGCAAACAGCCCAGACGTGTTTGCTGAAACTTGCTCCTCAGCACTGCTGAGTGGTGCCTAACCAACAATTTTGGTCCTTTTCTTCCAAGCAGACACTTGTGGCTCAAGCAGGACCATGGGAATCCATGCAACTTCATACACAACAACTACAAAAGAGAAAGTTTCAAAGAAAACGTATCCATGGAGCGACTTCCTACCCAGAAAGGTCATTCTTTTCGAGCTCCAAAGAGAAAACATCCAACGCTAGCAGCGGAACAGTACCGACAGAGATCCAGAACCACATGACACGCTGCAGATAAGGCTGTTTTAAAACACACACCAGTTCAGCGACCTCAGCACACACCTATTTCTTTAGGGCACGACCTACTTCAGCCCATTGATAAATGTTTTAAGATGAGCTGCAATAAGTCTGGGCGGTGCCTTCCACACAGGCCTCCCTGCTAACCAGCCCAGCTGTAATAAAACTGCTCCTTTCAACTTTAAGAGACCTTCAAATGCGGATGTTGTCATAGAAAATAGGTCTAGCCACGCTGGCAAAGGCACCCCAAGCATGAACCCCACAAGGCCGCGCAGGGACACGCGGTGCTGTCATCACCCCCTTCCCGAGCAGCAAAAGGTCCCCAAGGAGCATGGCCAGGGCCCAGCACCCCCGGGAGCTCCTGCCCCTCGCCAAGAGGTCCAGGGAGGAAGGGAAGGGAGGGAGGCCCCGGCCTTGAACCGCCCTCGGTGACAACCAGGAGGCCACAAGGCGGCGGGACGCGGCCGCCCCAAGAGCGGAGCCGCCACGGACACCCCTCAAGGCCGGTGAGGAACAGCGAACCCCCCTCCCCGGCTCCACGTGACCCCCGAGGAAGGAACGGGGCCTCCCGGAGGGCCGAACTCCCCTCAGAGCACTCGGGGCAGCGAGACCTGCCCTCAGCCCGCCCGCGCCCCCAAAATGGCCGCCCGCGCCCCCAAAATGGGGGACAGGGAAGGCCGCAGAGGGCAGGGAAGGCCCCAAGGCCCGCGGAAGGGCCCTGCCAGGCCCCAAACGGCCGCGGAAGGCAGGGAAGGACCCCGAGCCCCCCCCCACCCGGAGCCCGCACCCCGCTACGACCGCCGGGAGCAGCAAAACCAGCCCCGGACCCGCCGCCCACCTGGGAGGCCCCGCGCCGCGTCCCCGGCGACGCCGCCGCTTCCGGCGGGCGGAGGGCGGGGCCCTGACGCCAAGCCCCGCCCCCGCCGCGCCGCCACGCCATTGGCCGCCGCGGCGAGCCAATGAGGAACGGGCTGGGTGTGTGCGTGGGAGGGGGCGAGGCCACGGCGGGGCGGTGGGCGGGGCCACGGCGGGGTGGGCGGGGCAGGAGGCGGGGCGGCACCGCTGGGCACCGCTGGGCACATCTGGACGGGGCCGCGCGCTGCCCTCCGCCCCCGCCCCTCGGGGACACCCCCACGCGCTCCGGGCCCCAACGCGGTCCCCAACGCGGTCCCCAACGCGGTCCCGCTCGGCCACAAGCGCCACGTCCCGCCCCGGGCTGGGGGCACTGCGGCCTCGCAGCGATTTCGGGCGCTCTGCACGGCGGCCGTGGGCAGCGGGGGGACCCGCAGTCGGGGCAGTTACCGGGTCGTCGCCGGCCGTCGTGTCCATTCGGGACAGGCGCTGGAGCCGAGGGAAGGAGCACGGGATGCAGGAGCGGGCGAGGAAGAAGCGCGGGGTTGACAAGGGGACGCGCTGGGGCCGGAGGCTGCCCCGGCCCCGGCCACCTCCCTCCAGAGCCCCGCACGGCGCCCAGCGCTGCCCGGGGCGCTCGAGCCGCCTGTGCCGGCGCCACCGGCCCGTCCGGCCCCGCAGCGGGGCGGGCACGGGGAGCCCGGCCGGTGCCCGGGGCGGCGGCCGCCCCTGCGGAAGGGGGGGACACGGGGGCGGGACGCGATTCCGGCTCCTTTCGATTTCGTTTCCCGGGAGGACCGCGCCGGGGCGGCCGCACGGCCGGGAGCGGCGCCGGCACCGGGGACAGCGCCGAGCGGCGGGGCAGCATCGACCACGGGCTGCGCTGGGCCGGGCACAGTGCCGGGATTGGGATAGCGCCGGGATTGGGATAGTGCTGGGATTGGGATAGTGCCGACAACGGGCGGAGCACCGGGACAGCGCCGAGCACCCGGGATGCAGGTAAGAGCCCCCGACCCGGCTGGAGCGGCGATGCCAGCGCCGCCCCCCGCCCCACGCTTCTTTGGGCCGTTTTGGTCTCCAGCTTCCCCCCTAAACCCTCCAGGGACAACATTTCCTCTTGAGACCGGGGCGTATTTTGTCACAGAAACAAGCGTGGAAGTGGCTAAGCACAGCGGAAAAAATGGTGCAAAGTCGTAAGAGTGATGAGTTCTCCCTTAACCCCTAGAAATCTTTAAGAGCAGGAAAGCCAGCCAGCATCCTAGATTATTTTTACAATGAATCTATTGGTAGCAGAGTCGTGAAGATGGGGGAAAAACATAAAATATCTTTATGCAGAGGGTTAAAGACTAAATACACTACTAATTTCTTTCACTTTTATTTTTCCTGTACCTATTGCTTAGAATGAATCTGAAACGTGGGTAGCGCTGCTATAAAGTGTGCTCAGAGCTTGTGTTCCTCATACGTCGTTAAGCAGCAGATTGCTTCATTAGAGCTAACGAACAACCCAGATCCCGTACCGGCTAACAATGTTTATACCACAAGAAATTGTTCATGCTGGTTCTTCTGATGAAGAAAAACACCCTGAGATTTAGTCTGGGAAAGATTCAGCTTCTTATCTTTATCTTAAAAAAGACTTAGCTATTAGGATAATATCCTGGCTAATAGCTAAGTCGATGCCCTCTAACTTCCCCTGCGCCCTGTGGTTGTCGTTTCCACCCCATTCGGGAAGCTGAGGTGGCGCTTCCAGGAACTGTCACTGCCACTGTCCCCACTGCCATGCGAGGCAGCCGGGGTGGCACTGACTCAGTGCGAGGGGCACCCTGAGTCACCAGCTTCACCTCCAGACGTGGGTTTCCCCTCGTGATTTACTTGCAGTGACCAGCTGGCCTTGAGCTGCTTCAAAGCGCATCAAGGTGCTCCAGGGAACTGGCTAGAGGCCATTTGGACAATGTTGATGGTGGCCGAGGTGTCCCCAAAGCAACCTGAGGAGGAGACCGGAGGGGATGTTTTGCCCTGTTGATGGGTTTGGTCTCTTTTCCCCAGGGCAAAGTGACCGTCGCTTCTTGGAGCCCTGTTGTTGCAGCTTCGTTTGCTCCCCAGGCCCAGGCCAGATGCGCAGCCACCCGCGAGGGGGAAAGCTTCAAGCTGCCGGGAAGGCTGAGTGAGTAGACGAGGAGCAGGTCAGCGCGGCTTGCAGGTGTCCCCACAGGGTGGGACACGGTGGGTGCTGCAGTTGTCTCCTGCCTTGTGACCACTGCCTGCTCTCTAGGTTGGGGACGAGATGGGCCCGTCACCACATCCCGTTTTCTGTCTTTGGGCTAATTTGATCTGTGAAGGTTTAAGAGGGGGCGTTTGGGGATGGAGATGCCAAGTGTCCCGCCCGGCCCCTTGCTGGATTTGAAGATGGAGATCAAGGTGCTTCAGAGGCTGCCCATGGTTTCAGGAATCCCGCCCTCGCTGTGGAGCAAGGAGGATGTGATCCACTGGCTGAGATGGGCCGAGAAAGAATATTCCCTTCGGCGAACGGACGAGAGCAAGTTTGAGATGAACGGGAAAGCCCTGTGCATTCTCACCAAGGACGACTTCAGATACAGAGCTCCCAGCTCAGGTTGGCTGAGGGGAACGGTGTTCCTAAGGACACAGTGAGCCCAGCATGGGCTGTGGGACGCTGAGCGGGGCTGGGTAGGTCCATGCGCTGAGCCCGGCCTAACCAGCTGGATGAGGGAGGCTGGGACAACTCTCTTCTTTCCATAGACCATTGGCATTGTCCCTGCAGCAGCTGCAGTTAATAAACCTGAGTTTCCTTATCTGAAAGTCAGCTGTGGTATTGCCTCATATCAGCTTTTTCCTGGGGAAAAGCTCCAGAGAGTCAGAGCAAGCAAATCAATCCTTCACTGTGTGCTTAGGAGAGGTCTGACTTCCCTGGGGCACAAGATGTGATGGCAAAAGAGAGTTGTCAAGAAAGAAGCAGACGGTGATGGAGAGAACAGGGACTGAAGGGCTTGAATTGCCAGCACAATAATAAAACCCATCACCATTTTTTGTTATTCCAGACGATGTTTCTGCAGTGCCACAGGATGACATAAGCACCTGAACAGACTCCAACGCTTTCCTTCCCCCACAGGCGACGTCTTATACGAACTCCTCCAGTACATCAAAACCCAGAGGAGAGCCCTGGTGTGCAGCCCCCTGCTGAACTCACCCTTCAGGGAGGCCGGGAGCACGGCGGAAGGTAGGACGGAGAGGGCAGCTCTGCGCTCGGCCCCCGCACGCCGCGTAGGTCGGAGGTCTGATGTTCCCCCCTCTGAGCGAGAGGACGTGGAGATCTGGGCTGTTGGGACATGAGGAGCTGTGCTTGAGTGCTCCTCTTGGCTCGGTCATCCCTGCAGAGATGGAAGATGAGGAGGAGTGAGGCGTGAGGTTTGGGTAGGGGAATGAGCGCTAGGGAGGTGGCAGCACCAAGGGGTGGGTTCGGGCCCTTTCTAGATGCTGTTCCTGTCCCCGTAGCAAGGGCTGCGTGTTCGGAGACAGCCGCTCCGTTTGGGCACCTCGTTTAGGGGGTTTGAACCTCCTTCCTCCTGTGGCCCCCGTGCTGCTCGGAGGGCACCCACAGCCCCTGCTCCCGGGCACATCGAGCGGCCAAGGACCGGGGCGGCTGCAGCCCCCCGCGGCTCCCGGTGCCCCTCGGCTCTGCCCGTGCCTGGGCTCCCTTTGCCCTGAGGTGGATTCAGGAGCTCTCCTGGGCCTCTCCGCTGGCACCGGGCAGTGGATGTGGGGTGACAAACTTGTTAAAATTGCCATGGCGCTTTCCAAAGGGATCGATCGCGCGCACATGCTCTGCTCCCCTCCCATTCCCCCTTCCCCTCTCCTCCAGCAGCGCCGCTAACCCACCCCGGGTCTCCTGCAGCTTCCAGCGCTCTTTTCCTCCCGGGGAATCCCAGCGTCTCCCTCTTCCCCCGTCCCGGAGCGCAGCAGCTGTTGCCTGGTGCGAGGCCGGGGCTCGGGGCGACGGCCCAGGGCAGCCAGCGGCGCCGGGCTCTGCTCCTCTGCCCCGGGGTTTTCTTGCAGGGCTGGACTGCGGCGCAGAGGCTGCCCCAGCCGCTCTCTCTTCCCCCCTGCCCAGCTGCTCGAGCCGGGACGCGCCGGCGTCCCCGGGCGTCCCCCGCGGCGCCGAGGAGCCGCTCAACCTCTCGCACCCCGGCGCAGACGGCGGCTGCAGGACGGACGCCCTCTGCTCGCTTCCCACCTCCCCAGCAGCTCCGGCGGACGGGAAGATCGCAGGTGAACAGGAGGCTGCAGCCTGGCTCCTAGGGGCGTTGGGGTTGCATTGACTCTGCCCCCTTTCATTTATTCCCCACTTCAGTGAGTGCGTCTCTGCCTCAGTTTCCCCCCTGAGAAACGCTAGTTGTGCCAGGCAGTTTGAGCTCTGGCAATGAACGTGCTCCCTGGAGCTCCGGGCTCTTCTCCGTATTGCCAGGATGAGAGTCCTGTTGCTGCCCGGCCCTCACGGGGGGTTCGTGGTGGAGCGGGAGCTCCGTGCTGGTTCTCACGGCTCCTTCCGCGCTCAGACTGCAGGTTACTGTGGGACTACGTTTACCAGCTCCTCTCCGACAGCCGCTACGAGCCCTACATCAGGTGGGAAGACAAGGAAGCCAAAGTCTTCCGGATCCTCAATCCCAATGGACTTGCCCAGCTCTGGGGGAACCACAAGGTAAGTTCAGCTGAGACCGAGTTTGTCATTTCCAGGCTTTTGGAAGTCGCTTTTGTGTCCTCTGCTCACAACCTGCTCCGTTTGACACAGGGGCAGCTGCTGCGGAGAGGCCCAGCTGCTGCAGAGACCCAACCCAGGCGTTTATGCTTGGTTTACTGCCCCCAAAAGAAACCCCAACCAACCCTGCCTTTTTTTCTCCTTCCAGAATCGTGTAAACATGACATATGAAAAGATGTCACGAGCCCTCAGACATTACTACAAACTCAACATCATCAAAAAGGAGCCGGGGCAGAAGCTGTTGTTCAGGTAGGATGAAGCAGCGGTGGGCGACTGGCAGCCTCCAGATGTTGGCAGCTGCTTCATCTCGCTGGATCCCTGATGGTCCAGACCAGGGTCCCTGCTGTGTTTTGGGGGTGGAGAACGTGGCTGGTCCCGGTTGGATGGTGCTGTGAGGAACCTGGCACCACCAGCATGCGGGAATCCCACGGCACCTGAGCGCTGAAGTCGGCCCTCAGGTTAAAGCAAAGGGTCTGCGTCGGTTCTGGTTTTGCAAAACCTCCGTGTTTGCTTCTTTCCCTGGAAGTGCAACCCCCCAGCAGGTTTGTACCCGCTCTCTCTCCTCTGCTCTGCATGAGCCAGGCACGTGGGATGCCTGGATGGGCTGCCCCACGCTGCAGGTTGGACATCCACCCCACGCGGAGCTCTTGTGGAGCCGGGCAGGGAATTCCTGTTTGTTCATTGCTTCTCCCACCATTTTCCATGCCGGATTCTTGCCTGGGCGTAGCTAAAGCTTCAAATGCCAGTGCCGGGCTCTGGGCTGAGGTGCGATGCCCTTGACCTCCCTGGGCTCGGTGCCTTCGGGGTGTAGAGCAAGAGCTGGGGTGCTCAGTCCGCGGCCGCAGGCACAGAGCGGCTTGAGCAGTTACAGGCACTTGTGGGGCTGCGTTTGGCCAAGCAGCTCAAACCGTCCGAAAACACCCTGCAGATTTCTGAAGACTCCTGGGGAAATCATCCACGAGAAACCCAGCAAGCTGGAGCAGCTGGAGAATGAGGAGCAGGAGGATTTCCAGGAAGACCCACTGGAAGTCTCACCGTAGGAGCTCTCCGAGGAGGCCACCTGCAGCGCCCACAGATTTGGACTCCGCTGTGAAGGGCCGGAGCCTCCGGCTTTGCTGGCAGAAGGTCCCAGAGCGGCGGCCGCAGATTCCCAAGTCCCGAGCAAAGACTGGGGCAGCTCTGGGGCTTGGTCAGCAAAACTCGCACACCAAAATCACCCTTCAAGCCAGCGAGCGAAGCGAATGGGCGGGTTGGGTTCTGCTTGTTTCTTTTCCCCCCTGAGCAAGGGAATGTGGTTTTTATTTTGCTTTCTTCACCTCGATGCTTGTGTGCAAGGTCCAAACTTGCTGGTCAAGGTGGCTCCATCCTTAAAGCCAAGGTGCCGGGCGGGGGGCTCCGGACACACACGCGGTGCCGATCCGGAGCGGTTGTTCTGGGCTGGGCTGACTCGGGGCCTCGGGCCCGATCACGGCGCAGACTCACCAGGCAGATCCCTGTGGAGCTGCAGGATTGAGGGTGGGAACGAGCTGAAATATCCTCTGCATTGGGCCCGCTCGGAGACGCGCGGCCCTCGGCTGCGGGGAGACCCAGAGCTGCTTTTAACTCCTTTCCCCGACATGGTGCTTTGTGTAATTAGCTCCCTAGATAATAAGCACAAGGCAGTAATGAACATGCTCACGCTCCCCATCAGGGACACCATCATTTGCCCTGGGTGCCAACTTTGGCTCTCGGGCCGCGGGAAGGGGCACGTCTTGACTCGGATCCCCCGGGCGAGCCGGTGAAATCCATGGAGCCGGGCTGCATTTCACAGCACAGGATGATGCAGCACGTGTAATATTTGCCCTCAGCTTCCAAATACCCAAAGCAAAGCTCCCCAGTGAGGCAAAATATAGGGTATTTGGGCAACTCATGGCAACAGCTGGCTTTTAACCTCAGGTATTGTTAGGAAGTGCTGGAAGGAAGATTTTTTTTGTTTGTTTGTTTTTAAACCTGAAAATATCCGTTAATATTTTGGATTACTTTTTGCTGAGGAAATAAAATTCTGCGACTGCACAGCTGAAAATGCCGCTTCTTGCTGGTTGGAAATCTGAAACGGAGCAACCCAAGCCTTCCTCGTTTGCGCCGAGAACGAGCCCTGCACAGAAACTCTCGTGTAACCAGCTCCAAATGAGCAGCCGGGTTCTTGTCCCCGCGCTGGTGCGCCTGGAAACCCGAGCGGGAGGGCGCAGGCTGCTCGGCGGTGTCGGGTGAAGGTGCCCACGCACCTGGTGTTTTATTGCCACGGGGAAAACCGGGCCCACGCAGCCAAAGCGGCGCCGTGTTTCCAGCCTGCTGGGAAACGGGCAGTTGCTGCAGACCTTGGTTTGGCAGCAGCACAGAACTAATCCCGCTGGTTTCCATCCTGGCTCTTGGTGCTACCAAAATAGTTTATACCAATCACCTGGTTGTTCCAAAGAGGGTCATTCCTCCTCTCTTGTCTGTTGTCCTAAGTTCTCACCGTATTTCTTGGCTCAGAAATCGATCTGACTTTTCCAAAAGAGCAAAGTTCCCATTCGCATTGTAAAATCCCCTTTTGTGCTCCAGACGTGCTCCTTTGCCTGCCTTCCAGCACCTGAAGAGCTCAGTGGGTTCCCCGTGGTGGGAGGCGCAGGCCCTCGCTGCAGCTCCAACACCAGCGTGTCCTGGCACAACGCAGCACACGGAGGCTTCTCCAGAAACAGTTTCACTGGGAAGTTTCACTTCCAGAAAATCAGCAGCAAAACCCTTGTGTTTTGCTGATGGCTTTTTCTGGGTGGGAAATGTGTTTTTGGGGGATGGAAAACAGGTCCATATGCATCTATATGGTCCTATATAGGGTTTTTTTTAAGAGGAATATGGGGGTTTTTTTAGGAGCAAAATGTGTTTTTTCCTCCAAGTCAGAGGAAAATGAGGAGGCAGATGTGCTGAAAGGGGGTAAACGAACATAGTGCTCTGCCTTTGAGAGATGCTAGCAAGGAAGGGAGGCCAAAATCTCTGCTAGGAGAGGGGTGGTGGGTGCCAGGACCCACCAAAGCTGCAGCCGGTGCCAGGCCCAGCCTGGAGGTCACAGCAGGAGGGAGCCTGCGCTGCAGGATCCTTCCATGGAAGGTGCCTTTTGTCTTGGAAAAGATGAAAAGGAGATTTTTTGAACTGAGGGGCTGAAATCTAGTCCCATGTAGGCAAGTAGCATAAGGCCTGCCCAGCCACGAGGACCAGCTTTGGAAGGAAAGGAGCCTCATTCCTTGGAAGTTGTCCCCGCTTGGCCCCGTGTCGCTCTTGGGTTACGCACACGTGGCTGCGTTTCACTCGGTTCTCTCCTAACGAGACATCCCACCTGCCTTCTTGACGTGGAAACACGCTCCAAGGCTCCCGAGCGGCCCAAGGCCCAGGAACTGCTCAGGCTGGCAGGGCTTGGGCCATGGCGAAAGCGGCCGGGGGGATCCCGGTGTGTGCGGACGCCACGTGCCGATCCACGTGGGATGCTGTTAGTTCACCTGTTTTTCCAGCAGTGACTAAGGATCATGCTGGACTTAAAGAGCGGGGATTTCCTGTCCCGCTTGGGAAGCTGCCAAATACGTTCAATCCTCACTGCGGCCACGGCTGAGGAGGGAGCCAGGGCGGAGGTTTCTTGGGGCGCAAGAAGCAAAGTTCACTTGTGCAATGATGCTCTGGGCTCTCTCCAGGACCCAGAAAGGGCTCCCAGGACACGTCTCGGTGCCTCCCATCGGCAGTGGGAGCCAGCAAATGGACGCAGCAGCACGGTAAACACGTTGCCTTCCTGGAACCAGGACCCGTCTCTTTCGGTAAACACGAGTAAGCGCCACGGGCACCGGGGCTGGTCGGCGTGGGCGTGCGGCGAGGAAGGGCACAAACAAGTCGGGGACTGAAGTCCAGGGCGGTGGAGCAGGAGCTCCACGTGAGCCTTCTCTGAGATCCACACACTTCATTCCTGAAAGTCTCTCTAGTTGCTTCAGGGGTGCCTGAAGCGGCCTGGCGCTGTCTAGACCAGGGTGTTGCAAACACAGAGGCTCCCACAACACCCACTGGCGCCGCTACCTTGCATCACTCATCCCCTGAGGAAAGTGGGCTGAAATCAAACCTTGGGCTGCAGGAAAAGCGGGTTTGCTCTGGAGGCTGCTGCCCGCAACCCTCTCGGAGGAGACACACTGCAGAAGTGGACCGAGCAGCCCACGGAGGTTGCTGGGCCCCGCAGGTCCCACAACCTTCTGTGCTGTCTACCCAAAGCTTGGCCCGTGGGGGAAACATCAGAGAATCATGATGGTTGGAAAAGACCATCAAGTCCAATCGTAAGAAGTGGCTGCCCCTCAAAACCTGCATCTCGACTCCCATCTGACATTGCAGATCCTTCGGCTTTGGTGTTTCCCATTCACAGAATCACTTAAGTGTTGGCAGGAAGGAACCTTTCGTGCATCTACTTCACCTTCCCACTCAAAACAGGATTGTCACCAACACCACATCAGGCTGGCCAGGGCTCTGTCTTCAAAACCTCCAAGGACAGAGATCTCCACCTCTTTGGGGACTTTCTGAGGCCTGTTCCACCCTTCCACAGAGGAGGTTTTTCCTGATGTCCAACCTCAGCCTCCCACGCCGCAGCCTGTTGGCTGCCTTGTTTTCAAGAAATCTGGGGGATGGTTGACTTCAGGGTTCTGCTCATTTTAGCTCATAGTTCATGCAAGGCTCTTCCTTCCCCTTGTTTTTTCATTTTCTGGAACAAATTCCTGTAAACAAAGCGAGCTTCCCCCTATGCTGTGTCCTTGCATTTTCAGTTCTGCTTTTTCCTTCAAACAGCACTAAACTGAAGATATCAATCTCATATTTCTGTGCCCTCTCCACATGACTTTCTGCCTGCTAGTTTCCTCTTTCCCCCTGTGTTGATGAGAAAAGCAGACAGTTTTGGATTCAGATCTCAAAACCTTTCTCCCCAGCTCTTGCCCCGTGTGGGCATGGGATTTGGGGTTGGCTAAGGTCTTCTGCAAGCATTTTTTTTCTTATGTCTCTCATCCACTGAGCTTGAACATGCCAGAAGGGACCTGAATGAGTATGAAAGACGGGCTCCAGAATCACAGTTTAGGGCAAGATTTATCCAGCAACCCCCTGCTAAGAAGTGGATTTGCTTTGCTTAGCCTGTGGTCAGGCTGTGCCCAGAAAAACACTCTTACGAAGAGAAAAGGCCTGGAAAAGGCCCTAAGACAACAGTGATTCAAAGTGCAACCATGGGAAGCCTTCCGTAAACAGGGATGGGACTTGGGGTCATCCTCGGATCTCCAACACTGACATCTCCAAACTGGAGATGGCCGAGCTATGTCCCAGTGCCACAGTGGACATGCCCTGGTCAAAGCGGCCTTAAGCCAAAGTCCTCTTCGTTATACAGATTGGTGATGCAGAGAGAAAAACGAAATGGGCTGTGAGCCTCCTCACCCTCTGCATGCAGCCCTCTCATGAAGGGGCATTGTCAAATGCTACTTAGCAGCATGGAGCTCCCACCTGAGGGATGAAGTAAATATTTAGCAGCAGTGGATGAGGACACCCAAAAAAAAAAAAAAAACAGAGCTAGGCAGACCCTAATCAATACCAGACACTGATTCATTAATATAGGGTAAGGAGAAGGAGAGTTAATAGGAAATTATGGCCCCAAAGCTTGTACAAATAGACCTAAAGAAAATAAATATGGGCTCATTTGGAAAAGATCATTTTTATCCAGGAAAAGATAATTTTTATCATTTATTATGATCAGCACATCATCCTAGCTGAAAAACACAGGAAACGAAGGGTCGGTTGCGCTGGCGTCTTGCTGTGTTTTCCCAACCCGGGCTGCTGCGGATTGCCCGGCACAGGCCCCGCTGCGGCCTCCTCGTCCCCTCGCTGCCCTGGCAAGGTGCAGTGCCCGGTTTGGCCATGAGATGGCAAGATGGCCGGGAGGAGGGCAGAGAGCGGCCTGCGGCAGCGCCGCACCAGGGTGATGTCCAGCGCAAGAAGCACCACGGATTGACTGGACTCATCTTGAAATGTGCACGCGTTGCCTCTGTCCTCCCTGGCAGTGGTTGGGGTGGTGTTTGAAGCCAGCAATGGGTTTCACGGGTAACGTTCCTGTTAACACTGCGCCCTGGAGCGATTCGTAGAATCATAGAATAGAATCACAGAATGCCTAAGGTTGGAAGGGACCTCTAGAGATCATCTAGTCCAACCCCCCCTGCACACGCAGGGTCACCTAGAGCACGTGGCACAGGACTGCGTCCAAGCGGGTTTTGAAGATCTCCAGAGAAGGAGACTCCACAACCTCTCTGGGCAGCCTGTTCCAGTGCTCTGGCACCCTCACTGTCAAGAAATTGTTCCTTAAGTTCCTATGGAACTTTTGGTGCTTCAGTTTGGGGCCATTTCCTCTAGTTCTGTCAGTGGCCACCAGTGAAAAGAGGCCGGCCCCATCCTCCTCACTGCCTCCCTTGAGGTACTTCTAGACACTGCTCAGGTCCCCTCTCAGCCTTCTCTTCTCCAGCTGAACAGGCCCAGCTCCCTCAGGCCCTGCAGCAGCCTCAGGCCTGGGGTTTCTTGGCGGCTCCTGGGGCCTGTGTGAGGAGACCTGGCTGCAGGATCTCAAGCTCCTTTCCTCGAGGAAGACGTGACTGCTCTGGTTTTCTCCCAGAAACCACCTGACAAAGCCCAGCCATGACAACACACCTGCGGAAAACACGCCAGCTGGCTCAGATAGCTGGTTTCATGGCTTAGATAGCTGGTTTCAAAGGGCAGCCGTGGCACGAGGTGATATGGATGTCTTATGTTGTTTTGTTGCTATTTGTCATAAGGAAATTGTTTTCTCCTCCAGTGAAACTCACGCGCGCTTGACTTCCAGATATGGGTGATGTATCTTCCCGCCACGAGGGAGGAGATGGCGGAGACTCCACACGGAAGCGTCGCTCTCTCATGCCTGAATGGCTGCTAAAAATAGGAGTTACTCACCAAGCAACCGGTCTGGGATATAAAACAGCAGCTCCCAGGTGAGCCTGAGCACTCTCCATTCTTGTGGTTAAGGAGTCCACCTTGACTTATGTCCGGACAGGCAGGATTACAAACGGAAAGGTAAATACAAAAGAGTAGATAAGAATGATGTGTGATCGCTGTGCTGGAATCAATCAAAGCAGAGGGGATTGTTGCTTTGCTGTGATGAAATCTAGTGGAATGATTTATTAATGGCAGTGTCCTGGGTTGTTGGGTGGTTTTGTAGTTGCCTTGGATGGGTACAACGTGCCTTCTTGATCCCAAGAAATCTCTTTGCTGAGGGATCCCGAGGGATCTTCTTGATCCCAAGAAAGACGGCATCGCGGTGGGTTGGGTCCATGTGTGCGCGGCAGCGTCCTGGAGCGGCTGGCGTCGCTCCCGGCCTGCGGAGATTCCTCCCTTGCTCCCACGTCGCTTTCTCCAAGGAAGCTCCTGGTCCTGGCGAGCAGGGGTTGCTTGAACCCATTTCAGCAGCTGTGAGAAACCTGGAGTCCAGCCTTGGCTTGTCTAGAAAGGCTTTGATTTCAAAGCAGACCCTGCATTATCTGCACTAAACCCTTGCAAACCGGCTGGGTCCTGCACAGCCAGGAGGGACCAGCGTTGACCTTCTGGGACCCAATTTTGGGAGGCAACTTGGGGGGGTTTCCTTCTGAGACTTGTCCCCCTGCTCCGTAGTTTCACTCCCTCCATCAGGAGCGTCTATAGCCCAGTTTATAGCATCATAAAACCCTGTGCACATGGTTTAGATAAGGAGGGCTTAGATAACAATTGTAAAAGGGGTTGATCATTTACCAAGGACCGAAACAGTCGTGGACACCAGTGTTTGGGGTGAGTCTGAAACGCGGTTCTTTCCATCATGCCCAACCTGACCGAGCAGCGTGGCGAGGAAAGTGAAAACCCTAGTGAAAATGTTTTCCTCTGCAGGAAGGAACGGGCCATGGATGTGGATATGGCAGCGTGGGACCAGGGGAGGAGCCCATCAGGCAAAATCCTCTCACTGGACAGACAAGGGGCGAAAAAAGTGCTGGAAATCTATGTGAGGCGCTCGCTGAGCTGCTGCGAGAGCTCCCTGGCTGCCAAGAGGAGAGCTCAGGAGAGAGCCGGGGGGAAAAGGGCAGCCAAGCTGCAAAGGTCAAAAAGCGACTTCTGCAATTATGCATGCTCCAAAATCAGCCCGAGGAAAGACCAGGAGGAGGGACCCAACACATCAGATCTGGAAGAGGCTCTGGATAATACGAGCAAAGCGTCAGCTCCGGGGAGCTCCGCGAAAGAGGAGTCGGAGCCCAAGGGGAAGAGCGGCAAACATTCCTCCCAGGGGAAAACCCAGCGCGCCTGGTTCAAAAGTTTCTTGAACTTCCTCTTCAGGAAGAATCCTGATGATCAGAAGGAAAATGCAGGGCAAAAGGCAAAGGAAAAAGATATCAAAGCTCCTCACAGCACCAAATCAGATGTGCCTAGGCGGCCTGGGACAGACGTGAACACCGCCCCGCCGCCGGGCAAACACCCGAGGAAGAGACCCAGCCTCAAGAGGGTCTTCTCGTTCAAGAAGCACGTGGGTGCCGAGGAGGAGCGCGGGGAGACTGCAGCAGGAGCCAAGGCCAGGAGGCCCAACCGCCTCCTGCTGAGGCACATCCAGACACCGGCCTCGCCAGGTGGGAGCCGGCCCCGCGGCCTCGGGGCAACGCAGGCGGCAGCCGAACGTGGCACCACGTTTGGCCAAGATCCTTACCCCTTCCCTTCCCTTAGGAGCACAGCAACAACCAGCTCGTCTTTCCAGGGCTCTGGGGGGGGCTCCCGACTCAACTTGCTGTCCCAGGACAGGGTCACTTTTGCCTCTGTTTAAAGATGGCCCTGGATGAAGCCCAGTTCATTACTCAGACTTGGGAGTGCAGCAATTTACTGCCAGTCAGCTGCTCCCCGTGTGCAGGTTTTGCACCTGCAGCTAATGAGGGACATCACAGTTCAGTTCAAACCTGCATTTGGGATCTAAGGTTAAATCTTAAACTATTAAAGGTCTAAAATAAGTTGCTTTAAATTTGCTGCTGGCTAAGGGAGTGAATGGGGACAGCTGTTGTGACACGGCAGGTGACTTGTGCAACAGGTTACGGTGCAAGTTAATCCATCTGCACCCTTCCCCTGCTGAAAAATCGACGAGATGGCTTTTAGGAAGGTTTGGTCAATTCAGGGCAAGTTGCAGGAGCTCATAACAATTTCGGAAAGCACCTCGGATAGTTCATTAACGGTCTGCACTAATCCAGGGTGAGCAGGCGCAGGAATTTTGCTGGCTGGGCGTTTGCCATGCCCGCCTTTCCCTTTCAAGCAGCGAGGGACTCCCCCAAACCCAATTCTGACCGTGCGTTTGCCTTCCAACAGGTACAGACCAGCCCGACTGCTACTACGCGCAGGTGTCTGAAGAGATAGGGCTGATAGTTCACGGCAGCGAAAGCCACGCGAGCCGCCAGCAGCGTTTCCAGGAGCCGCAGGGCCCGGCCGGCGCCGATGGCGTTGGTGAGTGTTGTCCTCGACAGCTTCACGGCAGCTGCCGGCGCTGCGGGTTCGGCTCCAGGGACGGAGCTGGCACGAGACCCCCGACCCACGTCGGGTCTGTCACTGCGTGTGGCCTTTGGATTCGTTCACTCATTGGGGCTTGATTTTGAGAGGGAGAAACTCAAAGGCTCCTGGCTGAGGAAACCAGGCATTTTTAATAGGCTTAAGTGTATTTCCCAGGGATAGAGGTATATGCATTCCTCTGGGTTTTTAGGGGGCGAAGTTCCATAGGCAGCATTACCTCCTCACAGCATCTTGGTGTGGGGCTTGTGGAAAAGGCTGGAAATAACATCAGAAATGATTCTTCTCTCTGCACAGAGGAAGCCATCAGAAGGATCGTTGCCCTCCTTCAGAGCACAGGAGATGACCTGGATAGGAAGGTAAGAGAAAACTTACTGGCTGCAGAGGTAGAAGTAATTTGGGCCAAATTCTGTATTGCTGTAAAATGATGCAACATCACTGACCTGCACGGGGCAGCAGCAGGCCACGATGCTCCATCCAACCAAGCAAACGGCAGCTTTTAATTCCTTGACTGGGTGGGCTCAGGTCTGTCTGTCTGTCTGCCCTCCCTCAAAAGCAGCCTCAGCAAGGTGTGAAAGCCCTAACACAGCTACGACACAGCGAGTCCTTCACTCCTAACCTGTGTATCCATGTGCTGCTCAAACAGGTGAAGGAAGATGCACGGCTACGGATGTTTTTCAAAGAAATGTCCTACAGCTCCTTCAAGAACTTGGCTGATGCCTACGTCAGCACGGAAATGACAGCCAGCAGGCCCAACATTAACCCCCAGGAAATCCAGTTTGCCTTTGCTGTGCACCTCACTGCCAAGGTGGCCGGCATCTGCAACCAGGCGGTGAACCGGATCATGGGCTTCGGCACGCGCTACCTGGAGGACTCGTTTGCACCCCTGTCCTACGGCAAAATTCTCCAGGTATAGAGGAGCGAGGTGTTCGCAACAGCTGCCAGCAGCAAGTTGGGGCAAGTGGTGTCATTTAAGGATGATCCATGGGCGGGTGATGTCAGTCCAGCCAGGTTATGCTAGAGGGGTTACAAAGCACTGGATCTTAGGAGTGCGCTGGGGCTGGATCTTGTTTTCCTACCTGGAAAAAGGTAGGAAACCTGGTAGGATGGGTTGCCTTGGTCTGTACCCAACAGGCACATGGCCCATGTGTGAACAACAACCAGACTTAGGGAAAATTCCTACGGAACATGTACAGGAGACCATGCTGGGCCAATAGCACCAGTCCCAGTTCAGGCTCCCTGGTGTCACTCACCTGGGGAAGGGACTCATGGGTGTCTTGTTCTGTCTCAACAGGACAGGGACCAGTTCAACACAGAGAACTGCGAGAGCCCAGACTGAAATCGGCTGCTCCGGAACGAGTTTCCCAACCATGGCTGGGGCCCAACGTGGCTGCGAGCCGAAGGATGCAGATTTCCCAATGTGTGGAGCAATCCCTGCGGATTCTGGTCTGAATCCACTGTAATTTGCCACCTGTGGATTTAAAATCCTCTAAGGAAAACAACCGCAAAGACACAGCAGCATGAAATGTTTAAAAAGCTGGGGCAATGAAATAGTCTGCAATTCAAACATATTCTTATTTCTTGGGTCGTCCTATATTTTCATTTTAGCTCTTATCTAACATGTGTTACTTGACACTAGTTGTGTATTTTTTGTTTGTGTATGTCTATTTATATACCTGCTTTTCTATATCTATGTGCAATATAATTTATACAGCTTCTGCCATCAGGCAAAGATGCAGTTCAGGAAAGTCCATAAAAATCATGCCTAAGTGGTGCACAGATGTTCACGTGCTCCTTTCCTGGCTATAAATTCTGTATTAAAAGTGGCACCAATCCGGTTGTCACTGGATTGTCCAGGATGGAGCATCAGGAATTTGAGCTGGAACTACTCTGCCAAAGCAAGTTTTTGTGCCAAAAGATCTGTTGTTGTTTCACAGCTTCTTCTAGTGCATTTCTCAAATATGACAGCTCCTGAGTGCCAGCCAGTCTTGTGTAAAGGAAATGAGAGATGTGTAAAGACATTGTACTTGGAATAAAGTTTGCCTTGCTCCAGCTGTTGTGGGATGCTCCTTTCAAGCCAGATGTAAAGTGGAACAAAGTGAATTTTACAGCAGATACATGGTGTTTTCCTGCCATTTCTTGTCTATTTATGGCCATTTCCTTTCTAGCAGCAGGAGATTTATTGCAAAAGCAGATTGTGCTGACACCAAGCAATGAGTAAAGCTTGTTTCCGAGTAGCCCAGAAGCTGTGCTTGATATAACTCCTCGATGCACTGAGGAGATTTATAGCTGCTGGGGTCTCACCTACTATGTCTAAGAAGATGTGAAATGTCAAAGAGATTAAACCATAATCTCTGGGAACATTCCCAGCTAATCTTTGCCCAAACCCCTAAGCAGGGCCCTGGATTAAGGCTGTGGATCTTGGCTCAGGGCCGTGCTGGGTTGGCCATCGCTGGCTGCAGTGGGAGTCAACAGGAGATTCTCCCTTGGCAGGGTCAGACACAACAAGCGTGGGGGGAAGGAGATGGAATTTGGGGTCCTGCAGCAGGCGAGAGGCTGGTTCATTTAACGATGACTGTGGCCTTGAAACACTTTGCTATGAAAAAACCTGGTCATATCTCAGACAGCCCAGGGGAGCTGAGTGGGGCTGTCACAGGGCTCGATCCGGTCCAGGAGGGTGAAAACCCCCTCGTCCCCCTCCTCCATCCCGCTCGAGTGGTGCCAGCTGTAAGTGCAGCCCAAGAGCAGCGTTTCCTTTGGCCACGGACCAGCCTCATCAGACTTTTATTGCAGGAGAAACTGAAACGGGTCTCGACTGTTTGCAGACCTACGTGACGTTACCCTGTCCCTGTGAAGCTGCAAGAGCCCAGGGAATTTTAAAGAACTGATGCCCAGGGAGATGGTATCGGGCACGAGGCAGGGCCTGGCGGGAGGATCGTGCGATGGCCTTTGCTGCCCAGGTGATTTGCTTTGCATCTGAGATCCTGCGGTCCGGGCTGCGTGACTGCATTTGCATGGAGCAGAAGAGAGTTTTGTTTCCTCCTTGGCTTCCCAGGGGACACTGTCTTCCTGCTGTGCACGGGACACTCCTGACAGGCAAAACAACAGTGAGAAAACCATTAGTCTCTTCCATCCCCCTTCTCCTCCTGTTCCCAATGTCACAGCTCAATGAAATATCCTCCTTTTGTGGCCGCTGGGCCCTTTTCCTTCCCATTCATCATGGGAGCAGTGCCAGCTAAACATGAAGACAAGTGTTCACAGCTCCTTGCAAAACAGCCCTGTGTTCCCAAACCATCGGAGCAGAAATGAGGCCACGGCTGGTCCGTGTGGCCCGGTGCTGCGGGGCGAGGGCCAGAGCAGGGATCCCAGCTAAGAGCACGGGGAACCCCACGGAGCGGGATCCCGGCTCCGAGCACACGGAGCCCCATGGAGCAGGATCCCGGCTCCGAGCACACGGAGCCCCATGGAGCAGGGATCCCAGCTCCGAGCACGCAGAGCCCCATGGATCAGGGATCCCATCTCCGAGCACACGGAGCCCCAAGGAGCAGGGATCCCATCTCCGAGCACGCGGAGCCCCACAGAGTGGGATCCCAGCTCCAAGCATGTGGAACCACCATGGAGCAGGGATCCCAGCTCCCAGCACGTGGAACCCTACGGAGCGGGATCCCAGCTCCGAGCACGCGGAGCCTCACAGAGCGGGATCCCAGCTCTGAGCACGCGGAGCCCCACGGAGCGGGATCCCAGCTCCGAGCACACAGGGGCTCCTCGTGCTGCCTCCTCTCACCGTTCCCGTCTCTGCTCATTAGGGCCTTGGACATCTTGGCCTAATCGCTCAGTTACAAAACCCAGACCCCGGCTGCCTGGTACCACTGAAGAACTGCATGGAAGAAAGCCGAGTTATTAGCCCTGGAGTTTTGATCGGTTTCCAGCTCTCGGTATTACGCTCATCCTTCCCTAAACTCCTCGCCATAATTTCAGACCTCTAAGGCAATTACGTCTCCTTAAAATCCGTGGGATCACGAGCGCTGCCATCTGTGCTGCCGTCCCGCACGAGACGGGCTCTCCCCAGCCACCTGGCGGGTGCTTAACGGGAGCGAGGAGTTTTCTTGGGAGAGCGCCCGAGGGCGCCGCTGGATCCTGCGTCTCCGCAGTCCTTAGCCCTGAATAATCCTGCCCTGCGGAGCGCCGGCTGGGGGGGACAGCTCCAAAAATCCCCCAGGCACTTAACGGAGCGATGGGTTCGGAGCGCTGCGGCGGTAAGAGGATGACGCCAGGGTTTGTCTCACGGGCAGCGTGGCAGCCGGCGGCGAGGTGAGCACAGCACGGGGCATCCTGCCCCAGGCCCGGCTGGGGCGGCACCACAGGGATTTGCAGGATCTCCGGGGAGAAACCCTGCAAAGGGGGAAGGAAGACAGCAAAATCCCCCCGGCCGCAGGGGGAGAACGGCTGGGGCAGGTTGCGGAAAACGTGGGAATGTGGCGGATCTCAGCTGCTGCCTCAACATCGGCAGCCCCCCCGGGCCACTCGTCATTCCCCATCCATCCTCCCTCTGAGCTGCTCGTGTACCTTGCACAGGGATAACTGCTTTGTATGGGCAGGGTAAGGCTCTCCTCCTGCCTCTCCAGTTGGAAAAATCCCATTTAATATGTTGCCTTATAGCAGCGGCAAGGGAAGGAACTATCGGAACACGATGCCCGCAGGAGTGCCCAGGAGAGCATCTCCTGGCACCGCTTCCCCTCCACACAGCTCTGCAAAGTTGGTAGCAACAGGGGTCTCCTGCAGCACCAGCTCTGTTGGCAAACCCAGCTGCCAAGGGGAAAGTTGTCCTGGAGGGAGATGCGCCTTCCTGCAGATCCCATGGGATTCATCCACAGCCTTCCTGAAGCTTGACAGTGGCGCTGGGCTCTCAGTTGAGGCCTGACGAGCGTTGAGCAAAGCAGGAGCTCCCCATACCTTGTATTTGCAGTTCCTGTTTAATTCCCTGAGGGCCTGATGAGCGTAACTACGGCAAGAGTTAATTAACTGACAATGGTGCACATTCTCTTCTAGTGTTCAAAGGCACTTCCAGGGCACTTGGAATCGGTCAGTGAGACCCATGGCAGTTTGGGAGGCCTCATTTTGCTGGCAGGTGTTTGGCAGTGGTGGCCCAAAGTCCTCTGGATGAGCGAGTCTCCTTTCATAGAATCACAGAATGCTGAAGGTTGGAAGGGACCTCTAGAGGTCATCTAGTCCAACCCCCTGCACACACAGGGTCACCTAGAGCACGTGGCACAGGGCTGCGTCCAAGCGGGTTTGCAGATCTCCAGAGAAGGAGACTCCACAACCTCTCTGGGCAGCCTGTTCCAGTGCTCTGCCACCCTCACTGTTAAGAAATTTTTCCTTAAGTTCCTGTGGAACTTTTGGTGCTTCAGTTTGTGGCCATTACCTCTAGTTCTGTCGGTGGCCACCAGTGAAAAGAGGCCGGCCCCATCCTCCTCACTGCCTCCCTTGAGGTACTTCTAGACACTGCTCAGATCCCCTCTCAGCCTTCTCTTCTCCAGGCTGAACAGGTCCAGCTCCCTCAGCCTCTCCTCACAGGGCAGATGTTCCAGGCCCCTGATCATCCTCGTAGCCCTGCGCTGGACTCTCTCCAGCAGCTCCACATCCCTCTTGTCCTGTGGAGCCCAGAACTGGACACAATACTCCAGATGTGCCCTCACCAGGGCTGAGCAGAGGGGCAGAATCACCTTCCTCGACCTGCTGGAGGGAGCACTTCTTAACGCACCCCAGGATCCCATTGGCCTTCTTGGCCACGAGGGCACCCTGCTGCCTCATGGTCACCTTGTTGTCCACCGTGACACCCAGATCTTTCTCCGCAGAGCTGCTCTCCAGAAAGTCGGTCCCCAGCCTGTTCTGGTGACTCTTTCCTAAGAGCTGGAGCAGACGGGGGTGTGAATCACACCAGATCGGGGCTCAGATACCACCGCCCTATGACAACATCTGTAGAACACCCGGTCGGACGGACAGAACAGGGTGAGCAGCGAGAAACTCACCTGACAAGGGAATAATTACAAAAAATCAAGCACTGGAAAGAGGAGAATGAAAAGGGTCGAAGAAATCCGGGAATGCTGCAGGATCTGGTCACATGCAAATGTCCTAATGCCAGGATTTGGTCGTGTCTGTGATAGTCCAGATCATTGTAACCAATTTACGAACTCAACATTTTGCTGCTTTCTGTTCTGTCTTCACGGCAGCGCTCAGGCAAGGGCAGTTTGGGCTATGTGGGGTTACATGTATTTGGCAATATTCACCTGGTGATGCTGGAAGGCTACCAGGGAAGGCACCAGTGAAACTGCAACCAAGAAACACAGCAAGGATGGGGTCTCTGCTCCCACAAACTGCACCTGGGAGTCTCGTTGTGGATTAGCAAAAGCCCAGCAGCTGGTGCCCAGGAATGGCCATAGAGGCCAAGGAAGGTCCTCGTATCCTTACGGACATCTCCAACAAAAGAAGCATTGCAAAGGTTTCATCAGGATGCTGGGACAATCCCTTGCTTTTCTGTAATGGACAAACTGCCACAACAACACAGAGGGGGAATGTTCTCTGATTAAAAATGCCTGTTATTATCTACATGCCCATATTTTATATAAATATGTTATATATATATATATACACACAATCTTGAATGTAATATATATAATATTCACTTACAGTGTGCACACTGTATGTATATGGACATCATAGGAGGCAGAGTATTCCTTACATATTTAATGAATATATACATTTAAAATGGTAGTTTTCACTCTGCACATTGGCAGTGCCATAGAAGATGAAATGAAAGTACAAATCTGTGTTTGTACTCAATTTTTCACAGTTTTCAATGCTCATTCAAATAACGAAGATAGGCTGAAGGCGGTTTCCCTCTGGTTCAATCCAGGACTCGGGGCACACGGTGCTACCCCACGAACCCCCCTGGGGCTTTCGGAAGCATCGTGCTGGGTGGAACAGGAAGGCAAATCCAAGACCTCGGAGGTTTCTTCCAGAGAAGATCTAAAAAGCTGGCGGAGATGTCAAACCTTCCAGCAAGGAGCAAATGTTAAGAAATATTGCCCAGCCTGCAGGCACGCAGGGTGTTCTGTGTAACGCCCTGCGTACACCCCTTGTGTAACACCATCTGGATTTAAGTGTCTTACACAAGCCCTTACTCAGTGCTGAGCTGCTCCTGAGCTGGGATTAAAGGCGAATCCTGTTTAGAAAAACACCCTCATGAAGGAAGCACGAAGCAAAGAGGAAAGTTTGCGGGGATCTTCCAAAGTGTGACAGCACAGCAAGGCAGAAACCATCTCCTGGAGGGCTGCAGGACCTAGGATCGCTTGTTATAAAACGGAGCCTTGGTTTAGCCTGGAGTGAAGACCTGGGGGCAGTCAAGGATTGAGTGCTGTTCTGGTCAGGGGAACATGACTGCTTTTAGCACAGGAGGCAATTGAAATAGCTGGTGAATCTGAACACCGTGGGGATCTGTCACAAAAGGAGGCAGAAAATCCCTCCTCTGTATTCCTGTGTAACCAAATAGAATGAGCCTGGAGAGAAGAGCGGAGACGAGAACTTGAAGTTTGCCTAGAGAAGAAGGACAGAGTGAGACATCAAGCCAGACACAGAAATCTGATCTCTGCAAGCCCAGAGGCTAGAGATGGCTGAAGAGGAGATCAGGGCTTCGGGCACTCCGTTCTCCCTCTCTTTTTCGGGCAGTGGCTTTTTGGTCCTGTACCAGATGGGAGTGCTGCAGTCCCTCCTGGAGCTGGCTCCGGAGCTGCTCCGCTCGGCGTGCAAGGTCTACGGCTCCTCGGCAGGATCCCTCATCGCGGCGGCCGTTGTGTGCGGCATCAACCTCGGTAAGAGAATTATTGCCTTGATTTCTCATTTTTGACTTTCATTTCCAAGTACAAACGCCGGCACTAACGTCTTATAGGGCCAAAGGAGGGAATGGGATGACATGGCTCTAGCCCTCTGCTGAGGATGATCCAAGTTGGCTGATAGGATAAAATATAATAGTGGGATTCTTGGACAGAGAGTGCATTTCCACAAACTCGCTTCTCTCTGCAGTAAAGAACACTGCAAGAACATAGGTCATTTCTACGACCTAATAGGTCATACCTATGTCCTATTTCATCACTCACCTGGGCTTTGGGAGAAGAGATTTGTAACTCTTGAGGTTTTGATCTCTTGGCCTATAGGGCTACTGAATCCATGGCGTAGCCCCTTCCCTTTTGCAGGGCTGGGTTCCACATCTCTGTCCTTGCTGTGGCCCTTTTGTCTTTAATATTGAGTGCTAAAATTGGAATAAGTGTCCTTTACTTTTTTGGCAAGGCTGGAGCTCACCTGCTATAGAGGAGTGAGGTTTTCAAAGGAGCTTTTACAATATTTGAAGCCTCTGCTTCACATATGCTAGGACCATTCCACTGAAACTAAAACCGATTTAAAAATTAGGTAAATATATTTAGACAAAGGGGAGCCCAACTGTCAGAAATCTTTCTGCCCATGTGGGAAAGAACCTCCATGTACATCAGCAAAGATGCCAATACTTTCCTCTCAGATTTCTCATCCTGTTGCAATAGAACAGAAGAGCCAGGGCTGTCAAGCAGTCACCATCAGTGCTGTCACCATCAGTGCTGGAAGGTGAGTCTGCTTTGCTGGAGGAGATAGGGCACCAGAGTTAGTGGAGGCTCTAAGTTGCTCTTGTGCCCAAATCATCTTCCCTCAGCGGGAGAAAAGACCTTTTGGATAGTCATGACCATGAGTTTTTAATATAGAAAAGGCATGTGGCTCCTGCACACAAACTCATCCAACGCCAGTCTGGCAGAATTGGGGCAGGAGGAGGGTAAAAGGCAGGTTTAGCACCTCCAGCCCGTGCAGCAGTTGTCCCCGACGGGCACCCAGTGGGGTGGCTGCGCTCAGGCACTGCTGGCCCCGGCCTGGCACCAAGGAGCACTAAGCTCCCTGACCCAGCTGCCCCGGCAGCCTTGGGGCCCTGATGGCTCTCAGGGAGCCAGGTCACTCCTGAGCACGCAGAAACCCGGGGCAGGCAGGACTGTGACGGGCAGCACAGCCCGCCCAGCCCCAGCAGCACCCGCACGGCCACCAGCAGCTCCCGCTTCCTACCTGGCAGCTCGTCGGCCTCTTCCCAAGTTCCTGCCGTTTCCAGGGCTCAGGGCGAGCAGAAGGATGTGCTGGGCAGGTGTGTTCTTGTGCTGTTGCTAACACCCCTCCTGGGGCATCGCAGGCTCTTTCGGCTTCCCCGGAGACCCTGTGTGAACCTGCCAAGCGTTAATCGTCGTGCCACATGGCCCGAACATCCGCTCAAACACTTATAACCCCTCTTAATACCTGGGTTGCTGCAGTTGCCTTCAGGACACTCCATGTAATCCATCTGTCTGGCCATATTTTTAAAGCCATGTGATGGGACAGCCCGGGCGACCTCTGCTCCTGCAAGGGGACAAGTATCGCTGCTCAGGCGAGCGCCTGTTGAGCTCTGCGCCGCTCCGGCATCCTGCGGAGCCTGCCTGGGGCACACGGATAACTCCGGGCAGGATCAGGGAAACGGAAAACGTTTTTAATGTGCCCATTCAGCCAGCTGAGTCATGGGAATGTGCGACCTGAAGGAGAGAAAGGGCCTCCTCAACAGTGCCCTGCAGCTGCACTCCTGCTTCCACCATGGGGGAGAGCAGTTCTACCTTGAACATAATGAGCAAGGGAAAGGGAGGAGGGAACAGCCAAAACTCTGGCTGAGACTGTCAGACCTTCCCGAACCGCTCCCTGCTCCTGCAGGCAGTGAGCATGGAAAAGGCTGGTGATCAGCGGTGCAGTCTAGTTGGAGGCCTGTAGCTAGCGGGGTCCCCCAGGGGTCAGTCCTTGGTCCAGTCCTGTTCAATTTATCCATCAATGACCTGGATGAAGGCACAGAGTGCTCCCTCAGCAAGTTTGCTGATGATACCAAACTGGGAGGAGTAGCCGATACCCCAGGGGGCTGCGCTGCCATCCAGAGGGACCTGGACAGACTGGACAACTGGGCGGTGAAAAACCTCATGCAATTCAACAAGGCCAAGTGCAAGGTTCTGCACCTGGGGAGGGATAACCCCAGACACCAGTACAGGCTGGGGACCGACCTTCTGGAGAGCAGCTCTGCAGAGAGGGACCTCGTGATGGGGGGACAAGTTGACCGTCGTGATGGGGGCGTCGTGATGGCGGACAAGTTGACCATGAGGCAGCAGGGTGCCCTCGTGGCCAAGAAGGCCAATGGGATCCTGGGGTACATTAAGAAGAGCGTCTCCAGCAGGTCGAGGGAGGGGATCCTGCCCCTCTACTCAGCCCTGGTGAGGCCACATCTGGAGTATTGTGTCCAGTTCTGGGCTCCACAGGACAAGAGGGATGTGGAGCTGCTGGAGAGAGTCCAGCGCAGGGCCACAAGGATGATCAGGGGCCTGGAACATCTGCCCTATGAGGAGAGGCTGAGGGAGCTGGGCCTGTTCAGCTGGAGAAGAGAAGGCTGAGAGGGGACCTGAGCAGTGTCTAGAAGTACCTCAAGGGAGGCAGTGAGGAGGATGGTGCTGGCCTCTTTTCACTGGTGGCTACCGACAGAACTAGAGGAAATGGCCACAAACTGAAGCACCAAAAGTTCCACAGGAACTTAAGGAACAATTTCTTGACAGTGAGGGTGCCAGAGCACTGGAACAGGCTGCCCAGAGAGGTTGTGGAGTCTCCTTCTCTGGAGATCTTCAAAACCCACTTGGACGCAGCCCTGTGCCACGTGCTCTAGGTGACCCTGCGTGTGCAGGGGTTGGACTGGATGATCTCTAGAGGTCCCTTCCAACCTTAAGCATTCTGTGATCCTGTGATTCTATGAAAATGTTCAGCTGCTGTATCAGATCCTACTGCGTCCTGCTGCTGACAGCAAAGGGCTTTAATTTGGGGCAGGGTTAAAATATATCCATTAAGGTAGCATAAATGCTGACTTTTTCTCTCTTTTCTGTTTTACATCAGATGACCTAAAGGAATTTATCTTTGCAAGCAGAAGGAAAATCAGGAATACCATCCTGGGCCCTCTGTCTCCCAAGTGCAGCCTGGTGGAGAATCTCAAGAGCCTTTTGCAGAGGACGCTCCCCGAGAACTCCCACCAAGTGGCTTCGGGGAGGCTGCACATCTCCCTCACGCGGGTGGTGGATGGCCAGAACGTCATGGTCTCCGAGTTCAGCTCCAAGGAGGACCTCATTCAGGTAAAGGGACCTTCCTCGGGGGCCTGTGAGAAGATCTCCTGCTGCTCTTTTGGAGCTGATGACTTGAGCTCATAGTGAGCTCCGCAGGGCTGCAGGGGACGGGAACGCAGAGGGAGATGCTGTTGGGGCCAGAGCATGGCAGGATCCTGCTTTCAGCCTCAGAAATCCCAAGCTGACGTGTTATTGAGCTCTGGCAAGTGCTAGCGGCTCCTTGCAAAGAGCTGGGTTCATGTGAACGTGTCCTCCGAGCCTTCTGCGTGGGGCTCTCCTTGGCCAAGAGCTGGTTGTGCTGCCCATTCCCCCTCTCAGCAGGAATTTCCCTTGTTGCCTCTGCACTTTCCTGGGAGGTCAGTGCTGCATTAGAAGTCTGGGTTGCCAAACCACCAACAGCTGATTAACCTGTGAATTAGCTGCTGGAGGAAGAATCCCAGCGTAAAACCCCAAAGGAGCTCGCCAAGGGAACCAGGGATTTGTTGTCCTGGGGAGATGATAGAGGATGGCAAATCCACGGAGATGCTGAAACTCCACTAGCCGTGCCTGTCCTACGCTCACCCCAGCCATCCCTGTCGCTGGTTACAAAGAGCGACTCCCAGCTCAAGCAACCGGGGAGGAATTGTTGCAAACTGACAAGCAGGATGGTCTGGCCACATAAAAACTCCCAGCAGAGTCAAAGTGTTTTGAGACAGTGTCTTGGTTTTGTCAAAAGCCTTCAAGAATGAAAAATGACCTGAAAGTTTCACCTTCCCAAGGCCAAAGAGCAGCGTTTGGACAGGGAAATACAGATAGAGAACTGTGACATTGCTGGCAGTTATACAGTGAAAATGATGTGCTATGCCCTTACCAAGAGAAGCCTTTTGGCCTTATTAAAATGAGGTGCTTTGGCCTTCCTGAAACTTTTCCTCTTTACACAGCAGTGTGCAGAGCCCAGGCGGTACCTGCAACCAGGTGATTTGTCTCGCCTGAATTTGCATGTCCTGAATGAAACAGCCCTTTGTTCAGAAAAACCTCCCTGGAAACACACACATTTTCTGCAACCCTTCTGTAATCCCGCTCTCTCCCAGGCTATCGTGTGCAGCTGCTTCCTCCCCATCTATTGCGGATTCATCCCTCCGTCCTACCGAGGTGTGGTGAGTGCTCTTTCCAACGCTACCAATGCTCTCAGCGGTGTGTTCTTGGGAATAAACTTGACATTCCCTTGAGTAGAGAGGGAAGGAAATGTCCAGGCATCTTCTTAGGTACCTTGAGGCACATTCTTCATTGCAACCTAAGCTTGCAGTTTTGTCCAACGCCATCTGGAGAGTCGGCTCCTCCTGCTCCGTCCACTGCTGGGCCCGGGTGCCGGGACACGGCGCTCTCCACGCTCGGGACGTGCGATCCGGTTATCCCGGGCAGGGTTTGTCAGCAGTGCGGATGTCTCCATTAGCTCAGGCGCGGACAAATATGATGGGAATACCAAAAGTCTGTGAGAGGAATCCTCCCCCAGGCACATGCACATTCACACGCTGTGAAACACCACGATAAGACAACAAATTGCAGCGAGCTTGCAGCTACCCCTCAGTAGAATACAGGGCTGATGTGTTGCAACCTGCTTGCGTAACAAGGCCTACAAAGCCTTGAGAGCAGTTTTGCAGCTGGTATAAAACAGATATATCTCCCAGATATACCTGTATTGTATATGGCTGCCTGCCCAGATCTGCACCTTAACCCAGACTGCAGAAGATGTTCCCTGAGTCCTGGAACTCTATGACATTACTATGCAAGGCTCTTCTGCTCCTTCATCTCAAGGGCACTTAATGGGATCAGCTGCAGTCTTTGCAACTTCACATCCCATTGAGGTGGGTGGTAAATGGAGATTTCTGTCAGAATCGAACAATTGATATTTTTCTTGCCAAGCCAGTCCTCTATTTTGCAAGAGTTTGCAAGCGAGGTATTAAATGTGGGTCTCCTACTCCTTGAGCTCACAAGAAAAACAGAACGAGACCAAACCTGAGATGGAGGACTTGAAGTTTCTACAACACCATAAATTCAGTGATGTTTGACCAGCTAGCGACTCCTGGAACAATCTCATGAAGTTGTGTGAACAAAAGTTCTATTTTCATGTTAATAACTGCTGTGGATTACAGCACCTTGCTCAGTGTGACAGCTAACCCTTTCCAAGCTGCTGTGCCATCATAGCCTCAGGATATAAGGGCAGAGACTCGGTTCACGGCCCCTCTCTCACTGGGGCTGGGGTCTCTGCAGCTGCTCCTGGCTGAAGACCAGGCCTGGGGCCATGGGCAGGGTGCTGGGAGGAGCTGGGAGATGCAGGGATCAAGGGTGAGAGGTGGGAAGAGACGTTGTTGCAAGTGGGAAGACTGGACATACTGGAATTGGCTCTTGGTGACGCTGTAGCAACCCTCTTCTCCGCACGCCCCCTCCGTCTGCTCTTGTCCCGCAGCGCTACGTGGACGGAGGCTTCACCGGCCTGCAGCCCGTCTCCAGCCTGGAGGAGGCCGTGATCACGGTGTCCCCGTTCACAGGGGAGCTCGATATCTGCCCGCGCGACTGCCCTGCCATCTTCTACTGTTTCCAGATCTTCAACGGCAGCATTCAGATCTCCATAGAAAACCTGTGCCGCATTAGCTACGCGCTCTTTCCACCCAGCTCCGTGGTAAGCCCGTCCCGTCTCCTTCCCGGCTCTGTTTTGGGTAAAGCAAATCAGTGCTGAACCTGCCTACCCAAGGCGTAAGGTTCACAGCTATCCCCACTGCGGATCGACGGGGTTGCAAGGGGAGCAGCCCTGGGGCAGTGCCCACTCCTGTTGCACCTCAGGGCAGACACCGCAGACGGTCTCACAAGCTCCAGAGCTTTGGTAGCACCTTCCACCGCCTGCCCTGGAAGGACTCAGCCCCAGACCCTCCCCAGTGAACCCGCTGCCAGCGCTGCGCTGATCCCGCCAGCGCCCCGACGCAGCGCGCCTTTGCGAGCCCGGCTCTTTCTCCTCGCAGGTCCTGGATGACATGTATTTCCAGGGCTATCAGGACACTGCCCTTTTCCTCTGCAGGAACGGTAAGTTTTCCCCCGAGGCCGCAAAGGCGGCCGAAAGCGCGACCTGCTGCCGGCAGCATCGCCCGGGCGGCCGCGACACCTCCGGGGACGTCAGCGCCTTCCTTTGTGCCTCGCAGACGCCTTCGGCACGAACTATTTCGATGGCAACTTCCGCTTTGCCAGCATGTGCGGGAAGAGCGACGTGCCGCGAGGCGCCGGGACGCCGGGCAGCCCGGGCACGGCGGCAGCGCGGCCGCGGGCACCTCGCTTCCTCCCAGGTGCAGCACTTTGGGCACTGCTCTTGGGCGCCGGGGGTGGCAGGGGCCCCTGAGGGCTGCTCTCGCCTTGGAATGGAGCAGTGTTATATTTAAGATATTATATATTATTTCTAGATCTGCCTCGTGGCAGATCCCTGAGGGCACTGGCTGCTGCTCTCCCTCTCGGAGCCAAAAGGCCATAGGGATGATGAGGCTTTTTATTTCTTAGCAAGGCCACCAGTGCTCTTGGGCAACCACGGGCAGGTGCCGTCCCAGAGAGGCTTTGCAAGGGCGGGACAGGCTGGATCATGGCCTGGCCTCCAGTCTCCATGGGTTGAGTTGCAGTGAGAGCTCCTGGATGAGAGCAATTATTGCATTTCTTGGGCTGTTTCTCACGGCTGATCTTTGTGCCACCACTCACGAGCGCAGGTCTGGCTCAGTGGAGGAAGCAGCAGTTCAGACTGCAGGATCCGCTCTCCAAAATCCTCTTACAACCGTACAAGCTGCCAGCTTTGGTCTGGAAGGGGTAAGAGAGTCTTGGTAATGGGATGGGGCAGAGGAAACCACGGGCTGGGCATCAGCAGTGGAGATCTGGCCAAGTGTGGAGGCAGAGGGCGAGAGGAGCGGGGCTGTGGGGAGACGGCACGAGGTTGGTGAAAGAGAGGGAGGAAGAATATTGCAACGGGCGTTTGCTGTTGGCGCTTGGCTGCGTTTGTCTGCTGGCCATCATGCTCTGCCTGCTTTGACTTTGCTTTTCCAGGCTCCAGCATCTCTGGGGATTGCTGGAAGAGATCAGCTCCCTGGTAAAATGGTTCCAGAAGCTCCTCCGGGACATGGTGCCTGCGTTGCCTAGAAGAGCTGCAGCCAGGGGGTGAGGGCCCGGGCGATTCAAAACAGGGGAGGCTGCAAAGCAGGGGGACATCCAGGGAAACCCCAGGGGATGTCACCAATAAGTCACTGCTGCTGAATTTGGCCAAAAAATCCAAAAGCGGGTACTCCAGTTTAAAGTGTCTAACTTCTCCTGCACTCCCCCTGGATGTTTTGCCATTTAGTGGCAGCTACGAACCAGAACATTTGTTTGTTTGGCTCTATCCTAGCAGAACACATCAGGCACGTCCAAAATCCTAGGGGATTCAGCGCTAAACCTCATAGATTCAGAGCGTTTAACAAGCTGGATGTTCTCAGACCCTGACACCAGCCGGAGCGGCTGCAGCACATGGCTCAGAGCTGCAACGCGGCCGCACCGAGCCCTTATGCTCCAGATCAGCATGGAGTGTAATGTAAAGATACTATAACGCAAGCAGTTATTGCCACATCCGTCCCCAACCAGGACATCAAGCAGCCCTGGGGCTACCTGTCCCCCTTGGCCCAGTGACACCTGCTCCACTGAACTGCTTGTTCCCTTAGGTAACCCTCGCCGATGGGCTCTCCAACGGACGCCACGTGGTTCTGCCATCCCAGGAAGCAGGGGGTGACACCAGAGCTCATTTCACACCGCAGCACGACCACTGTTTTTAGGGAGTTCTTTTGTGGGTTGCTTTTTCACTCGGGGAAATGGGCTGAGGCTGTTGCAAATGCTGCTGCCGCCACCTCCCTGCCCAGGCCTGAGCTGCTTTAACGTGACGGCCGAGGAAGGGCGCGCGGAGCGGGCGCCTCGACCCGCGCACAGCCCAGCCGCCCGTTTCCTCAGCCCCTCCACTCGCCCGTCACCAGCAGCATCCCCCTGCCCTGCTTTAAGGGCAGATTACAGGGCATCCACCCGCCAGCAACTGTCACATTTTAAGTGTTTTCCTCTCCCTCAAAAGCTTCGAGACATTCAGTAAGCGGAGAAGATGAAGGTCTTACAGAGCCTCCTGGGCAGGAACTCATTTCATCATAACCTCAGGGGTCTGATTCTCCTGCCTGCTTGAGCTTGCACTCTTGGACCCCCTCTGACTTTGCAGCAGTGCAAAAGGATGGAGAAACTTTAAAATGAACAACCCCCTGCCCCTTCAAAGCATTAGCCTACACATCTCCCATTAGGAGAGCTGGCATTTCGAAATTATATTAGCTCTCCCCATCTGATTTTCCATAACTCGTTGCTATGAGCATTGTATTATCCAGGCAAACAACTTGTGTTGCTGGTCGGTACGTGAAACGGCCCGGAATCCCTCGTTCCAAACACACGGCGGATGCTGACAGGCTGGCAGTGCCGACTGTGCCCCGTCCATGGCTGCCCTGGGCAGCTGCGGGTCACCCAGCACAGCACTGACCTGGGCAAGCAGCTTGTTTATCAAATGGCACCAAGGGAAACGGCACAGAGGGAAGTTTCATCCAAAGCACCCCGGGGACCACAGGCATGAACGTCACATCACTGAAGGCTGCACTGATGTAAACAGATTCAGACCTATGAACGCTCAGTAAAAGATTGATATAATTATGTTCTGCTGTCTCTGCTTGAAGTCAATGGCCTTGCAATGTGCACCTTTGAGCATGCTGGGAGCAACCAGCGTGGTTATTTGTGTTGGTTCCAACAAAACCTCTTCCTGACTCCCCTTGTGACATCCCAGAGCAGCCCTACTCAAACAGAAACTTTCAATATCCTCGTAAAATAACTGTCTTTTAGGAGCTGGACATCCAAACCCACTAATTTATTTGCAAATCTCCGCCATAAACAGGAGTGAAGCTTGAACTACACAAGCAAGTCTAATCTCCCCCAGGTACAGGGCAGGGTATTTGGTCATGGACAGTTAAGGTAACTTTGAGAACATTTAGCAAAAAACATCCTACAAGGAATGTCTAAAACTGCGCATCCCTACAGAAATGTTGAAAGAGGGCTCCATGCCTTGCCCTTTCTCAGACAGAAATATTTAATAACTCCTAGTATCCAAAAATCAGCTGCTGTGTGCTCTGTTAACCCCCACCTTCTCAAGCAAGGACACCTCACCTTGCTGTTGCCTCTTGTGTGAGCTCAGGACTAGTAGCATAAAGGAGGCTGTGCCAGAGGCAATGGAGAGAGGCAGAGTTTGGCACCTCTTTTGAATCGCCTCATGCAGGAGTTTCACCCTGGAGAGGCCAGCTGGGAAACTCAGCAGCATCAGACTGTCTTCCCCTGAAATGCCTCAGTTAAAGGGTTGATAATCAGAATCACCTGGTGCCCACAGGGATCTGAAGGGGATTCGGAAGGGATTGCAGCCCTGCCTGCACCGGGCACTGGTTGCTGCCCCTGGGTGCTCCTCAGTGTGTCTGCAGGCTGGGCCTCCTGTTGCTCTGTGTCTCTTCAAACCATGAACTGGGGGCAAAAGCAGCAGCTGGGTCAAAACGCTCTTTTGGCCAAGATCAGCAAGTTCCTGAGGGGTATAAAAACATAGTCTGAAATGCTTCTGACAATTTCTGTGTGACAAACCAGACTCAAAAACCTGATCTGGGCTGCAACCCTCTGTCCTGCTGTCTACAGGCTAAGCAGGCTTTAAAATCCTTAAAAACACTGTCTCTAGTCTCCTTCCCTGCTCCAGTGCTACTTGGCCTAATCTGCACTCAGCACAGGGTGGTTGTGAGGAGGGTTTAGACATAACCTGAGCCAGAAGGAGCTTCTCCAAAGCTAGGCCAGACACCAGGCGCTGCAGGAAGGGAGAATCCTGATCCCCTAGGATCAGGGGCGCGCAGCTCATTCCGCATCTGTCCTGGGGGGCAGATGGATAAATAGGCAAATGAGCTCTGGGCCTTGCTCGTGTGCAGGTCCTCCTGCAGCAACAGAATTTTGAAGATAGTCTGAAATGCACAGGAAAATGGGGATGAATTGTGTGCCGGAATTATTTCCTTGCTTATCTGGGGCATTATTTTGCACAGAACTTTGAAAATTTGGAAGGTTTGAATTTAAGTTTGCCTTATTTTGTTTAAAATTGAGTTGGGAAGAGATTGATCTACAGTTCTAATAAGTTGCTCTTAGACTGAAGTATCTATGCAGGGTTGTGCACTGGGACAGCTAAATAGAAATTTTGGCAAAGACTGATCACCTTAAATGACAGACACTGTGCTCCTTCCCTCACCACAATGAAAAGATGCATTGGCAGAACCTGTTAATACCTTGCAAAGACAGTAAATGACTTCTTGATGAGAAATCCAAAATACCCAATGCTCTTTAACACACCCTTGGTGAACTTGCTCAGCTGTCCAGGCATGTCCTGCCTTTCTGGAGGTGCAGGAGCTGCAAAAGCAGAATCAGTGGATATAAGAAACAGAAGGGAACAAATGAATATAAATTTACAAAGGCAAGAGGTCGCAAGACAATGCAGGTTGGGGCTGCAAACATCTCCTGCCATGAAACATCTATTGATACCTTAAGCATAAACCTGCCCTCTACTGGTCTTGGGCCTTTGGTAACAAAAACCAGGAGCGGAGGTTTGCAAAGCAGCTGCGGTGTTTGGATCACCCCTTGCTCACCACCTTGAGCTCTGTGCTCCTCAAGCCCTTTGAGCATCTCTGCAGGGCTAGATGTCCTCCCAGGACCTCAAGGGAATAAGTTGTGTGAAAGATGTGATCTGCTGGGACTCGGTCCACAGCAGGCCTTGGAGGGAAGCAGTTTTAGCAAAGGGGAGCACAAACAGCTAATTTTCCAACAAGACCTTTCTGGCTGGGGCACATCCTAAAATCTGCCCTGCATTTGTGGGGGAGATGTGTAGCCAGCTAGAAGCTCAGGCAGCATTTGTCGTGAGTTTGCTTGTGAGAAGCAGGGGAAAAGAGCTACGTCACCCAAAACAACCATCACCCCAGGGAAGACGCCCTCCCACTCCTGATGTTCTCATCTACTGGGGCCTGCAAAACCAGACAGCCTTTTCTTGCAAAGGGAGCCCAAGGTAAATGCCACTTGAAAACCTCTGAGGTGAAGGAAGGGCTTGTCCTCTACCTCTGTGAGGATGCAGAAGCAGCTGCTGGGCTTCTTCTTTCATCCCATTTGCTGCCCAGACCGCTGGGTTTTCTTTTGCGATGTCCTTGGGGCCTGTGTCTCTGGAGTGCAGCGCCCTTGTTGCTGGCTTCTCTTTGCCTTTCTCCCCATTCTCCAGTAGGAACATAAAATCCTTGGCAAAATAGCTTATACCAAATTCACCTGGGGGAAGAAACTCCAGGTCACACTGGTGGGAATCAGCTACATCTCCAGGAACACGAGCAGAGACGAAGCTCAAGTGGAAAATAAGTGGACTGATACCCACAGTGTCTGGCTGATCTAAGCATCAGTGTGGTGTCTAACACCACACAGGGCACCTGAGCTTATAAAGCTGCTGTTTAGGTCCTGGGGCCTATATTCCCTAGAAAGCTTTACCATGCCCACGGCAGGGGATGAGAAGGGACCTCACATATTCCCCATAGGAATTCCCAGAGGGGAAGCAGTGCACAGGGGGCTTCAGGAGAGGCTATGGAGGATGGGACTTGAGTAATCCTGTCTGTTCCTGGAACACAGGGGGGCCTTTTGTCCAGTATGACCCTCTTAGCACCTCTTACCTTCCCTCAGCAGAGGATCATGCAGACCTACCTGCTCCTCACTTGCAACCACTTACTTAGTCTTTGTAAAAAGGAGTCTGTGTCCATGTAGCCACGGCAATAAAACCAGTCCAGAATCTGCAGGGGAAAGCTCAGGGTCAGGGCAGAGCAGCCTCCTGCAAGGGCCTTGGGACTCAGGGTACCTATAGAAGCAGCTCACTTGACGTGTGGGAGGCACAAAAACACACAAGGCGCGGTAGATGTTGGCTTTTGATATTTGCATGAGAAAACTGGAGACTTGGAGGAAAAGAAAGGCAGTTGGATTTTCTCTGGGACAGATATCGTACTCGCCCGTTAACGGGCACACCGTGATCGTGGCCTCGGTCACGAAGCTGGCCTGCCCCATGGCGAATTCCCCATCGATGTAGCGCTAGGAGAGAAAATGAGGAATGCTGAGTGTTCCCAGAGAGATGAGGGGGGGGTCACACAAGTGGGATGAAGACAGGGTTTCCTCCCCTCTAGCCCTAAATAGGAAGGGTCTGTGGAAATTCCTCCTCCAAAGAACAACCTTGTCCACTGCTCTATGTTCTCCAAAGTCTACACTCACCCGCTCCTCCCATCCAATTAAACAATTAGTATTTAATGAAATGAGAGACAGGTGCAGCAGGAAGTACTCAAGCTGACCCCATGGACAGGTAGATGCTCTTGGGGGTAGGTGAGTCCCATCTTCAGCACGGTCAGGCTGTGGGACACCTGAGTTCAGTTCATCCCCCTGCAGACACCACCAAGCAACTTCGGTGGCGAACACTGAGGTACAAATGTCCTTCTTGCCACCACTGGTGGAAGGACACACAGGGACCCCTTGACCTGACCTAGGACAGGGTCTTCAGACAGGAAGGGTACTCACCACCCCGTGGTACAAAGGAGGGATAAAGCCAAAATACACCGGGATGAAGCAGCTGCAGATCACAGCCTGTGGGTGAGACGGAAAGCAGGAGATGAGCAAAGCACCACGACAGTCTCCTGCCTTTGGAAACGGCAACTCGTTGTCAGAAGACATTGGAAACGGCAGCTCCCTGTTGCAGACTAGACCTCATAAAGCACAGCTAGGTTTTGGGAAGGAGGAATGTAACTTGGAGTCTGGGCAGGCTTCTCCCAGAGCCATGCAGTAAATCACCCCCCTTCCCGCACGGGCACCGAGGCTGCTCGCACCTGAATGATGTCCTCCTTGGAGGCAAACTCCGAAATCACCACGTTTTTCCAGTCAGGCACACGGGTGAGGACAATGTGCAGCCTCCCAGAAGCCAGCTGGTGGGCATTTGTGGGAAGATATTTATTTAAGCAGATCCTTAAGCCATGAAGGGCATTTATTCGAGATGAATAATACAGGCAGTTAGTGTCTTTCACAGTACTGAAGAACGATGGCAGCATCTCATCTAAAGACAAAGCAAAGACAAACGACCATGACAATGTATTATTACTATGTACTTTCCACCTGGCAAAGATGCATTTTACCGTGATGGTAAATATTCATGAAGATCCATTATATTCATTAGTGCTGGAACTCTTACAAGTGGACTTAGATTTTCTAAGGACGTTCAATATTGCATCAACTAGGTATTGGTTTATTTTTCATTTCTCTCCATTCCCCCTACAAAATTCTCTGTATAACATGTCTTCTCGTTTGTTCTGCATCTCAATGTACTTCTGAGCTCAGAGGATATAATTTTCCTTATAATTCATGGTCCTTTCCACATTCAGTATTTTCTTTCCTGTGTTTTAGGAATCTATCAAAACATGAAGTGCCCTGTTAAGCACTTCTGTTTTTGATATTAGGTATATTTTCCCTTGACTTGAATTAACAACATGCAATAATTTATTTTGTAATTGTATCTAGCAGATTTTCTCTGCAGAGTTAATCTATTCGTGTTTTCCAGTCTTGAAGTTAATGAAGTAAAATTCTGAGGAATTAACCACTGAATAAAGAAAAACATTCTAAGTAAAAAAATATCCTTTGCAAATCTGCTGCTTCCAGACATCTGACCTCTCTGGACACACAGAACAAATGGAAATGCAGAACACTTACCTATGTCACACTCACACACTGCCAATGCAGCTATAAATGACCCTGAAGAAACTCCATAGATCTTGGATGCAGATTTCAGTATTTCGGGTGACAGTTCCCCCAAAGCCTTCAGCACTCCAGCTTCATAGATTATCATGAAACCACAGCCCCTGAACAGAATAGAGAAAGGTCTTTTCTCATTTCTGTTTCTCTTCATCATCTCTGCTCACACCAAGCACTTGAGCTGCAGGAACAGGGCTGCCCAGGACAGATTTGGAGGTCTGTCCACAACACTAACACTCAGCAAGAGCTACACTGGGTTTGTTCCCCGCATGCTCCTGTTTCTGGCCTCTTCTATTGCTTCTTCCTCTTTCTGTTGCTGCTTTATACCTGTTTGAAATACATCTGTATGCGAAATATCCAGGAAAAAAAACAACAGGAGTAGGTGCGGTGAGCTGTCTTTTAATGCCTAAAACCGCTTATTAAAATAAACGGTCTACGTTGCAACGTTCCCAAGGTGTTTGCACCTTTGCAAGTTTGCAGCACAGGGAAAAAAAAAAAAACCTATCACCCTGTATACAAGTTTCTTACAAGGTGCTGTTCAAAATTTTATCAGGTCACATCTATCCCTGGGCTACCAAGCCCTATCCTGGGGAGTAAAGTTGCAAAAGGCGAGGGGATTATTAAAGAAACCCCAATCCAGGTTGTTCACTTAGTTTCACAAATTCAGGGTTCAAGTTTGCTTGCAAATGCTGCAAATCTAAAGTCCAGTTAACAATTCCTGGCTTAATTTGCTACCTAAATGGTTGAAGTTTATTGACCTGTTGGTCTGAAAACAGTCTAAAGGGGAAAGAAGCATCTCTGATGTACAGAGTCATCTGTTGATTATCTGTTACAAAAACGTACAGACTTCTTGGTGTTGCAGCCATGTGACACATTGGGAAATTGCTATGTGGAAAAGCAGCACTGAAACCCAGGCAGAAGCAGCTGTCCTGCACAAACAAGGATGCTAACTTCAACAGATGGGGAAAAATTCCCCAAAATGCACAAAAATCTCCCCAAACTCTGCAGGACAAAGGCTTCATAAACCTTCCAGGACGGGCGCTCTGCCTCTCCCTGCGTGTTGATGCAGAGCCAGGGGGGAGTTTTGTAGTCAGGTCTAGTGAGTAACCCTGATGTTCGCATGGCAGCGTGTGCTGGACACTCTAATGCCCAGGACCCCTAAAATCTTGTCCTTTAGCCCACTATTCATGTGGCCCCAATTTCATATGGGAGCAGAACCCATGGCCACCCAGCTCCACCCAAGAAACAGGCCGCTAAGCTCCTTACAAACACGTTGCATGAGCACTGCTGATCCCCCTGCAGAGCCAAAGGGGAAGGCAAGGATGGATGGAGGACTCGGGGAGGAACAAATACGTTAGATGCCAGTGAAGTAAACACAGTGGAAATGAGCTTTAGTCTAACCTTTAGCATAAATAACTCTTAAGGGTTGCACTGAGAAGAGTCAACTCTAGATGCTGCTCTGAGTTATTTATGGGGTGCTCATGGCACGTGGAGTTTGAAAGCCACAGGAGAGCATGCAGGAAGCTTGTGAGATAGAGCAAAACTGAGCCCCAACTCCAGGACAAGGGAGAAAACCCCAAAATATCCCCACTGCTCCTTCAAACTTGCCTTCAAGCCCTCTTCCCCCACATCAACAGCTAGAAATGTGAAATACTGCTGCACATATCAACGTGAAATGCTACTTTCCAAATGCAGCTGGACAATTAGGTTGCTCATACCACAAGCCAAACACCTTAGCCTGGCCTTTCTGGTAATGTGCTTTGCTCTCTGCAATCACATCTCTGCATTATTGAGAAAACCTGTAAACCCACTTGCTTTCACTCCTTACCCAACCCTCATCTCTTCAGCAGGGCTGGCAGTGCAAAAAAAAAAAAACCCCAGCTGACCTCCATGCAAGTGAGCCAGATGGCCCAAGTGGGAATGGAGAAATCCTGCTGGGGAAATGTAGGTTTTTATGGCCCCTCTTTGCCCATAGCAGGAGGGGATGCAGAACTCATGCATCCCTGTGCTTTGTCCTCTGCTTGAAACCTGCTTTTTAATTTTTAACTAAACCAAATGCCCGTGTGCTGCTTGGCACATTGTGTGTCCCTCACCTAGGCCTCCTTGGCCACCTCTTGGTTGGTCACCTCAGCTCTGGAGAGGAAGCCGAGCACAGGGGCAAATCTGCCATCCCGGGCGAGCAGCTGGAAGCAGCCCTTGAATCAAAGGGAAATCAACGCGCATTCAAATGAACTAAAGTGTAGGGCAACGACTGATGAAAGCAGGGTCTGCTATCAAGGGAATTAAAAGGAATCAGGAACCCACCCTACAGCCAACTGAGGTGAAATGTGCATCCCAAAAAGGGTGGAATGAAATGGTGCATCATAAAAATGGCATTTTTCACAATCTTAGGAATTACAGCTACCCCTTTTCAAACACTGCGCCAAGGAGGAGCCATGCTCTGCAGGAGGTATAATAAGGACAGAGCAGAGAACATCATGGGTGCCCAGAAGTTATTTTGGTCCCTCGAGGTGGCATGTTTTAGTGCTGAACTGATCTTAAACCAAAATGTTTCTTTCAAAGATCTTCCACGATGACCAAACTAGACCTCTAGCTGCAGCATTCTGGGAATCGAGCAGCGCTCCTAGCCCACATGTGGTTTCCGATACGCGTGTCATCTCGAGAAAGACACTTTGAGGAATTCATTTCTATTTCTTCGTGTTTCTGACAGACAATGAATCACTTTAGCACTCTGAATCACATGGGCCGGTTGACAGATCTCAAGCACTGCCACACACCTTGACAAACACAGCAGACGTGGCGCGGATGAGCTGGGCTTTACCTAGCCACGAGCTGCAGTTGCTCTTGCTTCCCACATGAACCACTGGATGTGCAAAAACACAGTCGTCTGTCACAGGGGAAAAACAAAAAGACAAATCACATCCTGGATGTTTGCACACTGAGCTATGCATAACAACACCCGCAGACAGCAGGGTCTGGATACTCTTAAGCGCCTGGAGGAAGTTTTTAGCTGATCAGGATGTTTGAGGCTTGAGGTAGAGTCCTAGGAAGGGCTGAGCTCAGCCAAGCTGCACAGACTCACCTCCTGAAACCCCTTTTCAGCAGGCTACACTTGTAGCAACACTAGTTGCTGACCAAAAAATACTACGATGGTTGGAGATCCTTGTCAGTGACTATTTGCAGGACTGGGAGTATTTTGAAGCTGCTGATGTAAAAGTACTTGAAAAATATGTTTCTGAGTGCAAGCTGTTGGGCTGCTGGGGTTTGCCAGAAAAGAAAAGCTCCTGCAAGACTTCCAAAACAGACTGTTTAGGGTCTGTTTTCTCTCTAGATATCATCAAAGATTAGCCCAGGCTGGATTCTCCACTCAGATTTGGGGGAGTTTTGCTCCCTCCAGCCACACGCCTGCCCCTCTTCTATGATACCTGCTTCAGCACATGGCCCAACACAGCCAGGAGATGCTACCTAGGAGCCACAGACGTCTTTAGGGCCACCTAAAAGCTGTGGGGGTTTCTGCTGGAGCAGCTGCAGCTCCTTGTACGAGGCATAAATAAGGCCCTTGGGTTTAGCTCCATTCAGAGGGAAGTTCACTTAAATTCCTGCAAGCTGAGAACAAGACACTCTCCCCAGCTAGTAATATTTTTCACGTTTTTTTCCAAGCCTGAGGCCCAAAGGCACAAGCTCTTGCTTTGGCTTTGCATTTACATCAGAAACACTCCTCCAGTGCCCCCAGGATTCAGCAGCCTGGCCTTTAACCTGTCTGTATCCTGCTCCTCAAGTACAAAGACTGAACTGCATCATCCTGCTGCTTCTGGGAAGAATCAGAAGCCATCTGCAACGCTGCAGGATCCAAAACATTTAGGCATTGTCTGAAGAATTAGGCATTGCCTTCAGCTACATTAAGAGACAAAAGCTAAGGACAGAGGGGAAATCACTGTGGAAATTCCAGCTAATGGGTTTATTTCAGGTTGAAATCTGCTCATGTAAAAGATTAATTTATCTTGGTGAAAATCTATTTACGGCACTTTTTTTTTTTTTGGCCTCCATAAAAGCTTTTTCTTTTTCCTCTTAGCACTCAGTGCCTAAGGTGATTAATCAAGGAGTTTCCCTGGCACCTCCCTGGCCACAGCACCAAGTGCATTGAAATAGAAGCACGAGACGAGGCGCGTCCCGAAGAGCAGTCTGGGCTCGCTCATGCAGGGGGAAACGCTGTCTCCCAGCGTGGCTACGTGTCACACGCAGCCCATGCGCCCTGTCCATGCCAGTGCCACATAACATACAGCTCCGACCTGGAAATGCCAAGTCTTCTCGCAGCAAAGGCTGACGCTGGGCTCGGAACACGCTCCCATCTGCCCGTCCTCCTCCCGCAGGGCCTCGCCGCAGGGCTGTGGCACTGAGCCGCCGGGGTGAGCAGCTTTCGGGGACACAGCACCAACGCTAAGAGCTGCCTGCCAATAACTGCTGACAGGGAGCACCCTCTTGTGGCTCCACAGGGCCTTGGAGCCATCGTGCCTCAACTTCCCTTCCAGGGCCAAGGATAATTCACTCCGCAGACTTCTCAAGCCAGCGCGGTTCCACCGCAGGGCAATTCACAGCCCCCAGGCTTTACCCTTTCCGCCTGTGTCCCCAGGCTGTGGTCTGGACTCCCTCATGTGACTGGATTTAACTCTTCCTACTTTGAACCGCCCCCATCATGGACTTTCTCTGGAGCTCCTAACTCCTACCAATAGCAACAGCAAACCCTGCTCCCCGTTCAGTCAGTGTTAGCCACCTAGTCCTCATCCAGTGAATTAAAAACGCAACCCTAGAGAGCAAGATGGGCGGTTTCCAAGAAAGCAAGTTAATCCCCAAAGATGTGTTTTGCTACTTTCATTGTTTTGATGAAATGTGTTAATCAGAGAAAGTAATCCAAACTGTTCTACTGCAATTAGAGTTTTTGCTTTTGAATAGCAATTACTTAAGTAGCCCAAGTCAATACCTTCAGGTCCATCCCTGACTTGAGGTCACCAGTACCTTGCACTGACAAGTTCCAGCCTTTTGTCACATCAGCCTCCAGAGCAGCCAAAGAGCCAGGTCTAACTTTGAACCAGGCACCTGGGAGCTGCTCCTAAAGCCCAGGCCAGGGCTACAGGGTAAGAAAACATATAGCACAGTCAGAAGAGTTTCGGTTATATCAGAGCTGCCTGTGCCCAGGTGTGAACTCCGTGACATAAAACCTGGCACGGCACCGGTGACAAGTGCCCCTCACTGACACAGGACACTGAGCCCTCCTTTGCCCTCTGTGCTTCAGTCATTAGAGCCACCCAGAGCTGCGAGAGCTACCGGGGAGCCCTCAGGGCCGTGCGGGCTGCCCAGTCTAGCAGGGGGACCGGAGTTTCCCCTCAACAACCTCCCCGGGGGGCCCGGTAGCCCCAGGACGAGCGACGCGGGCTCTGCCCTGCACCAGCCGCTCGCCCTCGCCTCACGCAGCGCGGCAAGCGGCGCTGACGTCACACCGCCAACACACCTCTGTACCTCGTTTTTTTTTTTTCCCCCTTTCCTTTTCCATCCTCAGGCCGTCTCAACCAGCGGAAAAAAATAAAAATATGCCATAGAGAAAATAAATAATAATTAAAAAAAAGAAGAGGAAAGCGCGTTTAACAATTCCTGCGTACGCATGCGCACAGCTGGGCTTGGCCGGGCCCGCCATGATGGAGAAGGGCAAGAGTGAGGGCAGCGAGGCCCCGCCCCCTGGTGCAGTTATAAAAGGCGGGCGGGCGGGCGCGCGCTGCAGTGAGCGTCGTGGGGGCGGTTGGGGAGTGTGGGTGTGAGACGTGGTTAATAACATCTTATTAAAGGGAGTTCCCTTAAACGCTAGGCAGTAATCACTGTGCAGTGAGGTGTAGCTGCTTCTCATGGGGAAACAGCAAAAGCTGTAAGGGAAGATACTTAAGCCAAAAAGGGGCTTTTGGAAGCTGAGTGTCAGCTAATGGTGTCTTCCCCATTCTGGGCATATGGTCACTTCTGCTTGTCTTGTGGTGTGATGCTCCAGGGTGAAAGCGCCAGTGAAGGGGGAAAACACCCTGCATGGGTGTTAGGAACTTCTCTTTCTCTGAGCTGTTCAGCCTGTTCAGTGCTCAGTGTTTGCAGCCTGTTAGGTAGGAGCAGCAGTGAAGATACTTAACAGGAAAGCCTAGAATCGGCTTTTAGAGTCTTTAAGTGCTTTAGGCTTAAATACAACGCTGAGACCTCGGCAAGCAGATGGTCCAACCGCCCTCCCGCCTGGCTTGTTGGAGCTGGTTGGGCTACAGGCGGCCGGGGGGCTGTCTGGGAGCGGCGGTGGCGCCGGCTGGCGCGCGGCTCCGGCTGTGCGGCTCCGGCTGTGCTCCGCCGCGCCGACTGTTGTCTGCAGGGACGCGGCCGGTGTCGCTGCAAGCAGCACCTGGCAAGGGCAGAGCTGAAGCAGTAAAAAGGGGCTCTTGGAAGGACATGGGCGCTGTGCAGTGTTGTTCTGCCGTTGGGGTCGGCGATAAAACGCTGTGTTTTAAGGAGCTGGCCTCTTAGACTGGGGAAAACTACCTGGAGGGGCTCGAATGGGAGCTCGTAGCAGATCTGGGCTGCTTAAAGCTTGGCACTGAACGTGCTCGGGAGCCCGGTGGCCACGAGGTGGCTGCGCTGCACGGGTTTGGTCCTGCGTCATCCTGCCAAGCCAAGTGATGGGGCTGGTAGCGGGCTGGGCAAAGCACCCAGTGTCTGGGAAGGGTAGAGGGGGCTCCAGGGAGTCTTTGGCATCTGCTCTCTGTTATTGTTGTGGCTTGGGTGGGTGACTGGCTCTTCTGGTCCCCAGGGTGGGACTTTCTGGGCCTAGATCTAACTGCCTGCCTCAGTTTCCCCCTTGTAAATGGGAGGAATGTGCAGCCTGTGGGCACAAGAAAGTGGGTTTACAGATTTACAGAGGGGCTAAAGGATCCCCGTGCTGTTCACATGGCAAAAAATGCTTCTTCTGGACAAGAAAACGAGTTGGTGATGAGAGGGCAGCACGGCCGGGTTTCTGGAGGGACACAGCGAGCCAGGAGACCTCCCTTTTTCTGCCTGGCTCTTGGTTTCTACATGAGTCACATCCCTTCTGTCCCTATGTACAGCCAGAGGGAAAGATGGGGAATTTAGGTGTAAATCTGCTCCGTGCAAGTATGGCCCTCCCTGGCGCACGGCTTGGATCGGAGCCCAAGCTCCCTGCTCCTTCTGGCCAGGGACCTCTCGCTCGCTGCAGCGTCGCGTGTTCCTAAACCACCGAATCCTGGGCTCCCACCGTGACAATGCTCGGAAGAGGGTCCTGAAGAGGGGAGGGAAGGTTGTACCCTGCACCGCGCTGGCCTGTGAGCGCAGGGAGTTGTGAGGAGAAAGAGCAGACGCGTGTGCGAGTCCTTGGTCATGGGTGGATGGATCTGCCCTTGGTTCCCCAGAGCCTTGGGGCAGCCCAGGGCTGGGGTGGATCAAAGGAGCTGGAGTTTGGTCACGACCAGCTGTGGAGGAGGGAGATCTTCTGCCTCGGGGCTTTTAAGTGATCAATTAGAGTAATAAACCAGGCTGAGCCCCATGCTGGCTGTCACCGAGCTGGTAGTAATGCTCTTTCTGTGGAGGAGGAGGGTGATGGTCCTTAATGCTTTTCATTCAAGCCCAGGAAATCTCTGCCAGGCTGAATTAGGGCCAGTCACAATCTGTTTGGGTCTCTGCCCTGAAAGCCAGCAGCATGAGCAGAGGGATTTGTAGGAGCTGCAGATGCCGCCGTAGCCCTGGATTTCTGCAGAGCTTCACAAGAGGGCAGAAATCGGCTACAGGAAGCGTGTGCGGCTCTCGGAGCCTGACAAGGACTTTCTGATGGAAAATTCTTGGGGCTGTTTTGCTTTCAAGCAGAAACACATTGCAGATTTGCCGGGAGAGCTGCCGCAAAGTCGCAGCAGGGACTGTGAGCAGCAGAACCATCCCTGCCACGAGCACCGTTGTCGCGGTGTTTGTGCATTTAGCATCAGGTCTTGTCACCTGATGTCACCTGCCCTCAGCCCTCTGGCTCCTGGGGGGTGTACAGGGGTCTGGGTCTGTTCACAAACGGTTATTTATTCCAGATAAAAGTGGGGAAGGGGGAGCGAAGCTGGGGAAGGAGGAGGGCATGAATTCCAGTGTGTGGGAGGCTTGCAGCCCTGGGCGCAAAGGGACAGGGAAGGACTTGGGGACACAGCGTGTCAGAGTGTCCCAAACGGAGGTCACCCAGAGCGGTGATAATCCTGCGTTTTTGCTCTCTGATAACCACCCTCGTAACGATTCCATGGGGAGAAGTGGGGAGAAGACGGCGCTTTGGGACATGCTGCTTTCGCTGGGTCCCGATGGGCCCAGGGCTTCTCGGGGGTTCCTGCCTGTGCGGTGACTTGGGGAAAACCGTGATGACTCAGAGCAGGAGAGCGATGCTTGCCCAAGAGGGTTCCCGAAAGCGAGGGAGCTGCGCGAGGAATTAGTGTTTGCAAAACTGAAACCTTTGCACGTACAGGAAAGCGCCTGTGCTGCCGTAACCTGTGCTCCTCTAGCTCCTGGCGGGGAATCCAGAGCGAATTGCACCCCCATCCAAGAAACCGTGTTGAGGAAACTGAGGCACGGAGCAAGGCAGGGACCTTGGTTCTGCACAACGCGAGAGAGCTGGGAGAGGAGCTCCAGCTCGTCCCTCCTTCCAGGCCTTGCTGCAGTTGTGGTTCCTTCTCCCAAAGCTGGGAGCTACATGAGCTCCTTCCAAAGGGAAGGAGCCCTGGAGAGCTGAAAGCTGCCCCTTTCCCAACAGCCTTGTTGTACCTTTGCCTCGAACTGTTAGACTACAAGTCTCCATAGGGCTGGGATGGGCGTTTGGGGGGGATCTTGCTGCTCTTTCTCCATTTCTGGGGCAGAAAGGAGGACGTAGAGCTGTGCATGTGTGATATTTAAACTCCAAAGTCTCCCTAAAAAACAATGCTGTTTTGATGGAACCTGGCCATTCTGTATGATGCAGGTGGCCCACAAGGAAAAGGCCGAGGAAACGCAGCAGGGAGTGAGCTGGGCTCATCCCGCAAAGCGGAGCCTCAGCTCTTAAGCCCTTGTCTATGAAGTGGGATTTGCCCGGGACGCTCATTCCCCAAGCCAGATCCAGGGCTGGTGACAGCGGGGCCACCAGTTTCCCGTTGTGGTGGCTGTAACCTGGAGCTGGGGCTGGCTCCCAGGTGATGACTTCAGGAAATCAATGCCGGAGTGTTTAGACGACATTAAAGAGCGCTTTCACTTCTGAAGGTTTGCTTTTTTAAAAAAGGTGCTAAAAATAAATCTTCAGTTGTAAAGCAAAATAAAAACACTGCCATCCTTCATTCCGTCTATTCCACAGTAGCTGGCATTCTTTCGACAAAGCTTAAAATAACCGTAAACAAACCCGTGCAAATAAACGGGTGAGTCATGTTTGTTAATGCGCGATTAGGAGTATTGCTCTTGGCTCCGCGCTGCGACGTCGCAGGCTCCCGCTCTCAAACGGAGCAGAGGTTGCTGGCAAGACCGGGGGAAGGAAATTTGGGACCTTTGAGCTCCGGGTTCTTCTGAACAAGGAGGTTTTAAAGCAGCGGCTGCTGTTTGTTTATTTGTTTTTGCAGTCCTTGGCATGGCTGTGGTTCGGGCTGTCAGTACTAATTAGGCTCGCGCCCTGCTTGTCCCATCTGTAAACCTGGGTCTGAGGGTTTAAGAGGGAGGTTCACTCGAGGACTCGTCTCCAGCGCCTGGATGAGCTGTTCCAGGTCCTGCACCGCTCCCTACAGCCGTCCTTATTCTCTCCTTACAGCCGTCCTCTGCGCGGGTTGAGAGAGGAAGAGGATGGTGCCAGCGTTGCTCTTCCAGAAGCTGCTCCCGGCTTCGTTGCATGGGGTCCATCCTCTGCCCCTTGGCCACGGCGGCTCAAGGAGTTTCCCCTCGGGAAGGGTGATTTTTGGGGGTAGCTTGAGCGGCTTTGGGAGCGGAGGGCCAATACGGCCACCCTGATGTGACGGTGGGGCACGGATTGCCCGCCTGGCACGTCCGTCAGCAGCAAAGGGATTCCCTGGGACTGAAGCCATAGGAATATATATTCCATATGGCCTTGGAGCTGGCAGGGATGCGGGTACATTGCGAACCCACTTCCTTGGGAGGAAAAGGAGGCAAAAAGAAGCCCCCCAAGCCCCGAGTGCTGTGGCTGGTGCTGACAGCGTTAGCGTGGGCTCCCCGGCACGGCTCGGCCCGGTGAAGTCGTTAACCGAGAAGAGCATCTCTTATTTCTAAGGAGAGCAGAGCGCTCTCGTGTGAACATCACGCGGGGCCTCCCCCCTTCGCCCTTCGTTTGGGCTCAGCTCAAGCACATTCCTGGGCGCACAGCAGAATGGAGCATCCGCAGCTCCCGCTCGTTATCTCCACTGTCTCCAGGGGCTTAAGGCTTCTCTTTGTGCCCCTGTCCTTGTGCTTTTTTATTGCCAGTGTGCGAAGGGTCAGAGCGCCGGGTTTCGTGCTCATCCCGGCGCCACGGACGGGGTCGGGCATGTGGTGCCGCCCGGAGTTTCTGCAGCAACTGGAAACTGCAGCTTGAAATCCCCTGCCCGGGCTGGCTGTGGGATGCAGTGGCACCAGAGCCAGCGTCAGGGAAGGTCCTGATGCTTTCCAGGACGAGAGAGCTCAGCAGGACCCGCATGTCCCGCATAGGAACGGGGCTGCCTGCCTTCCCCTGCCGCAGGAAACTGGAAAGCAGAACTTTGTTTTCAGCAGAAGCGCCCCAAGACACGGCGGTTCCTCTCTGCCTGGCGCCAGGTTCTGCTTCAGGCCTCAGCCCTTCGGCTGGTGGCGGCTGGCGGAGGCTGCCCGAGCCGTGGGGACTCCCTGCTCGGCTGGGGACTCGCCCGCTCGGGAGGCCGCAGTGGCCTCTCTTGTGCCGCCGCGCGGGGAAGTGGCAGAGGGGGCCGCGCTGCCACCTCCATCCGTGTAAACTCATCCCTGCGTTGCCTTGATGCCAGCAGGGCCGAGCGACTCCTTCCTCCCCTTCCTTCAGCTCCACGAGCAGATGGAGGAATCTGGACGCGGCTCTTCCCGAGGAAGCTTGACCCTCGTCACGGTCCTCTTGCTTCCTTGATGCTGTTTTAGCTGCTTGCCTGGCTCGTGGCTCTGCTGGGCTGCTTATTTTCTCCTTAAAAAGCAGAAATGACTGTTTGCAAGGAGCCCTGAGCCCTTTCCCGCCCGTCGCTCCGCGGACGCGGCGTTCGCTCGTCACCCTGGCTCCTGCCTTGGCTCCCTGGCAGCGCGCAAGGTTATCACATGTGACAACCTTGTCACCCCTCTCATAAATCACACGCCGGGGCGGTATCAGTTGTGCTTAAATTCACCGAAGACAGTAAATGACCCATCTCTCTATTTAAGGCTTTGTTTTTTGGAGACAGAGCAGTCTTGCTGTTAGAAATCCCTCTCTGGGCTGTTTCTGCTCACCTCGATGGGCAGCAGATTCCCCGCTGCCGCCGCGGCCCCGCGGGAGGCTGGCGGGGTGGCCGCGTGCGCGGAGGTGACGCGGCCCCGGGCGGCTCTGATGAGCTTTGGCAGCGCAGCAGAGCAGCTCCCAGCTCCTTCCCCAGCCTTCGCTTTCTGCTTCACGTGGCTTGGGTGGATTCTAACCCAGAAATGACGGTGGTTGGAAGCCTCGGTGACAGCAGGGGGGCGGGGTGGTTGGGGTGACTCTCCGTCCCCGCTCCGTGATGCTCCGGGCTCGGAGCGGCTCCGCTGCGGGGGCTCCTCTGGCTGTTGCAGCCTGGGGCACCGCAGCACCGGCTCTCATGAGGACCGTGATCTGGAGGGCTCAGCTCATTCCCACATCCCACTAATCCCGCTGCCAGTGCTACCCTACAAGAGAGGCAATAGGTGTCCGTCCCTGGGACAGCAGAGCCTGGACTCCAGCCCGATGGAGTCCAAATCCTGCTGCCCAGGATGGAGAAACTCCCTGGAAACCCTCACTGAGCAGCTCCCGCCTCAGACAGACAAAGCAATTACCTGGGTGGCTCTTTGCTGCAGAGACCACCTGGTCCTAGGTGTTTCCGTGGAGCACATTTTCTATAGCTGGGAATAGCGGGTGGCAATTTGGGAACATAAAGGGGCCAGAAGCCACCAGCTCCGACGAGCCTGGATGGGGAGGGTGAGCGATCCCGTGCACTTGTTGCATGGGATCCCATGGGATTATCCTGTCCCGGAGCTGGCTGCGGGGTGGTGAAGGGAACAGCAGAGACGGTGGCTCTGTCCTTGCTGGATCACGGTGACCCGAGAGCGGTGACAAAGTCCTCGGTGTGACAGAGTCACAGCTCCAGCGCCAACCTGCTCGGTGTTGCCCGCGCTCCCCCCGCTGCGCGCGGCCGTTGAGGTAGGAAATAGAGCAGAAGGAATCGCGGGCAGCATGTGGCCCTGCTAAAGATAGCGCTGCCGCCCCGGCCGAGGAGCGCCCGCATCCGCGGCGGCTCCGCGGCCTCCCTTGGGAACGGCCTTCCCGGCGCCCTGGGAAGGTGCCAGGCCCGGAGCTCCCGGCACTTGGCTTCCCTGGACTGGGAACCGTGTGCGCGGAGCACAGGAGCGCGGGCGCTGCGTGGCAGCCTGGCTGCCACCTGCGTCACCGCACTGACGCGCGGCCTGCGATGGGGCCACGTGGCACCGCGATCGGCTCCGAGGCTCCCGAGCGCAGCCCCAAAGTGCTTTGCCGGGGGGAAGAGCTGGGTTTCCCTGGCTCTGCTCGTAACGAGCTGGGGATTGGCACCGTGCGGGGATTCCCTTCCTGCGGGGAAGCCCACGGAGGCTGCCAGGCTTCCGGAGCAGATGTAGGAGCCGAACCCAGGATTCCCGTGGGGCTGTTGGGTGCGTCAACGCGGCGGAGTCCCCATATTGTCCTGGGCTGTTCCGC